>NC_058047.1:20230000-20558750 GCF_020085105.1 Siniperca chuatsi
GATATATAAAGCTGGTGTCTTAACACTCTTAACAGAAACAAAAAAGTAGATGTTTCAGTTCAATTCACCCCCTTGTGTATAAATATTGAGGCATTTCCAGAGTAGAACATTACTTCAGGCAGTAAAGTTTTTTCTAATAGAAAGCACAAGAGTAAATGTAGCCTGGCAACCAAAATAAGATAAAGAAAATTGACCTCTTGCCTAATGCTAATGGATGTGTGCACAGTATATACTGACAATGATTTCATATATAATTCAATGTTTGACAACGACAACATCTGTCTTTTGTCACAGTGTTTGGCAGCAGGTAACAGGAAACAGGACCTGAACGCAGACACCAAGACACAGCAGGTAGAGTTAAGGCACAGAAAGGCAAGAGAACAGGTACAGCTAAGAGGCAGAAAGAATATACTCAAATACTAGAGCAACTAGACAATATTAACTATCTGTGAAATGCATGAAAATACTATCCCAGATATTTACTGAAGAGCCAATGAGCAGTACAGGCAGGCGGCTGATGACTGAGAAACTCAGATGAGGTCAGCGCACAGAGGTGGGAAACTCGCTGAGGGCGTCTAGTGGACAGGTGTATTTCAGCTGGGTATGAAAAATAGGAGACTATGGAAAGAGTTTGAAGCAGGATGGTGGGAGTGGGGGTGGCGGTGTTGGGTGGAGGGAGATGGTGCAGGTATCGCCATGACAACATTAGACATCTACAGTATTATCCTTTTCAAAGCTGATCGGAGCATTGCAGTTTATATCAGAGCTGCATATTGATTTTGCCTGCAAGACATAGCTGGGGTAGTTCGGTCTGGTGAACTTCCTCAGACTTCACAGACGAGCTTTTACATAACTGAATTACTGAACATTTCTCTCTGCCAGGAACATCATGTCTATCTGATGAACCAGACATTTTTAACCCCACTATATTCTACTCATTTTATTAGATGCAACCTAGTCATTTTATTCTCCTGCTGTTTAAATTGTATTGAAGTGTGTGTTCTTTTGTCATCCCTTATGTTTCACTGTTATCACTATTCAGTGCTTGTACAACACCAGTTAAGTTTAATTAAATTCTATTAGTACACTACCAGCTTTTAAAAAAAAGCAAGAGCAAATGAAATATGAGGACTGAGTGAATGGGTCTCTCTTCTGTCAGGAGAAACAGCTCTTTCCCTTCAGTAGCGCCTCTGCTCTGCCCTCTGTCATCTGTATCAGCTGAAGGTCAGCAGGGAAGTGCACTGTTGTACTCCTGCTGTGTAATTACAACGGTTATTTTTGACTGCAGCTTACTACCAGGTAACAGTAGCCTCTTGGACAGCAGCATTGTGTGGAACTGCCGGGGCCCAAAGGGGGGATCATGCTGTGTACAGTAGAGTGCACACTGCTCTATTCACCTGCTGTTGACCTGTGGTGCATTACCTGGCCGGGGCCTCTGGGCTTATTAGTAAATGACTGCTGCCAGATATGGGTGTGGGGAAAAACGGCCATGTGACTGACATTTTTAAATGTGGGGTGGGGATCGGGGGAGGAAGTTTGTGGTTTTCTGTTTCAGTCACTGCCCACCTGCTGTTTATGGGGGAAAAAAACTTGTGCAGAAGCAAACAACCTTTTACAGTTACAGTTTTCTGAGGGAGGCTGCATGCCCCTAAGACATGCTAATGTGGATAAAATGTCAGACCTGCTAAAGGCTGAACAAAAGTCAACAGGCATTTCAAGGTGGATGATTGAAGTCCTTGAAACCATGCAGACAGTGCTGTCATTTAAAATAAAACTCATATCCTCATGTTGTTTTTTCTTAATCTAACTTGACCTAATCCAGGATGATATTTAAAGAGTTTCTCCTCGGGGATCAATAAAGTTTTTCTGATTATTAGTACATCAATTAAAATAGTCCTTGCTAATATTAAGAAATATCTTAACAACTTTCAGATGTCATTGCATCTTAAAGTGCATGGCAATTTCTTACATGCCTGATGTGAGAATCCTGGCAAATGTCTCTTTCACCAATGATAGTACACTTAAACAATTTAAGTAACATTAGATTCCCAGCAAAATAAATCCCTCTTAGAATAAAGAAGATGATACATTATGGATTATGAAATTATTTTATCAAGTAGCCAGTGAAACACGTCCACAATGAATATCAAGAAATTAGAAATGGAGAAAGCAACCATCCATTACACAGTATCTGCACTGAAAAAAAGCAGGATCATCATCACACATGCACATTACACCCATGGAAATACTACAGTCTGTTTGCAGCATCAGCAGATGAGATGATTTTCCTCCCAGTAAGCATTAAAAGAAAGGAAATAAAAGCGGAAAAAAAGTACATATGACATCAGCGAGAATGTGCTGTATATTGTATATCTGAACTGCGTTACTTCACACCTCTTAATCCCAGAACCTTTGAAACATCTACTTTAACCAAAGTGAACATGATTCAGATACTACAAGGCCAATTTCTTGCTATAGATTTATTCAGACACTGATTTTGGTGATAGTTAAAGGGGAACTCCACCGATTTTACACATCAAAGTCTGTTTACAGGTCTTGGGGAGTGCTACTGCATATGTGAAAAAAAGGTGTATAAAGGCTTTTGTGGCTCCAGAGCGCGCTGCATGAAATCTGATAAATTGCCTCAAGTGATGTCACTGCGTAGCCCGCTCCTCATCTCTGCTTGAAACTAGCAGCTCAAGGTTACATTAGCCGCTACTAGCATAACACAGCCGAATCTCCGACCAAACTGTCGACACTCTAGTTGCATTATGGGTAATGTAGGTGCTAGATTTTGACAAAGAAGGACAATTGATTTTGGCAATGCCTCAGCTACCATGTTTTTTCATTTATAAAGCCTGAACCAAAACCCAAGGACTGCCTTCGGGTGCAGAAAGAGCTTTTGCTTTTGCTAGTGGGCCTTGTTAGAACACAGTGAATGGCACAAAATGTGTGTGCCGACTGTGAAAGGCTGTGTGTGTGTCTTTTTTAAAACTACTGCTAGGGTTTGTAAAAGTCTGAAATTTTCATATTTTGTATGTTAAGTGATTTTTAACAATGTTCGGCTCATTTTAATCCTGTCTGCTATCAGACAGTTCTGCTCGCATTTTCAGACAGTTAATTTCATTCAGTGGCAGGTTAGCTAATGGGAATATTAATCTCTGAGCCAGGGTGAATTGTAAATTAGGACATGTGTAGAGGTGAGGGACATTAAAGGAGTTATTAAATCATCTCTAACAGTACCAGGTGGGAATTAAAAACACTGTTAGTCCTCCTCCAATTGCCAAAATGCTTCCAGTCTTGTGACTTCCTTTCGAGTGTGGTGGTTTGGTGCATGGCTGTGTGTGTATTTCTGTTTCTATGCAATGTGTAAGTATTAGTAAAGACAGCAGTTATATATTGGAGATTTTGTTCTTTCTCTAACTTTGTCAAACATTAGCACCCAGTACTCAGTCATACTGTAGATATGGATGTGTCTGTTGTTACTTTATTAAAGATGGGTAATGGCTAGAAAAAAGGAAACAGTTTCTTGTTATATGTGTGTCCAGTGTTTCCATGTGGTGTAGGGACAGTAGTATCATATGGCGAGCCATTTCATTCAAAACCCCACCCAAACTGCACACCACCTATTCAGTTACGAGACACCACCTATCCAGTCATCTTGCGGCACCACCCAGTGGACATTGAGCACGACCCAGCTGGATAGTGCTGATTGGTCAGAAATTCAATCGCCTCTCTTAAAACGTAAGTAGAGCGAGAAAGGCCAAAATAAACTTTAGAAATAAGCTCGAATCTAAAGCGGAGGAAATTGGTTTTATTAATATTAATGTGTGCCCTCTTGTCTGTTGGTCAGTTGTACCATCATGACTAATCCCAGCATCTGAAGTTGAGCTATGCATAATAAATAATAACAAAAGAAAGAAATCAGGAGATATAGTCAAGAAAATTATATAAGTCTCATCTGCAACAAGAATGGAGTTCATATTTACAGTTCTTTTTCATTCTTCCTGACCGCCAAAGGCAGTGCTTAACACTGGATGTTATCCATCTCGCGCATGCACAGGTCGAGTATTTAATATCAACAAGTCACATGTGACCTGGGATGACGTTGGATGCAGAGTATATAAGCCCATGTCATCATGAAAGATGTCCCTTGTATCTTCTTGCAGGTAATCCGCGAATGGAGGTTGAACTGAAGGAAGAAGATAGCCGACTTACTTTTCGCTAGAAGCCCTGAAACTGCGTGATTGGACAATCACAGATATGCACCTAACTCCTAGCTGTTAGTCAGTGTTTTCGCCGCACCTAACCTTATGGATAGGCTAACGCAGGTGTCTGGCCAGCTCTGAAGCTAGGCGGATGAGGTAAGTACTCTCCCTTTGTTGGAGTTAAATTTAAGTTGCTTTAATAAGAGGAGCCTGTTTTCGGGTCTCCTTTATTGTCGCTGGGTTAAGTGTTTGCGCTGGCAGTGATCTGCAAGCTTGCATAGGGGTAGTCGGTCCCATTTTCCCGATAGTGGAAGACAGACTTCTTAGTTGTAGTTAATTTATTGCTCCCTGATAAGTGTTTTCGCTCGTTGAAGCATTCAAGTTACCTCCTTAGTTTAGATAAAATTGCGACGGCTCCCCAGTAAGTGGTTTCACTTGTGGGTAAAACTTCCTTTGTTTTGATGGCTTTAGAGGTGCTTCATTGCTGTTACATTAAAGAGTCAAGTTATTCACTCCCCAATTTTTGAGTTAACAGTACTAGTTCACTAGTGTCTTGTTATTAAGAGAGGGCGTTGTTTTGATTTGAGTTTCAGAAACTCACCCTGATCTCTGTTACTAATGAGCGCTTCCGCTCCTGAGTAACTTATTTGTAAATTAAAGAAACAAATGTGAAATTAAGGAAAGCTCCACCATGTTAGGGACACATGTTTGTCGCTCCTGAATGGCTCCACTGCTAGCTACTGATGGCCATGATGAATGTCTCTGACAGTCAGTGGATGAATTGCAGTTCATGCTGCGGGAACTGAAGCTAGCCTGATTAGCTGAGGTGGAAGGACTGCAGCTTGAAGGCCAGCTGCCTCCACCTGATGTAGCTTTGAGTGTGCGGAGTAGGCATAGTCGCTCCCCAACTGAAGGTACCCCACATAGGAAAAAGGCCAAGAAAGTGGATTGTCTAGCAGTTAAAGTCGACACACTATTTTCAGAGGTTGCTGAGATTAAGATCTGCTCCTTAACCTTCAGCCAGGCAGCGGGGCTGACCCCTACCCTACCAGGATGGGATAAGGATGCCCTGTCTACGAGGGCTTCCTGTAGCCAGTTCTACAAGGACAGACCTGGACAGGGAGAAGTAGAGGCTTCCACCCATGCTTTTTTCACCTGTTCACAGCAGCACATCAGCTGCTGAGAAAGCTGCTCTACAGACCCTTGGGTGGTGGCCAAGCTTTCCCAAGGGTACAGTCTTCAGTTCCGACGCCAGCCCCCAATTTTCAGTGGGATCAGACTGACCGTGGTCAGCAATACCCAGCAATCCCACAAAGTCTCAAGCACTGAGACAGGAATTATCCACCCTCCTGGAAAAGAATGCCATAGAAGGAGTAGAGCTTCAGACACAGCAAGGTGGGTTCTACTCACTTTATTTTCTAATTCCAAAATAAGAGGGTTGGTTTTGCCCTATACTGGACTTACGAAGGCAGAACAAATTTCTGAAGGTGTTGCCCTTCCAAATGCTAAGTACAGCAGATGTGCTCCAAGCCGTGACACAGCAAATTGGTACACCGCCATTTTCGGAAAAACAGATGGTTGAAGTACAGCCTTTTTCTCAGGCTGTTGGGTATGTTGATGTCAGTGACATCTGTAGTGCCACTGGGCCTCCTGTACTTCTGGCCCTTCCAAGTTTGGACCAATGGCCTCCATTTAGACCCATGAGAGTCAGGGTGTCCAGCCGAATCCTCCTCACATTGCGGCCATGGGGAGACAGGGTACATCTGGTCAGGGGCATCTCATTGGGTTTGATTCCCTCACGTCGGGAGGTGGTGGTGACTGATGCTTCACCCTCGTGGTGGGGGGCAGTGTGGCAGCACAGAGTGGTGGGGGGGCTCTGGACGACACAGGAAATGACGGAGCACATAAATGTGCTCGAGCTCTGTGCTATATATTTGCACTGCACAAGTTCCTACCATATATGAGGGGCACGCACATTCTTGTACAGTCCGATAACAAGTCTGGTGTCTACCATGTCAATCGTCAAGGAGGCACCAGATTGATCGTGTTGCTACAGGTGGCTTGGCAACTCCTGATATAGGATTTCCCTTGCTTTGCCAGCCTCAGGGCCATGTACTTGCCAGGACCACAGAACGTGGTGACAGACTTTCTCTCCTGCAAGACACCTCCCTCAGGGGAGTGGAGACTCCTCCCAGAGGTGATAGAGGAAATATGGCGCAAATATGGTACAGCAGAGGTGGACCTGTTTGCCACAGAGTGCTCAACCCACTGCCCCCTTTGGTTCTCATTGATTGAGACAACGAGTTCGTTGGGACAGGACGCCCTGGGACACCCGTGCCCAGATTGCCTCCTCTATGCCTTCCCACCATTTCCACTGATAGTGGTAACGCTACACAGAGTGTAGCAAGGCAACCGCAGACTCCTGTTGGTTGCCCCAAACTGGCCAGGAAGGCTCTGGTTTCCAGTGATGGACAGGCTTCTGGATGGGGTTCCATGGTGCCTGCCTAGGAGGCAAGACCTGCTCTCGCAGCTGGCTGGCTACATCTGGCATCCAAGCCTGGAATACCTGCAGCTATGGGTATGGCCCCTGAGGGGCCCAACCTACTCCTAGCAGCGTGCAATCAAGCCCAAACCCTCCAGGGCCCCCTCCACCAGGGCACTTTATGCCAACAGGTGGAAGATTTTTTCAGAGTGGTGTAGAGCTCACAAAGAGGTTCCTCAGAGTTCTTCTGTGCTGATAATACTGTGGTTTTTGCAGTCTTTGCTGGAAAATAAGCTCTCTGCTTCCGCCCTGAGGGTCTATGTGGCTGCGATTTCAGCCAGGCATATTATAGAGGCAACACCTCTTTGAGCCTAAGGATTAGGCTAAAGTGGTTGTCAGCAAAGGTTGCTTTTCTTCTGGCGATGTAAGTGAGCTTCATGCCTTGTCAGTGAGTGACGCATGCGCTGGAACTTGGATGGCCACCTGGACCACACATGCACCTTTGCCTGTTTTTACAGGGTCAATGTCGCTGCTCCATATGCAGTAGCGGCAGCTGTCTTTCAGGAGCCCTCAGATGTTTCCCGGTAAGGTGGGACTCCTCATGATTATGTTGGTAATAGTCATAGAGTGTTAAGCACTGCCTCTGGCTGTCAGGAAGAATGAAATAGAATGAGAGTTACGTATGTAACTACGGTTCTATGATCGCCGGATGACCGCCATAGTCCTTTGTCACTTGGAATCTTGGCGAGATGATTCTGTAGGGACATCTTTCATGATGACGTGGGCTTATATACTCTACGCCCTATGTCATCCCAGGTAACATGTGACTTTGTTGATATTAAATATCTGATCTGTGCGTGTGCGAGACGGACATCCAGTGTTAAGCACAGCCTCTGGTGGTCATCCAGAATTCATAGAACCATAGTTACATATGTAACTCTCGATTTAAACAGATCGATCAAAGCATCCAGAGAGTGGGAAAGTGGCATTTGGAGTAACCATACCTGAATTAAGAATTAAAGACGGACATAGATTTTCAGATCAGATGTCAGTATTCACTGCAGAGATGCTGGCAATATTATGGGCACTATGGTGGGTAGAGGACAATAAACTAGACAACTCAGTCATATGCAGTGATTCAGCAGCAGCTTTAACTACAATAAGAGAAATCAAATCCAAGTCCAAATATATTGACAGAGATTTATCAAACATTATACAGAATTCACAAAGCAGGGTGTAAGGTGGGTTTTATTTGGGTACCAGCACACATGGATGTAGAAGGAAATGAGGAAGCACATTACTTGGCAAAGAACGCTGCTCATGAGGATAGAGTAGAAATTGCCCTGCATACGGACTGTCAGAATACACTTCAATCATACACAAGTCAGTAAAAGAAATGTGGCAGACACTCACACAATCCACACACTACATACAATTGCAACCTATCTGCTCCCACAGATGCTGAAAAAAACTCGTATTTTGGAACCTAAATGTTGGCAGACTGTATAAGTTTTAACACACTGTCAGCCTCACCACTCAGTTATAATGATGTTATGGAATATGTTTTCTGGAGTTACTTTCCATTCCACTAGTATTTCACAATGGGTTTATAAAGGGATTACCACTCTGCTGCCAACATCCAGAGGGGTGGGGAGAGAGAGGAATTGTGTATGTCTTTGTGTGTCATATGAAACCCATAGGCAGGTCAGGCCAGGCAAGTGAGACTTATGCAGACGATGTGATGGACTGAGTTATTGTGATGCACTGAGTCGTAGCCTTCTGCTATGGTGAGTGACCTTTTACAGGCATTTACTCAAAGACACTAGTAGCTGGATATACTGTGCTATATGTCTGTTGATTGGATTGCTCATATTTTATTCAGCCTGTTTATGTGCAGGTATTGTCTTCTACAGAGCAGTATGTTTATTTATTAGTATTCTGTTTCCTCACTCTGTATAAATGGACCATTTGAGTGCATTTTGTAGTGCTATTTGCTGACTTTTGAGAGCCTGCAATTGTTTTCCTTTTCATGCATTTTAAAATGTCTCTCATGAGGTCTTATGATTACAATAGACTTTCAATTTCTCTGTTTCGCTGTTTTCATTTACAATGCATGAAATAGCAAGAGAGCGAAACAACCTCAGATATAAAACTGACTCATAGCAATTAGGGGATTTTTTTGTGTGTGCTGGCATATGATTTAAAAACCTAACTACTTGCAAGGCACAGTCAAACCATGGTAAATCGAACTGTTTCAACTGAATACAGACCCAGTCCTTTGAGGATTATCTTGGAGCTCGAGCTTTAATTTTACTGCTACGCTGGGTCAATTAGAGTTTGTAACTGTAATTCCACTCATTTAGAGTGTTTGATTACTGCTGTTGAAGGGGAATTGAGTTTAATTAATTTGTCTCACTGCCTGCCTCTTTGTCTCTCCCTCTCATTCTTGCTGGCCTCCTATCCTCCCTCCCCCTTTCCTTTTCTTCTTCCCATTCTTTCTCTTTCCTCAGGTGTCTGGCCCAGTGATTTGACCCCAGACAGGAGCAGGAGGAAGCAGTAGAAAAGAAGGCCATGGGGGTGAGCCTGGTCCAGGATGTCAGCTGGCTCCTGCCTTTCCTGTTTTTGCTACTGATGATCACAGTGTCACACTGCCAAGGTCAAGGATGTCCCCAGCGTTGTGAGTGCATTGCAAAACTCAAGACTGTTTCTTGTTATGGTAAACGCCTGTCCGCACTGCCAGATGGCATCCCACTGGACACCAAGATCCTGGACCTAAGTGGAAATAAACTTCGCTGGGTAGAGCACGGTGACCTGCTTCCATATCAACGTCTTGAAAAGCTGGACCTGAGTGAGAACATGATCAGTGTCTTGGAACCGAATGCCTTTTCTAGTCTCCAGAACCTGCAGTCGCTTTCACTGAGGGGTAACCAATTAAAACTGGTCCCCATGGGGGCTTTCTCACATCTCTCCAACCTAACTTCATTGGACCTCAGTGGGAATAAGATTGTAATTCTTTTGGACTTTACTTTCCAAGACCTGAAAAGTCTAAAAAACCTGGAAGTTGGAGACAATGATTTGGTTTATATTTCCAACAAGGCCTTTCTGGGTCTAGTGGGGCTGAGGGAGCTGACCATTGAGCGGTGCAACCTGACTTCTGTGTCCAGCCAGTCTTTGTCTTACCTGCATAATCTGGTGACTCTGCGGCTCCGCTACCTCAGTATCTCCAGTTTAGAGGACCAGAACTTCCGTAAGCTGGGAAACCTGAAGGGCCTTGAGATCGATCACTGGCCCTTTTTGGAGTACATTTCCCCTCACAGCCTGCAGGGTCTTAACTTATCTTGGCTGTCTATTACGCACACCAACATCACCTCTGTGCCCACCTCTGCCCTACGCACTCTGGCTCACCTCACCAGCCTCAACCTCTCCTACAACCCTATCTCTGTGTTGGAGTCCTGGGCTCTGCGGGACCTTGTTAGGCTGAAGGAGCTGCATCTGGTCAACACAAACCTGGTAGTAGTGCAGCCATATGCGCTGGGTGGTCTAAGGCAAATCCGCCTTCTTAATCTCTCTGCTAACAACCTGGTGACCCTGGAAGAGGGAGCCTTTCAGTCTGTCAACACTCTGGAGACGATGCGTTTGGATGCGAACCCTCTGGCCTGTGACTGCCGCTTGCTATGGATCCTTCAGCGCAGGAAGACCCTCAATTTTGACGGCGCTTCCCCAGTGTGTATGACGCCGGTTGAGGTGCAGGGACGGGCTCTCAATGCTTTCTCTGACTCAGCTCTCTTTGATCACTTTACTTGCCAGAAGCCCAAAATCCGCAACAGGAAACTGCAGCAGATATCTGCCCGTGAGGGGCAGGTTGTGTCATTCATTTGTAGAGCAGAAGGTGAGCCAACACCAGTGGTATTCTGGATCTCTCCTCAACGCCGCCGCATCACCACAAAGAGCAGCGGCCGCCTAACTGTGTTACCAGAAGGCACATTAGAAATACGGTACGCCCAGGTAACAGATAGTGGAACCTACATCTGCATAGCCAGCAATGCTGGTGGAAATGACACCTATTTTGCCACACTTACAGTTAGTGGGCTGCCACTAGATGTAGCCCTTATGGCCAATCGCACTTACTATGCTGGGGACCTTAATGACACAAATCTGAATGACACCAGAGTCTTCTTGAAGTTTACTCTGGATCTCAAGACAATCCTCATATCCACAGCTATGGGCTGTATCATGTTCCTGGGTGTAGTTCTCTTCTGTTTCATTCTGCTGTTTGTGTGGAGTCGAGGGAGAGGGCAGCACAAGAACAATTTCTCAGTGGAATATTCCTTCAGAAAGGTGGATGGACCCGCTGCCAGTGGAGGACAGGGTGGGGGGCGCAAGTTCAACATGAAAATGATCTGATTATTCGGATCTGTTTCTCTCATTAGTATTCTTCCCCAGATACTGTTTACAAGCAGTCTCTACATAAAGGACATAAAGGGACAAGACACTGGAATGGACCTTTGTGGTTGCAAAACATTAAATACAATTATTTATAGGACATTTTATTGAGACAAGGTTTTGTTATTGAAACTACTGTATATATGAGAGAAAGGAAATCTGTATGGATTTGGTATATTTCTATTGCTTTGTTGTGTGTTCACATTATTGTGCAGAAAAGGAAAACTGGACTATAGTTAAAGATGTCTCAAAATGTTGAATAGGCTGTTAGAAGACAAAGCAACAAAAGCACTCAGAGTACCACCAGTCTTTAACCTCAACAAAGCTCTTGCCAACTCCATCCTTCTTCCCTACAAGGAACTCTGTCCTCTTCATCTTTAAAGGACTTCACCTGAGGTGATTCAAGCTCTCTATCTCCAAACTCATGAATACATTATAACAGGGTGGTGCTCAATGAATGCCAAGTACTTGCCAATATGTATTTGAATAGTTCCAGCTATATACTGCATATTTAGACTCATTTACAGTCAGGACTTTAGAGCACTTTTGTGACATAAATATAGATGCTCTGCTTTTTTGCTGATGGTAGGTTTGTACAGAATACATTCGACACCAAGAGACTACTCTCTGCAGCACTGCCAATTTGACCGTAAAGTACCATGTAATGTCAAAGTCAATGCAACGCCGTGGTAGAGAGAAGTTGCTTCTCATTGGATACCACTAAAAGTTGGTCAAAGCCATTTTTAAACTAAAATGGGACTCTACAGGTTAAGCTACAGTTAAAGGACCCAATGCACATTTGTGTGGTGACAAATCAGTACATGCAGATGCACACTTCCTAGTTAGGTTTTCCATTGTTGTCTATTCAGTACACACTATACAAGATGCTTACCCTCTTGATCTGAAAAAAAAAAAGTAAAAGATGATTGCATGTACAGAGTTGGCTTCTTACTTTGAATTTGTATTATTTGTAAACTGAACATCTGTTGGGGTACATTGATCCCAAAGTTGAATAGATCATACTGTATAGGTAGGATATATACTGTATAAGATGTATTATACATTTTGTAATAATTGAAATCCTTGTGGTTAATAGTACTGTTGAGTGATCAATCCAATTTTTCTGTTCTGCTGTAATTCTATTGTTAAAGTTTTGTTTTCAAATCAATGATATCCAGTCCAGAGCTTTTACAGTCTCACCTTATCATGTCATCAGATAGATATTGCACTGAGACTTGCCTGCTCGCTCCCTGAGCTCACACAAATCATGAAGGGCGTTTACATCGAGTTTCAGTTTACTCGCCTATTTTTGGCTTTAAGTGACAGTGGGGAGGCTTGGCTGACCAGCGGGGGAAGGAGTTAAGTGGGTTTTCATCAGGACCTCAATGTGTTTGAGACACGCAGGGAAAAATGCTAATGTGATAAAGACCTTGCAAACTGGAACAAAGGTCATAATGAAACTGAGCCAGAGAGGAGAAGGAGTTGAGGTATTCTAGGAAGACACTGACACTATAATCCAAAGGGCTGGATGCCATCTTGAAGTAACATAACATGACATGAAGTAAAAGTTTAAGTAAAAGTGGATTTATGAATGTGATTTCAATATGATTCATTCAGCATTAAGATGTAATCATCCAATCTGGGATCAAGAAATGATCAGGTGTTTTACCATAATAAAGGCTGTTTCTGTACTCCCACATACAAAAAGCAAAACCATGTTTTTGGTTCCTTAATATGAATTGGCAGTCACAGCACTTGAAATGAACACAAATGCAAATATGTCAGTTTTGGGCCTTCTACAGCATCTGTGGTAGTTTCAGTATTATATAAAAAACAGAAACTTTGGGCATTAAATCCAGTTTCTCTCATAACTTCAGACATAATTTGGAGAGAGTTAGAAATCAGGTGAACTGCTTACACTATTCTAACTTCAAGGTTTATCTCTTGATCTGTGGGTTTAGCCTTAACCAATACCACCAGTTCAGATATCAGTGCTTCCCTTCTACCATAGCAGCAACTACTGCAGTTCTAACAATGTTACTCTTCTGCCCTCTGTTGGCTGTAGATGGTACTGAATACAACACTATTACTTGAGTAAGATAGGATTTGACCTCCTCAATCTTCAGACTTTATAGTAAGCAGTTTATTCCACTGTAAAGTTGATGGAGGGCTGACCTGGATCCAGTAGCATTGGAAGTGAAAATCACTTTTGTGTTTAAATGACACTAACTTAACTTTACTCACACAGTGAACCCCTCCCCTCTACTGCAGGTTAAAACAAACAGGAAGAATTGCAGACAGAAAAAAGAGGAGCACCATATTAAATCATTTAGTGTTTCTGTTCATCCATATATACAAACATAGCACATTTTATAGACTAAACTTATCATTTACAATATAGAAATATTAATAATGAACTGTGAATATGTTACTGGACTGATTTGGCTTCCTCTCTGCATTTTAGAAATGTAAACAATTGATGTTATTTTTCATTGTCCTTTACTGAATTCATCCTGTAAATATGGAAACCACTGTGTCTGGAAATTGCGCTAGACTGTTTTGTATTGTATTGTTTTATAAAAATGAAGCACACTGTTTATAAAGCATGCTATATTATCTGCTATGATGATGTCTTGTCCCCTGTCCCATTTTTTTATAGCAGTCATTTGGTCACTCAACCCTTATGGTGGCAGTCTGAGAAGTTGATTGAGAGTCTACAATAAACCTGTGACCCCGTCACTGTGAAATTTTGTGTTGAATTTTTTTTAATGTGTTTTCCCAGGGGTTTGTCATATTTTAATTTTTAAAAATGAGTTAAATCAGATGGATGGATGTCCTATGTACACGACAAGTAAAGATATACTGCTTAGAACAAAATGTTCTTGTCACGATTCACTCTAGTTAATAATATAGGTACTGCATTACTGTATGAGGAGCGTTATTATTGTTCATTTCCTATGCATTCATCAAAGTTACAAAAAAAATTCATTTTTGTGGGCAGATAAAAATTGCTTTGCATTACACTTTGATGTGTTTGTTTGTCATAGGTTTTCTTGATCCTGAGTGTTGAATCATTTAGCTATAACAACTTAATTTATTGTAATCAGGGTAACTTATAAAATTGAACTAAGCCCCATTGTTGTTCAGTGGGTTAGTGAATTCATAGTGTGCTATTCTGACTGGTAACTGGTCAGGTGAAAGACAGGAACACCTCAAGGAGGAAGTAGAGAGCAACAGGAAGATGTTCAGCACCCAGTACCCTTAAATGTATCAAAACCTGTTCCAATTTTCTAATCTTTAAAGTCCCCCTCCACTCAAAAATGTGTTTTGCTTATTGTTACTTCACTTGGATGTTTGACCTTCACTGTACAGAATGATGTACGTTTGACACCAGAAGGCTGTTTTCACATTCATTTGCTGAAGGGGGAAAGTTTCTCTGTGCTCACCTTAAATCTCGAAAACATTTGCGTACAAGTATCATGTTGTGTTATCGCTACTGGTTTAGAAGCATATCGTGGTCTAATATGCAGCTTACACAATGTGGAAACTTGAAACCTCCAGTGTATAAACTGCGAGACTGGACTTTTCAGGGAAGTTGGGGACATCATGGTCCAGTAGTTGAACTTTAATTTTAACATTAACATGGTTTTTCAATGAGGGAGAAGTAGATTTCATTTTAAGAATTTTTAACAAGTTACTTGAACCTTTTAGACACTAATTATTATTCCAAGTATCCGAGTATTTCTATATGTCTTAAAACATGTCTGGAGGAGATCTTTAAAATATTTTCTTTTGCACTAAGGTGAGTTAAACAGGAATTTTCTTTGTAAAGTGCTGGGCCACCATGAGCCTCCAAAACCGCTCCAGTGATCCTTGGTACAGATCAGGAACTCTCCTGGAGGCATGAAAATCATTCTTCCGAAAGGTTTTCCCTCATTTAGGGAAACAAACGCTGTCTAATACATCAGTCCAAAATCACCCAAAAGGGTTCAGTTACTCCCGGTCAAGGCCAAAGAACATGATTCATTCATCGTGCTCATCAAACCATTCAGTCACAGCTTGCGCCCCCGTGGAAGGTGGTATTGTCATCTTGGAACAGATCACTCCCACCAGGACAGAAATGTTTCATCATAGGATAAAGGTGATCACTCAAAGTAACTTTGTATTGATTTGCACTGACCCTTCGATCTCAACCGAAACCATGCCAGGAAAATGTTTCCCCAAAGCCTAACAGAACCACCAGACCCCCTCACTGTCTGGGTCAAACATTCAGACCTGAACCATTCTCTTGGTGTTCACCACACTTGCACCCCACCAACTTGTCAAGAATATAGTAAAGGATGACTCATCTGACCAATGCTCATGGTTTTCACACCTCTGATCTCTCAAATATGCGTTTGACTTTGTAATGCATCACTTGCCATTCACTTTGGCATTTCACTTTATTCAAAGTGACAGTAGAGAGAGAGTGGGGATGCCATGCAGCAAAGGGTCTGGGCCAGACTCGAACCCAGGCTGCTGCATTAAGGACTCAGCCTTGATATGTGGTACGCACTTTACCAGATGAGCTACCGGCACCCTGAGTCACTTAGGTCTTATCCTTCTTGTCAACTTGATCCAAAATCCATGTCATCTGGGTCTGCTCAGCATGTTTATACATGTACATTTATTCAGGTTTCTCCTATAATTTTTCACCCCTCTCTATGCTGGAGTGGCAAACGATTATAGCTCCTCTCGTTTGACACTTCTATCTGTTAGCAAATATCTGAAAGCAGTGTGTATTATAAGAACAAGAATTCCCTGAAATCTGCTTTGATGTAGATAACGACTGAGTAACTAAGAGGGTGAGTTAGTTTCTAATTAGAGTCCCCACAGCTTTGGTTTGCTTACCACTTAGAAGAAACCATCCTTGTCATGATTCACTTTAGTTAATAATATACAGTAGGTACTGCACATACTGTATAAGGAGGGTTGTTGCTATGCATTCATCAAAACACAATTGCAAAAAGAAATGAAATTTTGTAAGCAGATAAAAATAGCTTTGCATTCACACTGATATGTTGTTTGTTCATCTTGCCCTACACTGTTACTTCCCTGTGTAGAGTGAAATGACACCAGGTTCTACCATTTGCATCCAAGTTCAACTTTTAGCAAAACTCTTTTGAAAATGGAATTAGATTGGGAAATCATTACATATCTTTTTACTAGAAATCACTGTGAGTGATATAGTTTTTCAGTTTGTAAGTAGTCTTCAAAGTAATACGCCTGAAACTCCCTCCCACTTTGTTCAGAGTTGACTGTGGTCATCTATGCAGAGGTGGTGATCTCTCTGAAGAGGAATTAACATGTTACCAACATTTCAGATGAGCCACTGAAAGATGTGTCATCAACCAAGCACTAGACACCAACATCAGTCTGTGAAATTACAGCATTAAGCACTCAGATGGGCCTGCATTTAATTATTTTCAGAATTTATTTAATTTACTTGGAGTAGACAGCAGTGGTAAAGTGTGCAATGCACTGAAGCCCTCCCATAATGTATCTCTTTCATTTGGTTAAGAGAGGAAATTATGTCAGAATGCACTTTAACACACATACACTCTACTTCTGCTTCACCAAAGCTATTTCCAGCTATACCATGGGAACATCGATGGGTGATGTAACACAGTGTGTGCGTATAAGGTTTGTGTGTGTGCGTAATTATCACACATTTTGTGTTACCATGGTGTTGAAACGTGGTGGTCTAAATGGGATTGTAGTGGTTAGCAGTTACTGAATAAACAACTGACCTGCAAAGAACATGTGCACCTCTTTACATCAGGACATGGTCTTCTTTAAGAGCAGTTGATACGCTGCAAACAATCCACTCTTTTTGATTACACTGGCTGTTAATTCATTCAAACCCTCCAACTCTGTTGAGACCTTTTTATTTCAAAGTTGTATGTTACATCAGCCAAAACGTGATGACACTGGGAGCCCCAGGTTTGGCTAATACTCATCATGACTTAAGTGTGCCATGCTCAAAATCATGTCATGTTATTCATCACTTGAATTTGCAAGTTAGAACCATAAAGGCTTAGTTTTGGTTTCTGAATTTTGTGAGTGATTGGTTTCAGCCCAGAAGGTTCAGTGGTGACTGGTGATGTGCAGTGTTAGCTGCCACATTAGCTTGTTGTTGATGGTGAGGTTGCAAAAGAGTGAAGGAGATGTAGGACCAAGTACAGGTATAGTGCAAGTGTTGGACAAATGACAACATTCATTCACATCAAAGCCACAAAATGCAACATTAGACCTTCAAATCCCATTAAACTGTGCATATGCTCTAATATGAATAACACATAGGAATTAAGCGGTGGAGCGAAAAGAAAAAATAGTATTAGTGCTAGATATTGAAAATTATTTAACATTTTTTATTAAATTTCACACAAGATTGAAACAGGGACCAATAATTCTGCATTTTGGTTGAAAATAGGTGAAAACCTGTTGCGGCCTAAGAACAGTGACATCACTTGACACTCAAGATCAGCCAACTACAATTGCAAAAGCACACTTATAACCATTTAGATCTGTAATAGCCTATTCATGTCTGTCAGTGGATATGAGTATTTTTAACAAGAACAACACTGGATCAATGCCATGGCTTCACATTATAATTCTGTTCAAAAAGGAACATAATGCTAAGGGCTACATTGCTATGGGCACTGTAACCCTTACGAGTTTGTCTGAACTGAGGTGTCCAAGAGGGATTTCAACTGTGTTTAAATAAACTTTGAGTTAGTAGTATTTTATTTTTCCTGGTGATTTTATTATTACATTCAGTATCAAAAACACAGTGGGGTCAAACTCAGGGGTCAACAGGATAAGACAACATTCAAACATGTCTGTACTTGGAGACAAAGGGGGGCAGAGATATGGAAATGCTACTTTGCTACATGTTAACTTTATGGTTACATATTATAATTATTATAATGTAGCTTATAGAACCAGGTGACCACAGAAAGCAGGTTTGAAACAACCATTGAGACATAAGCAGCCAAAACAAACATTGAAATGTCAATCTTTATTGTATAAAAATGTAATCTCTGTAATTAATAAGCATAATACACAGTGCATATATATCTACATCTCAGTTTGACAAGATAGAAATATTCAGCAGCAAAGTGCAAGTGTTACTAGCTTGCTTAATGACAGTAAATACATGGGTTGGAAAAGACTATTAATCAGCCAGCTGAGTAAAACTAATGAGACAAAAAAAAAAAAATCACCTTCAATAATGTTTTTAAATGTATTCAGGAAACCATAGTTGTACAGAACAGAGTTTGCATGCTGAGTGCCTAGGCCTATATGTAAAAGAGGATATGATAGTCTAGTTTGATGTAAGACTGATCTGTGTAAGAGCAAGGTAGAGATGGGCGACAAATTAAAGGAAAAACCAACATGAAGTGTCTAAGTATGGAGTCAGGCCACCAAGAGCCTCCAAAACTGTGGAGGGATGAACACCGTTCCTCCTCAAGATATTCCCTCATTTATATATACAACCTTAATTTAACCAGGTAATCTCATTCACTCGATCATGATCTCTTTTGCAAGAGAGACCTGAGTAGAGCAGATAGAACGAAAAACAAATGTAGTCAGACATAACAAAAGGATATATAGCATCAGAAACAGTCACAGACATCACTAAATAGATTTGAAGATAAAGGTTTACATTATATAATTTGGTGTTATGGAGATGCTGGTGGAGAGCATTGTCTTACACGTTGGTCCAAAATCTTCCATAGGTGTGAAACTGGGTTGAGATCTGGAGACTGTAAAGGCAGTAGCATATTATATCCTTTTCAAACTCACCAAACCATTCAGTGAGCACTGGTGCACGATATGTTTCTCCACTCTTTCATTCGGGTTTTTCCTTTAATTTGTCCCCAGTCTGTATATCCCCATCTAGTGTGTAGGCTGCAGGAAACAGAAAAAAACGATGCATATGAGAGCCACAGGTGGCTGGATTGATTGATGCACTTCCGGTTGTGCTGAGTTCGCTGGTGTGAAGAAAGCCGCGAGGTGCTCTCATCCTTTTCCCCGCACTAGCGACTCCTACTGGTCTGTTGGGGCACAGTGCGGGTTAAAGTGACCTCACCCGGTACGCCCTCCAGGTGAAACTCTTTGCTGACAGGTGAAACCATACAGTTTATGGGTGAAACAAAGATGGCTACATGTTAATGCAGGAGTAACTTACTCCGTTCTACTCCGAAGACACAGCTGTTCTTAGGCAGCTGTTTTTTACAAATTGGGAGAAAAACACACTTGTAAGTATATCTCACTCTGACATAACGACAACATTTGTTTTTTCATACACTTTTTGTAAGAAATAGACGAGAGAATTTTTTTGGAGCTAGCTAACTTGCTCCAGTCTTAGCAAGCTAACAGTTAGCACTGTGAAGCACTTGATGCTAACCCGCAAAACAAGACGAATTTATTGTCATTTCACTGAAAACTGTATGAAAAAGATGCTTAAGGGGGAAAGGAGCTGCTAGCCAGCTGTTAACACTTATGGTGTTGCTATAGTTAGTTATGATTTTTCACTGACTACTCATTTTTAAGCATATGTGTCATAAAAAGGAAGTGTCTTTCTCCAGTGTGGCACGGATTTGCCTATGGACACTTCTAACTACCTGCTATTAACAGCTGCACTAGCCATGTTTAATAGTTATAGCCACGGCAAGTTATTGCATTACTGGCCATAAACAAAAATAGTGTTATATTACAAAAACACTTACTCAGTAGTCAGCTGCTGTCTTGTCCCTGTGTTGGCACTGACTGTTTCTTTGAGTTTGTCTTTGAGCCAACCAGACTGGCTGTTTGCCTGGCCAGCAGCAATGTTGCCATCAGCGCTGTCAGGCAAAGAGCCAGCAACCTGTTGTAGCTTGGGGTGCAGCTGACTCATAAATACACTGCAAGAAATGAAATAAACAACAGATGCCAACTGGAAGAAGTGAGTAGTTATCTACCTTTTCTGTAATCTGATGCAATAGTTTTCACTTTTGGTCTCTGGACCAAAGACTGCTATTTTTTTTAGTACTGTAGCCCACAAGCCTTGAGTCATAAAATAATAAGCTAATAAGACCTTGTTAACAATTCTTAAATGTAATTGTTTTAATCTTTATTATGTGAAATATATTCAACATGCCTTGCCCAAGCTTATTCAAACACAGTGTAGCCACAGTATGGTGGAAGGTGACTACTTCTGCCCACAGGAAAACCAAAGAAATACATTATCATATATACTTTCCATTCTGAGGGAGGTTTTAGCCAATAGTTTAAGTAATGTCAGTCTGGGGTGAAACCCATATGTTGTAGTCCACAAGTTTATATTTTTAAAATTTACAATGATTTAACCTGGATTAACATGTGTTTTCAGCTGCATTTCACAGTTTGAAAAAAAGGAGGGAAACACTTGATTCTACATTAATCTAGTCAAGACTACAAATGCTGGTTAACAGATATATATTAGCACCAGGTAATGTTTATCCATCAACAAAATACAAACTGACACATTGGACACACATCTAGTTCTGTCACAGTTCTGGTCAACACTCATACATATGCTTAAAAAAAAAAAAATGGTAATCTTTTGCAGGCTTGGAGTAGTTGGATAGGTAGCAGTCCTCTAGAGCGAGAATGGTGAGCTGAGATCAGTGAGTGCTGTTATCTTATTCGTAACCCGCAGTTGAACATCTGCTTAACTTTGACATGCGGAAGAAGAGCTGAAGTAGCTTCAGAGCTCTATTTTTGTGATACAGCAGGGCGTGCTGTGAACTTGAACATGAATGGAGTCTATTCAAACGCTTACTAACTTTTCATGGGCAAAATGTTCTTCATGTGGCTGTAGTGTGATCATCATCCAACATAGAACCGTCAATGTGGGCTGTGACACAAAAAGTGGAGAGTGTGGAGCCTTGTGCACTTAAACAGTGCTTCTTTGAACACAATATGCACCATGTGTCATTCATTCACAAAAATAGAGCTCTTAAAGTTACAATGTCAGTCGGACATGTATTGTCTTGGTGGAGAGTAGTTTATGTCTCCTCTGGAGGTGATTTTGCCAGGTGGAGCAGAGCAGGACAGGGACAACACCCCTGGGACCTGCTGCTCCTCCTCATCTGAGGTGGCTCTTGTTGGAATAGGCTTCAGTAGGGGGGCTCCAGGACGAGATGAATGGGTGGGTAGGAGATTTTGAGGGAGGACAAGGGGAGTGAGTAGGCCAGAGCCAGTAGTACCGGATGTGTTCAAATATGAATACCCTCTCATGGTATGGAGGGCATATGCAGGGATGAAAACAGGGTGAGACGGCTGGTGGCTTGGCATAACAGAAGAGTCTCTACCACCCCAGTAGTAGTCCCTCTGCAGGGACTGGTGGTGTGTGCTAGTAGGCTGTGTGCTGCTGTGGACATGGTGTTGCAGTTGGTTACTCTGGTGAGCAGTATAGGCTGCAGGGTGGACCAGGCCAAAGTGCAGCTTCATAGCCAGTAATTCAGTACTAAGCCTGGTATTTTCTTCTTTCAAGGCCATGAGATGACTCTCCAACACATAGTCATTCATCCTTCTCTTCTCCCGTGACCGTTTGGCTGCCTCGTTGTTCTTACGACGTTTCTCCCAGTAGAGGGCATCCTTCTTCTCTTCAGGTATGAACTCCCTTTTGCGACGGGGACCCTTACGTAGCAGCTCGTTTTCCGTCTGTACAATATGGCTGCCTTGGTCTCCATGGAAAGGTGATGACAGGGACTCCATGGCAGATGAAAAATGACTAACAACCGACAGAGACCTGAAATCAATAGAGGAGAGTTTTTAGTCTCACTTTAGCGGTTGAGTAATACAGGTACTTCCTTCTTGTATAATGGTAACCTTATCTGATTTGCGTTTTACCTCGTCTTATCTTGGTTTGTCTTCACTGAAAGCACCGTAGTATGTCTGAATGCAGTGATGATTGGAGTCTGTGAGACTATACTGCTGACAATCTGTTTACATGTGATATCCAAAGTCCACAGCTGTCAGCTATGGGGGAAAAATTATGAAAAGTCAACAATAGGTCATTTTCATGTCGGAAAGTTTGTTCATTATAAGAACAGCAAAACTACAACAACTGAGTTAGTGTTGAATGTCATTGTGATGTCATTCTGAGATGATAAAAACTGTCGAGAATCTTAATGATATTTACCTTGATTTGCGAATTTAATCCACTTATGTGTTTGTGCTAGCCATGTAGAGCCTGTACATCCAAAGGAGTCTCTTGCTAGTCTAGCAGAAAAGCAGTAGTGCGTAGGCAAGGCTGCACATACTGTATGTGTTTTTTCATTCTGTGAAAAGCTGCAGAGGCCACTACAGTGCACTCGGTTGCATCTAGCTTCGTCTAACACCTCCAGCACACAAACCCCCCTTGCTGACCTCCCCTCACCTCATACCTGTCTAGACCACATGAGAAAATGTGACGGGAAACATTAAGAAGACAAAGAAGAATGTGGACTAATGTGTTAGATGTTAGTTGCTGTTATATACAGTTATTTACAACAATGAGTTCATGCAGCAGCAATCATACCTAGTTCTGTATTTCAAATATATAATAGCTAATGTACTAATCTGCACCATGGGTTGTTGAGAGCTCACTTTGGAGAGTTTGCACACATAATCTAACAGATTAGTCTAGTCCAAAACTTAAACTAAACATAAACATAACGTTCAACTATGCATAAACCTCTCTGTCACTGTTTTTGCAAAGTAAATCAAAAATGATATGTGAAAATGAACAGAAACTTTCTTGATATTGCAGAATTTCTGTAGCCAGTAAGTTACTGTTTTACAGTAACTATATTTGGTTCACTTGAGTGGAGGAGAGATGATTAATTGAACGTGTCATATAGAAATTACAAACTGTATATACATCTTTTCACAATCAGCTCAGTTTAGATTTAAAAAAGGAGCCCCTTCAATAGTTGAGTTTGAGTCTGACAATGCTTTCTGTTTCACACTTTATCTCCCCCATCTTCCTCTTTGATGGACTCGTCCATCTAGTAATCACTTCCCCTTCTCCATCTCTTTTATCTACTTGCCTCACTTCATTCTTCTACATAGTGGGGAAGAAAAGGCAGTCAGTAAGGGTTTGTCCATTACGTTGCATAAGTCAGAAGGTAAATTCAATATTTTGAATAACTGCTCTGATAGGAATGCTGGCAGCTTTTAATATAGTCTCTTTCATTTGCGTGGGTTTGTGGGTGGTTTCATGGGAAGCTGTGCAAGAAGGATGAACATTGTGTTGAAACCACAGCCAGCCCTGTGTGCGTGCAATCGTACGTAGAAACACATACAGACAGACACCGAGTCACACACACACATTGAGCTTACACACACGCTTTTTAATTCATTGATATTTTCCCCACGTCATATTCTCGCAAACAACACTATAGCTGATAAGTTAATTTCTAATCAGATGTCATGCAGTACTTTATGCTTATGTTTACATGTCATACCTCATAAATGAGCTGAGTCTATTATTATATATTAAATTATCCTGCATGTCAGTCCTCTTCAGTTGTAAGTTCTCATTTTTATTTCTGTTATCCACACTTATAGCAACATCGGAGCATATTCACTGACCATATAGTCGTATTGTGTCGTGCCAGAGAGACTGAGCCAGAAGCATCAAAACGAGGCCGTGCGCCCTGTGTGTGGTGGTGAGAACACACATCAGGTTAAAAATATTCAAGCCTGTGCCCAGCAAGAACGTAGACCCGAAGCCCGAATGTGTTTGTTTGTCTGTGTGAGAACATGCACACTTGCATACTTGTGTGTGTGTGTGTGTGTGTGAGAGAGAGAGTGACACAAAGACTAAGCGTTGTATACTCTGCAACTCTGGTGCTAGCAAACCCAAAAAAGCAACAGCAGGAAGAGAGCAAACAATAATCATGCAGGGAGACACAGAGAGAGAGAAAATAAAAAAAAGAGAGGGTTCCTGAGTGAAATCTCTCTTGAGGCTGAGCCTGCTCACAACTCTGCTGCACAGTTGCACCTGTTTCTTATTGACTAATTATAGCCAGCCTGCTTTTTAGTAAGGAACTCTCAAACTTCTTCTTTTTGTACCTATCCGTTTTCTCATACTCAGCCATCTGCTGCTGTGTTGCTGTGTGCCCTGCCAGCCATTGTTAAAATAACTACCTATAGGAGGAAGAATTGGTCAGTCTATATTTTGTGGCTTTTCACCTCAATGTACTATGTTCATGTCTATTGTAAACTGCCATTGTGGAAATTAGAGTGAATGAATGCTCTCTTGGGGGAATAAAGAATTTGCCACAGTTCATGTCTTGAATTGTCCGTTAACGCATAAATTCCTTGACGTGCAGTGCTAATAACTAATGGCACCATCTTTCCCTGTTCTCTTTATATATTGTAAATGGAAAGCACCATAAAAACATAAAATTCACTTTTTAAAACTGCTGACTATAGGCCTACATGGAAATTAAACTGTAATCAAAGTATTTTCATCATCATGAAAAGAGGAAACTATATGAAATATTCTTAGTATGCTACTAAGCCATCAATGTTATCGTGTAATAAATAATGGATGGATGGACTGTATCTTTTATTTAAGTCTTCTCAATTCTGTGTTTTACCCTCATAGAACATATACAGTCGCCTCCTTATATCCAATAGTTATATACTATAGGAGGGTGATTTATACTTTGTTTTGTTGCACTTAAAACCATCAGGATGAGATGTGATGTACTGAAAGCTCTTGATATCTGTCAGACGGGTATGAGAAGGGTTATGGAATTTCAATTAGGCCGAACTCCTTGAAATAGTAAAATAATTGTTGCCTTCATAGAGTATAGAACAAGAACTTAGGTTTCTCTCAGTTTGAGTACGTGTGGCTTCAGCAGCCAGCACAATAATAAACAAAAGGCAGAAATACTCGTTTCTCGTGTGATGTTTGCAGCCCATCACAATCTCAGGCTTCATATATGTGTATTGTGCAACCGGGACCAAATACGCCAAAAAATGTTTCCCTTTTATAATTCATACTGTGTGATCAAAAGAATAGAAACACCTGTGCGATGCAGTACAATACAATACCTTAAACGTTTTGGTAATGCTTTAGCTCTTAGTATGTTGACTCAACTCTGTGGTGTTGTATTGGACATTGATATATTGCAAGGTATTCTTGATATTTCTTCCACCTCACATCTATGCAGGATAGAAGTTTTAGAAACACCTTACAATACAGAGCAATCTGAAACAACACCACAAGCTACAGCCTCAAAAATGACTGTTTGAATCAACACGTCTCTGACACAGTGTCACAAAAACGGAACATGATCATTTTTTTAAAGGATTTATTGCAGTGCTATTCTACTAGATAACATTACAATGCAGAGACGTTTCTAGTTTTTTGGTCACTCAGTGTAAAAATGACAAAAAATCAAATTATAATAGTACAGTTTACATGACTCAAACGTTTTGTGTTTAGGTTAAGGAACATTAAAATCACACTGCACCACACTGTACGTCCTTGATTTCACATATCTTTACAACTTTAGTAAACGTCCCTTTTACCAGATAACAAAACTTTTCGAGCTCAAGTATCCTGAATAAATATTTGATTATTTTGATTACATATATATTTGAAAATTTCAGTTACTTAACCCCCAGTTTGGCCAGTTTATAAATTATATTGTAAATTATCAATATTTTACGGTAAGGACTTTTACAATAGAAACACACCATGTAAAAAACTGTCCTCCTAAATTATCTTGCAGATTTTACAAGGTAGTAACACTTCCTCTTCCTTAAACAATTCTTGACAAATAATAGAGTAACATTTTCAGGTAATGCTTTCTGAAGGAATTGATTTTGTTTTGATAATATACATAAAAAATATGATCAACTGAAACGCCTGGTCACTTATTCCTGTATTTTGGCAACATATGAAAAGGAATGATTCCAAAAGAGTTAACCATCAATTTCACAGCATACAGCTTTTTGTTGTGCCGTGATCAGCACTAGAGAACGGTAGTATATGCGTAAAAAAACCATCTATCCATTGGCCACTAACACCTAAACCATTTCCTCCCCCGAATCCCTCAGCTGTTTACCTGCAGGGTCCAAAACATTTTAGACATGAAAAAGAGCTTGAGGCCTTACCTTATGCAAAAAGTCCACTGCTGCAGAGGTGCCAACGAGCTAATTCAGAGATATCTCGCTCTAACCCAGTACTAATATACAACTTAGAGCAGGGAACTCTCCTTTGAGACTGCGTCACGAAATGGATGCACATATAAGTAGAAGGGGGTTGATAAGGTCTTGTTGCTTTCAGTCCTACCCTTTCACCTCCCACCTTCTTTGCTTTCTCTCACTCTTTGTGTTGTTTTCCTCACTGTAACTGGGACTGTCCACCTCTGTTGTCACATGAAAAGTGTCTGACTGGCCCGCTTGATCTTCATAGTGCTGTGGTGTTGGTGGTTTTCAATTTCAAACTGACATATTTTGTGTGTTGTATGGTAGAATTGCAGAGGTATATGCATTTAACACCCCAGAGTATAGTAATGCCACACCATTATTTCATTCTTCAAGCAAATTCATGCCATTTTTTTTTTTTTTGTCTTTGCAGTGTATTGCTGTGTTGTTTGCTGTGCCGTAGCTGCATTGTGATGTGTTGTGTAGTATTCAGTTACATGTTTCATCCACACAGACATTTTATGTCAGGCACATACCTGAATGCCTCTTTCCAGAAAAAACTTAAACGACGTAGTAGTAGTGGTAGTAGTAGTACAAGAGACTAAGCCACAACAGCCAGGGAAAAGATATCACCAGAATTATGTGTCTTTCAGATATTTACAGTAAAGCATAACTGAGAGGAGTAAACTGAAGTTTCTGTATGAGTGTTAAATAAATCTTTGGCACCTCAGATTCACAGAAAAAAAGAGAAGTCTTTGTCACTTATCAGCGTAGATGTCAAAGTTACGACTACATGTCTGCACATTTATTATCCTCTCACTGATCTGCTTTTTGCAATACACTTTGCCCACTTTAGAATCACTTGTTAAACATTATAGGAAGACAAATTAACTTTGTAATTGGAATTTTAAACACATACTTTTGTTCTGACAAAAGCATGAAATTTTACCCTAACCCACATTTCTATGTATAGACAGGTCACATGTAGACAAGTAAGGTTTTGCTTCCTGTTGTGATGCGCTTAAGCTGTTAATGTTAAAAAAAAAAATGCAGCAGAGATCCATGTGGACACTAAAATGCTTTATTGTTGTCATACGGCCAAGAAGACGCAGTCTAACCTGCACGTCTAACAAACTTATTTTCAAGCTCAAGTATTTGCACTAGGCATGTGTATGTCCTCTTGTCGACAACTGAAAGGATATTACATAAACATTACAATTGAACATCATCTGACATTAAACAAAGAAACAAAGTAGAAACTATTTGTGAGCTGTATGAACCAGAGTTGATGATTTAGTGGACTGACATTTTGCAACCAGTAAACTGAGACAGTTATTTTGTGCTGATATTAGTTTCCAAATTAAGATGATCCATGAAGTCAGACTAAATCTTCCTGACATCCCTTATGTCCTATTGCAAAGTACATTTTATTTTTTGTTTTAATCTGTGAAAACAAGTTCAAGATATATTCTTTTACAAATGATTGTGCACAAAACATGTAAAATGTTAAGCTTTTTTTTTTTTAGAACACTTCAATACCTTTTTGAAGAAGGATGATTTTGTTTGTAACAGGATCACCAGATGATATTAAAAACAAATTTTGTTCCTACTCATGTTTTATTTTGTATAAAATCTGTAAATGTTACATAAATATAAATGTGTTCACTTCATTTACTCTTTAGTAGTTTCTTGTTCACGTATCTTACCCTACTAGAAAAAAAAAATACATACATACTGGAGAGGCAGAAACAATTTATTGTGAATTGTGCATTCACCACTTGCAGCATCCTGACAGAGGCAACTCCACCAGTAGTGTCCTGTAGCGCCCTCTGCTGGTGGCCTCGGGAACACGTGCTGGCAGACTGGGGGACCCCTTGTTATGATGCCACTACAGAATCTTGTTAAATATGACAACCAGGGGGAATAAATCCGTTTTCAACAACTCTTTTGTTACAACAGCAATAAACATTACATTGAAAAACTAACCGTAACCGAAGCGCCGCAGGAAGCTGAACTTTTACAGAAATTAAAAGTGGAACTTTTCTAAGGCCTGCGGAGCGACTCAACGTGATTACTTTGTAATAATTCATAAGCCTGGACATAAGCTTATTTGATAGCGACAACGCCAGTAAAGAGATCTTCAAGATAGATTTCCCCTGCAGTGCATGCAGAAAAATGAGAGTTTGATGATTGATTCAAATGCCATTTAGGAGCTACTGGTGTTTAAAATACCATCAATCTTTTATTTTCCCAACCTTTGCACCATTGCTAAAAAAAACATTTTGCAGAGATATGACATAAACGATTGATATCGTCATTAAAGGTTGGATAATCCCCCACCGTTTTCTGTTCTTTGGCTGTACAAACGGCTTAATTTCAAGCATTTACTTAATGTATTGATATTCCTGACTTAAACAAGAATTAAGCACAAAAGAGTGGCATAACCATGCAGATGCAGTATCGAGGAGGATATCTCACAGAGAGCCTACAGATAAACGGTTCAACGTTTGGTTTTCCATTGAATCAAAGTCTGCTGGGAAATCACGCAGTGGGGATAAAGGGGAATACCGAGGCAAGCACCTAGTTTCACTGGCTCAGTCGCCGATGTTTACCGCACATGAGCGGTAAAAATTCACAAACAATTAATCAAATCAATCCAATAATTTCATTTAGGTCTCTAATATCCCAAATCATAACTAAAAACTGTTTGTATCTCCAGCTACTACATTTATTGGCCTACAACTTCACATAATTCAAATATCATTAGCCTAATGAAAGGTTGAAATAGGCTGTATTATGTATGCCTATTGTTAAACAGGTTGAGTGGATCTCTGACAGCACTGGTCCGTGCGTGCAATGTAACCGCTGTTTCATTCTGATAAACACATTTGAAACCACAGAAAGTCAGACAGTAAGTCCACAGTGTGAACGCTCTCTGTATTTCTGCAAATATGCCTTTAACCTAATTCACATTTTCCTGTTTTCATACGACCAAAGACCAAATTGAAAGGCCTATACGTTGTAATTAAAATGTTCTAAAAATATAAAGCGTCTTTTGTATTCTTTGGCATTTAAAAAAATCCACAGTTGTAGCATAATTAGCCTACATTTTTACAAGACATAATTGCAGCATCAAAAATATACAGTAAAGCTTTGCCCCCCTCCTGTAATAAACGCCATGACAAACTGTCAATCAAACTGTCCTGTTAGCGTCCATCGGGACTGAGGTGCATCCCGAGTTGAGACAGCGCTGCCGGTGCACTGCTGAGGCGGCTCTTGAATCCTCTGTGAATGTCTGCCTCCACACCGAGACCCTGGCCTTGTCTCTCCTGTATGTAGAGAGGCAGGCCGGAGTAGACGACCGGTGGGGACAGGTAGGAAGACCGCCAAGGCAGCAGAAAATTATTACACACAGCCGGGTTATTCAGATGGGGCAGCAGCCAATTTTGAGGTGGGTATGACAGGATGGGGGCATGGTGGAGCGTGTCAGCTGTGGGCAGAAATACTCGGATGGAGGAGGCGGGATGGGAAGACACATCGGCGGAGTTGGGGATGTCATCGCTGGAGGAGACCTGTCGCAGAGCATCCATCTCTGTCTCCGCTGACCTCCCGCCCTCCAAACCCGCTCGGGGAGAGAGGGCACGGGGCCCGGAGAGGGGGAAGAGGCCTCGCTGTGTGCCACCATTGTGAGGACTTTCTGGATTAAAACCACCAACACCTCTAGTTGAGCTAATACAAGGGATCTTAGCCTGAAATGGGTGGATTGCCGCTTCTTGTTGCATCATACCCAGGATAGAAGATGGGCTGCTCCTGCTGTCGCCCCAGAGTCCTGCCTGGAAGAGGGCAGGGGTGTGAGCCGATCTAGGTGATAAGGGCAGAGTAGAAGCTTCAACAGATGTAGTGGATGCTGCTTTGCTCTTTTCTGCACTTAGGCTGCTGTGATACTGCAGACTGAGCACCTGAGCCCGCAGCTGCGCGTTCTCGTCGTTCAGAGCCAGCAGCTGACCCTCCAGCATCACGTCCTTCAGCCTCCTTTTCTCCCTCGAACGCTTGGCTGCCTCGTTGTTCTTGTTTCGCTTATCCCAGTAGGCGGCATCTTTCTTGTAGGCGGGGATCATCTCTCTCTTGCGGCGCGTAACGGGGCTTACGTGGCTGCTGCAGGTCCGTAAACGCAGGAGACGTTGAGCCAGCAAGGTGGACCGTGCCACCGGGAAGAGGAGTCCAGGCTCCATGTAGCCGCTGCACTCGACTGAGGAGGAGGGCTGGCACGGAGCAGCGGTCCCAGGACCGTCAGGGCTCCTCGAAGTGGACATGGGACTAGACTGGGGGAATCAAAAGTGTCAATCAAACATCTATCTATCTATCTATCTATCTATCTATCTATCTATCTATCTATCTATCTATCTATCTATCTATCTATCTATCTATCTATCTATCTCTTCATTAATATAATAAATATGCTTAAAACGTGTCCCTGAATTAAGCTATATGCAGTGGTTGATACTTGTTACTAAGTAACTAAACTGTTAACTGAAGGCTACCTAATTTTAAAGTTACTCAATTTTGAGATACTCTACTTGATGGAAATATTTTACTTTGTAGGCATCTCCATTATTTGACTATTACATTATTTCAGATTTTAGCCCACATAGGAAGACATAGCTCATGGAATTATTATTTGAAAGATTATACAAAGCAGGTAAAAATAGCTCCACCCCGACCAGCTACAACATTAACTGTTGGATATATGTTAATGCATTAGTAATAATAATGCAATAATATAACTATGGCCATGAAAAGAACCATTCTGCATAACAAACACTTTTACTTTTAACACAAAAGTGCATTGTGCTGAGTTACATTTGAAGTACGTTTTACTTGAGTACATTTTTGAATGCAGGATTTTAACGAGTATTTTGCATTGTGGTAGGCTACTTTAAAGGATCAAGATCGTTATTTCTGTTAACAGCAAAGACTACAGTGAAGAGTTGTAAGATTTAATTAAAAACATTATTAAAATCAGCAAAAGGTAACTTAAGTAAGCGAGTAGATTAATAAATCGTAGTCATTTTTCGTTTCCCACAAACCAAGTCAAACCTGATCATTAGACAGTGTTACAGTGTTGAACTCGCCGCACTGACCTGAATGAAAAGATGTCACCTGTGGGATGATTTGGTAGACAGGATCACCCTTGAGAGAGCTTGATGTAATTCTGCAACACACACAGCAACGCACAGCGTTTGACATAGCACTTATGATTATATGTAGCCTACAAGTTTTTGAACGTTACGTATTTCCCCGGAGAAGGCTGCCCTTACCAGGCTATCACAATCAGCGGTGCTGAAGAGAGCCGAGCTGCTGGGCGGCTCTCACATATAGCCTACTGTATGCATGCAGCCAATCGCGTTGTGTCCTCGCGCTGTCTGTTTCATGCTGTGGAAACTTAGCAGGCAACTTCACTTGGAGAGCGGAAGTCCAAGACAACAGTGTGGTCACGATCAAACCAACAGGTGAAACTGAAATGAGTCACTTTGGATCAACTGCCCTACTTATTGCTCTTGTTAATTTAGTTTACTGGATATCCATTCGCATGATCATATGCACATTGCCTGCATAACGGTGCATTTATGCAGCCTTTGCCACTAAGCTTTGTTTGTATAGGCTGTAGCCAAAGCAGACTTTACACATGGGTTTGCATTAAAACGGGAACGAAACAATTTATCGGTGGTTCTAAAAATAAATAAAAGCAAATAAATAGAGAAATCACACAAAACATTTATTTAATAAGGTAATTTAAAGATGAATTGACATGTTTTCACCACAAAACATTGACAGCCTTCAAAGTTGCTCTCAATACATCTACCATGCTCTGTCGCTCAGCAAGGCAGCTCAAAAAGCTCTTCAAAATGTGGAAATTACTACAAAACAAAAAACAACAACAAAAGAGGGTGCCCAATCTCTTTTCCAAGGATTTCTTCCAATACCATGGGGAAATTATGCCCAACTGTAAAGTATGCATCTTTAACTCCTCCCTGATTATCTGCACATTTTACTGTAAATGTGCCCTCAATGAAATTTAAGGAGAGATATTGAATTGGTCTGTTCATCTGTCAGTCTAACCAGTCAATGTATACAGTATATGATGCTGCCAAATTGTATTTTCGCAAATTAGACAAATTACTTAAGGAGTCACTGTTGGTCAAACAGCATACACATTTCTTTGACACCACTTAATTGTGTATTTAATTAGAAACAGTGACGAGAGGTTTTTACATTTTATTTGGCATTGCATTACCCAATTTGTGAAGCGAAAACTCCTGCTCACATGGATAAATTATGTCTACTCCACATGGTTCATCTCTTTGGTTGGTCCATCGATCCATGTGTCCAATCAACACTTCAGAGGGAGTTATGTCGGCCTTAAAACTGATGAGTTACTGTCAGCCACACCTGTACTTTGACAGTAATGCTTACATCTTATGCTAAATGTTAGCATGTTATCTGTGCATGTTACATGTTAACATGCTATCATGCTAAACATACTGTACATGCATGCCAACATGTGTATGAAAGATGTACGGTGCCATGCATTCAGTTAGCATGATAGCATGCTAAACATACCAATGCATTAAGCATTTTAACATGATAATTTGCTCATATGGTTAACGTCTTAAACTGAACATTTTTTGCCCCACTGGTGAGAAGAATCTTTCAGTTATTTATCAGTTCCTATCCAACAATTTTATCTGGTGTGTAGTGAACATTAGAGCCTCACAAGGCCGCCAATGGTGCTACAAATAATTAATCTAAAATGCTGATTGGCCTGAAGCTGTATGGTTGATGTTGCACACAAAAAGTCAGACATTTATTTTTTTTCATTAGCTGCAAACCTGTTCACCATTGAAGACCTTAGCAAGTTCAGGTCAACAGGAGAAGCACCATACGAAGAGGCATGAAAACAGCTTCTCCCCCCAAGTGGTGAAGGCATCTGATCTGAACGTCACAACCGCACTAAACAATGCCACCAAAATGGAAAACCACACTACATTGTACAAGATCACTCTTCTGCAGATTTCATTGTGGTGTGCTGAGTGTGGGGGCTGTCCAGATCAGGAGGGGGATGTCCTCTGAGCTATCAGCTCTGTGTTTGTAGAAAACTCCAGCAGATTTTTCTTTCTGACTCACTGTAACCACAGAGGCCACAGTCTGCAATGTTCCAACAGTCAGGTTAGTCTTTCAGTAAAAGTTAGTCTCCAGATTTTTAAAGAGGTAGTAACATATCAGATTGCATTGATTGCTGCTGATTAGTCTCATGGCTTTGATGAGAAGTAAACGCATAAACATGGTCACACAGAAACACACAGGAAGGGCACAGACTTAACACCACCTTGTAGCAACAAGAAGGTGTATTTATGAACAATAAAGCCATCCAGTACAGATGTAAAATGATGCAGCTGAGGGTTCATTAATAAATGCAGGACTGATATATTGTATATATAATGATGTATATAAGTTATTCAACTTTGATTGACTGTACTGTACAGTACTGACTGAATCGTCTTGAGGAAGACTCATTGTCACTGTTCAAATGAACATGCTCACAGAGCATTGTGGTATGTCATGGTGGGCCTGCATAATTTTTACCACTGCCACTCTCTCATTGTGTGGCATCAACCACATCCTGACTGCATGTTGCAGATGACTCTGTATGTGGATGATTAATCTTAAGCAGTATATTTTGAGTGCTACAAGTAGCCTACCTGGGAACAGTGATCGACAAGAACTTGAACCATGACCTCAACACATCTGCAATCTGAAAAAAGGGCCTGCAGAGACTTCACTTTCTGTGCAGACTGAATACTTCTAATGTGGACAAGACACTGAAGGCTTTATTTTACAAATCTTTTATTGAGTCCATTTTACCTTTTTGTTTGATTTATTTATTTTTGTATGGAAACCTCACAGTGCAAAACAAGCCAGCAAAATAATTGGGATGCAGCAGCTTTCTTTAGCAGATATCTATAACAGACAAGTTTTGCAGAAGGCACGTTCAGTCTTAGCCAGCTCTGACCACCCACTCTTAGTGGAATTTGTTCTTCTTCCTTTCTGGGCGGAGATACAGCAGTAGGTTTAAATTTTCCTTTGTTCCAAGTGCAATAAATGCGCTTAATTTGCACTGAACCTTGACTGCACTGCTCAGCAGCACTTTATCATGGTATCCCATTCCAATGGTTTTATACTTTCAACAAACGGATACATTTTTTTTTTAAATTTAGTTTGTTGTGATTAATGTCCCCTGTCCTCTTGTATGGTGTGTTTGTGTTTTTGCCCTCTACTGTAAATCAAATTTCCCCTCGAGGGACAATAAAGATCTGATCTAAAATATGAATGTAGTGGCCCTTCCTCATGTTAAATAATACGGCTGGTGTTAAATTATATTTTTCTTTTTGTCAACAAATCTCAATGCATTAGTATTATTTTTGTCATTATTATTAATACTTACCTTCCCAGCCTGTCCATGGCACTTAGCTCTAAGTCCATTTGCTCCTGATGACAACATAAATCTTTAAAACAGATCATACATTTATAGTTTCTTTATTTTTTAGGGCTATATAATTTCCTTATTCAGCTGGGCTCTGTAGTTTTAGCAAATGCCACTTAAACAGGAGGAAAGAGTGCATTTGTTTGAGACCACTCTTAGCTGTGGACTAATACACATTCAGTGCTTGTGACAAAGTGGATGAGACCACATCATTTGTCCCATTTATGTATTTCTAAACATGCATTGCATTTGTTTGTTTTGACAGTAGTTCATCTTAATCTCTACGAGTGCAAGCACTTACTATACTAAGTTTGTGTTTAGCATTATGTTTTGCTACAGTTTCCATTATTTCCTTGTTAATTCAAAATACGGATGAGTATTGTTTAAGTTAAGTTATTGTTTATTGATTTAGTCTTGTTGAGTATTGGCTTTCTTTGTTCTTACTTACTTGTACTGACCATGCTGTCCAGAGCCAACCAAGCCTGCTTTTATGCTGGTGCTAATGTTATTAATAGTGTCATGCTTTTGTACCAAGTATGGGGAGGATTGCATTGGGTTGAATATGTTATGTTGATTGGTATTTGTGTTTTTGCAATGGTTGTAGAGTTTTTCTTGGCAAAAAGGAACGTTTAAGTCTTGTTTGTACTGATAATGTTTACCGATACAAGTAAATAGTCATTTACCTGTTTTAGGTGTGATAGACTGAGACATACCTGAGAGAAATATGGTTCTGCCTAAGCTGATTCTTCAGTTGATTGAAGGGCCTGTTAAAGGGAGTTGTTGTTTGACAGTGAAGGGGAAAGGATGTCCTTGTAGCTGTGTGCACATGATGTTTCCTTAAGCTGATATGAGTTGAGTTTTCCTTATTTCAGCAAAGTTAGATATTTTTTGTGTTTTTTGTTTTTGGACAACAATGGAGATATATGGCACAAAGGAATGAGCTATTTCTAGCATTAGTTACATAGGCAATACTTTTTACTAGGATCAGGTCAGGATCATTGTTGGTGTTGTTAAAACATTTTTTTTTTGCTGAAATAAAAATATAGAATATCACCAGACTTATTCCTTTAATCTTGTCATGCTGGCAACCAGTTCACAGTATATAGAAATGTATGTGAATATAAAACATTCGATTTTCGCACTATACAAACGATATCCTACATTTTATGATTAAAATGTTATGTCAACAATGAATGATAAGATCTAAGCTTATATTATGCAGAGAACACTGTTCAGTGTTTTCCTCCAGAAGGGTCATATTCTTTAGCTTTAGCATAGTCCAGTTGCATTCGGTATGATTTGACAGACTTTGCTGCCAACAATACCAGTTAGAAAAAGAAACTGTCATAACATTATTTGAGTGTCCTCCAGATATGCTCTCCACAGGACCACACAGTCTCACCAATACCCTCTAAACCACAGTTTTATCATTACTGACATGTTTCAGTGCACCCACACATTTCACCTGAACAAAAGTGAAACAAATTTTTTCAGGTGAAAGTTGCCACTGATGAGGTGACTCATCATAGTCTAATCAGTCTGTTCCCGTAAGCTTTGATGTTGTTATGTCACCCCCACTCCTCACACCCAAACCCCACCATGTTCTACTTTCAACAAGCTGCTGTACATTGAAAGTCTACTTCAGTGGAATGACTGCTGCTTTGCTTTCGCTTGATCTTAACCTATTTAACATCTGTTTTGTATGTCATGTCAAACCCTATTTATTTTACAACCCTTTTAAGGAGGCCATTTGTGTGATTGTTGGAGTTGACGTCTGCTTGCCTGATTCCTGCTCCTTAACTCACGGCTGAGCTGTTAACCACTTTTTACAGGAAGTTGAGCCTCAGTTAGCGCGGAGGGTATCACCTCTTCATAGTAAGCTGCAGTGTGACTTTTGTTTAGTGCCACATGAAAACCTTAGAGTAGTGATGTAGGCCCCTGAGAAATAAGAGTACTGAGAAGCTTCCCACACTCACTGTGCTCAAGTCAGGGATGGTCTGTGTGTCATGCCCTGCTGAGATCCTGTGAGATACAGAATAAGATGAGAACAAACATGCTCACATTAAACATGTAGTGGAAACTTGGCATGTATTTTTGAATAAAATTAATGTGTGTGGTTTGGTGTTGTTCTTGCCGAGTGTGGTTGTTTATTGTCACATGTACGGTTTGTATAAAGTGATAATTATGGGACAGTTAAAATAGAGAATGACATCATACTGTACTTGTACTGTACTGAATTGAAAGAAAGGAGTTAAAGAATAAGTAGGATTTTGATAATAAACAGCACGTACATATAAGATTTTAAAAAAGATTTTAAAAGATTTAAAAAAAAAAATACGATCTGTTATTGTGCATTTCTGACATGTAGTTTCTCAGTTACTGCAGAGGACAGTGTGGTGTTTAAGCCATTTCAGGTTTAGCAGTTTGTTCATATTTCCATTTTGTATTGAACAAAATATGAGGAAGTAAAACTTGTCATCTCCTCCTCTTGTGTTTTTCTCACTGGCTGCTGATGCTGCGGTAAGAATGTGAGTCTTAGCTAAATGTGACCTGGAAATGTGTTTTTTATATATAATAAATTATGTTTTGTCAATTACCAGTTCCAAGAATTTAAAAGGTGTAGAAATAAATGTGTTACTAATGTTTGCAGCGCTTGGCTTTTTGTTGGCAGCTGGCCCATAAACTAGCATGCGCATGATTGTCCTAAGCTACTTGTTGTGTTTGACTTGCCATTTTCTTATTTTACTACCTCTAGCAGCGACAAACTAGTTTGTATTTTGCATTGTCTCACCACAATCTGCGCTGCCTAAGACATAGCTTATATGTATTTGATTTTATGTAACAAACTTTTATTTAAAGGATAGGTGCACATTTTTTCAAGTCTTTTTCAAAACATTGTTCACATGTCCATATGCACATTCATATTCACACAATAGTAAAGCTGAAGCAAATATTAAGCTTCAGCAGTCTTGAGTTAGTCAAATGAAGTGGGTATTTTCCAAGGTTACTGTCTTTTTAGTACAAAAAAAGTGTTTCCTTGCTGAGTGGCAGAGGAATAGTAAAACAAAGAGGGAATTTGTAATTAAAAGATCATAACTTTGGAAGATACCCCCTTGTTATCCTCCGTCTCATTATAATCTTAATAAGCTACACTTAACTTGACAGTTCATGCACTGTTACCTTATACTGTATTATTTTCATCAACCGGTAAACCCACGTTGTACTTCACACTTATTTTAATTTTATACTTATACCCACTTGGTACTTAATTTATCTGACCTGTATTATAGTGTATTATATTTTTTGCTTAGTACTTCTATTCTATTCTTCCTGTGTGCACTGATGTGATAGTGAGCTGCTGTAACAAAAGAGTTTCCCCTTGGGGATCAATAATGTATTTCTGATTCTGATTGTTTTGGCTGACTCAGACTGATGAAGCCTCCTATTAGCTTTAGTTAAACTTTAGAATGTATTTTTGAACAGAATGAGGACTGTGGATTTTGTCCCCCATCTCTTACATTTGAATCACAATAGGAAGGGATCTCTTTATGGCCAGTATGGACAGGAGGAACAATTAGAGCGACAACTGTTTCAATGTACATAAGAAGATATGAGTATTATTAGTATTATTTTAAGACAGACTTGGAAAAATGCGAACCTAATCTTTAAGTGTTTTATTTATCTTCCACCTTTTTGCTATGGACTATAAATTATGTTATATTTATTAATATGTAAATGTTTGATATAGCTTTAGCCTCTCTTTCTTCAAATTTGCAGAGTAGATTTGACAAGAACCCACAGGCTCAAAGACCATCCGCCTGAGTTTTTCTGGTTGTGAGGTTTGACAGTCGTGATGGGCAACGGTTAAACTGTGGTGGAAAAGTCTGGCCTATTGACTGCCATTGTTTGTGGAGGCCTAAGAGCACCCGTGCCACACAAGCGGCACATCACCCTAACCACTCTGTTGCATAGCCCAACTGTAGAAATAGATAGGAAAGATCGCCCTAGATATGTACAAACACTCCCATACACACACATATAAGGCATAAGATACACACACCTTCAGGTGTTGATATGTGGCATTTGTGGGAACGACCTCACTTACATAGGGAAGAGAAATGAGACAAAGAGACATGAAACCACAAATAGTACATTTAACTGACATTGAGTGAACATATACATTCAGTGAGCTGCATTTTGTTCAGACGAGCCATTGTTGTCAAATTCACCCTTTTTGATCTTCGTCTGATGGTTAAACTGCAGTGGGTTCTTACCTCCACCAGGTGGCATTAGATTCATGAAGAAGGCAGAATGGTTAACTAAAGCCCTTACATGAATAATGCATGATCAGCCATGTGAGGAATACATATACATACACATAGTGCTTTCTTAACTGAGTGACTGCATATATATTTAATTTTTTTCTGTATGCAAAGGAGGGTTGGCAAGCTAAAGTTGTCTATCCGGTAACACACCTTTCATAAACTCAGTTATCTTCTTTAAGAAACCACAAATGTCTTCAACAGGATGTAATTGCCACGTTGCCATGATCACTTAACCCTGTCTAGCTTTGTCCAGAGCTTTTGACTGTTTAGCCTAGATTTTTAGTGTAGTTATTATTACTTGTGGAGGGGGGAAGGGGGGATCAGGAGGGAGAGGGGCAGAGAATCAAAAGTGTTGGCAAGCATGGGAAATTATTTATCAGAATCAGATAATTTATCTCATATGTAATATAAATTTATATTGTTTATAATAGATTATCAGTGTGTTTTCTTGCCAGATTCGCTTGCAGCACGTGGAAAAAATAGATGTCCCCTGCTCTGCTGGCCTTGGTGCCCCTCCTCCTTTCTCTTTCTCCCCTCAGGTAAGGTGCACCGGGAGTACAGACTGAGTCACCGGAGCCTTCACCTGGGAGTGAGGGGAAGGCGGGGCTACAAACATGTTGCACCAGGATAAGGAGAAAGAGAAAGGAGGGGGGTGGATGAAACAGGTGTGTGTTATGAAAAGCAGCTGAAGAATGGTAATGAAAACAACCATGTTAGTCTCTAGCTGGGTCAGTAGGGCTTTGTGATTCAGCCAGAAGAGTTGGAAAATTTCTCAGTATTTCGTCATATAGAAAACAAGCCTTCGGTTCACCTTAGTTCCATTTTGTTATATAATCAAGTTAATAGAAGATAGGTAAGTGTTTGTAGAGCTACAACGGGCACAGGAGTGTGTTTAGATCCACAGCAGTGATTTGTAATCTTTTGTATGTTGTGCTATGGTGTAGGTAAGCATGGTAACACAGTGTAATAAGTTACAAGACTGATAAATGTATCTTAGCAGGGGACATAAGCAACCATTTCACTCTGTTGTCTCCTTCATATAGCACAGCCGGAGTCTACAAACTTCTGAGTCTCCTCAGCATCATGTCCAATGAAAGTGCTGAATCTGGTACGTCTCTTTTGAGCTCATCCTTTATTTTTTACTCTGTGTTTACTGAGAACATTCAGAGGCGAGTGGAGTTTAGTGTTTTTGATTTGAAATGAAACATCCTAAAATATTCATATCCATTAACACAAACTATCAGTGTCATATTTATGTAGCAGCCTGCTTGTGATCTTTTATCTAAATTGAAAGTTTCTCCTATAAGGGATCGTGTTTCTTCAGCAGATGGTATTAGTCATTTTTGCCTTCTTGAGGCTCTGAATGGGCGATACAAGAATCCCTTTGAGATATGGTTAACAGCAGTACACTACATACGCTTGCATATTAATACACATTCACAGAAGCACGCACACACATAGACACACACATCCATCTGTTATCTGCCGATGTAAAGGATACATTAAATCATTGTGTAAATGGTCTCTGAGAGCTAAGAGTCAGTCTAATGTGTGTCTGACAGGCCTCACATGGGAGGTGAGGGCAAACAGCCGACATTACCACAAACACAAACAGAAGAAATCCTTTCTGTGCTTCTGCTGGGGGCGATACGCGGTGAGTCAGTCATGTACATGCTTCCTTCCCTCCATGGCAACCTAACACCTGTTGGCATGCTGATACATTGAGAAACATGTTGATACGATACGTATGTCTCCCTTGTGCTTCTCTCTCTCTGTGGTTCTTCATGTCTATCGCCAGGACAATGTGGTGCGCAGCTACAAGTACTCCCCCCTGACTTTCTTGCCCCTAACACTGTTTGAACAGTTCCAGCGAGTGGCCAATCTCTACTTCCTCCTCATGATGGTGTTGCAGGTCAGATGAAGGCTCTACTGTTCTCTCTCATTCTTACACTGATAATATCTTCCTTACACTGTGATTTACATATCCAGTTAGATGAAATGTACCAGGAGCTATGTGTGACATAGTTTGTTGAGATAACAACTATAAATATTAAGACGGTGTAGTCCCTCATTCGTCCAGGAGTGTTCCATCGTAGAAAAGGTTTCAGTCGTAGTCATCTGGACACTGTTTTCAGAATCAAGACGTTTCGGCTCCCATCCAGAAATCATTCTCAATTGTGAAAATGGTCTGAGAACTGAAATTTAACCTATTCTGTGTTGCTTAGGCCCTGCCCTCAGGGACGAGTCTTCCTGAGTGTCTGCTGTTTACCCTGCCTAGTTTCACCTGAAACTGACCTTCTTTTGTTTCCATGATGGCCCAGTAATCAGGCCTATTGTTTTCAAACAATAGGGCCTAAGCAACACAGAGTAGCTTAAATTTCTGAGTTCTCAGACCATTTTCACAATTGAGAATGACTTCCGGGTGGGAGCCGAAACGTCTTTATTCTGAAAACAGTGTCCAGATGACTACGACTGAAACCTTTTCTACAACTATAAATATTATTTATTTTTCTGAATGCAAAGGAGGGTTGGAAAGCAAAAGTTGTCTATCTGGCAACACACCTTACATAAACTCAGTTATCTTCTTTAAGAAACTACAAATGTCTTCAACAGGATGTAATTGCCACGTTGCCATGATCACTTAACCCTGTCTAGCTTTGTCCAGAGCTTTTGACTGTTTAGCCTAGTTTTTGAGTGTAGTTATTATTACTTGTGGAAGCAGCTTTGTGTGTGTGTGAGACTCTGTTTCCTTTTCCTTCTGTGTGTACCCATGCTTACATGTGGTTTCCAGTGTGTCCCTGCCATCTCATCCATCCCCTGGTACATCACCATCATCCCGCTGCTCACCGTACTCTCTGTGAGAGGGCTGAAAGACCTTGCCAACGACATGGTGAGACCACTAGTCACTCTGTAGTCCCCTCTCTCTCAGCCTGGGGGAGTCTGGGAGGGGGAATATCCCTACAGTGATGAATGCACCCACTCACACACAAATGCATGAGCTTAAACACAAATATACGACCGGCCTCACGCATGCATTTAGAAACCTGGCACTTAAGGATGTGCACGCTCTTTTCTCTCCTTCATTGTCCTCATTGACTCCTTGTCCTCTCCTCAGTGACAAAACCAGTCATCCCAGTAGCATTAATTTTCTCTCCTATCATTAAAGCGTTTCCTTTTAAATGCAGGCGTGATGTTTTGCATGGAGAATTCTCTGGTTAAGTGCATCACTGAGTTACGGTCGTTAACAGCTCTGGGTGAAACGCTTGCTTGACCCCTCTCTATTGACTAATCATTTAGTGGAGGGTGTAAATCTCCCAGCTGGTGTCACTGTAGAGCCCCGTAATGGTGTTTCTCCTTTCTCCTGTTCAACCTCTCATGGCCACCCTCACTCCCTCTCACACGCTCCGTGTCCATCACTCTTTATCTGCATCCTTGTCATGCTTCTCAATCTATCTTTCTCCTCTCTCTCTCTCTCTTTTTCGGTCTGTCTCTCTCGCTCTCTCCATCTCCGGTCCAGGAAAGGAGACGCAGTGACTCTAGGATTAACTCCCAACCCTGTGACGTACTCATCTCCCAGAGGTGAGTACAAAGTTAGTGGGTTATTCTCTCAGGACTCAGCGCAGTTCCAGTTTCAAACAGCCCTCTAATGAAGCTCTAATGAAGTGTGAATTAGTGAATCCTTAAATGATCCTTTTATGCATTAGAGACGGGAAAAAACAGAGAGCATTTTCCACACCTATCGGAAGACAAGAACTATGACCAACCTTTTCAGAGATACTTTTGCTTCAGTCTGTTGACTGTTACATTCCAGATGATATGCTTTCCCATGTGGACTAATAAAGACAACTTAATAGACAAAATAATTTGTACACTACCCTCCAAAGTGTGGTAACTGCATGAGAAATGCAGTAAAGAAAAAATAATAGTGCAGTTATTTAGCACCAAAGGCCCGCTCAGACATTTTTTGCTGTATATGACGAGAGAGAGAGAGAGATGTGTCATCATTGCAAAATGTAGTCCTGAAGACACCTACTGTTGCAGGAACTACCACATAAGCGGTTTTGAGTACTTTGGTAGGTGTTTATATGATTTTGTCAACGCGATAGCAAGATGCAGTCATGACACTTTACAGGTGTGTAGTTGAGATCAAAATGAAGGCAAGGGCGCCGGAAGTAGGGTGTAGGAAGTAGGGAAGGGGCCATTGGCCCTCCCACTTTACACCCCTGGCCCACATTTGTTTTAATCTACACATAATTATTACCGGCTGCCATAGCACCCACCTCAACCTCTACTACAACTCTCTAGTTGAAAATATTGGCCTGCTCTTGTTTTTGAAACAAATCTTTCAGCATTGAAAACATTAATAACTTAGATGTAGTCTGTGTATTAAAAGGCAATCATTTTGGGAAATGCCAGTCCTATATTTTAAAATTTGATAGTGGCTTATGTTTACATTTGTGTCTTTTAAAATGAAATCTAGTAAAACATTACTTTTGATCTGTGAAAAACAAAGTTGTTGTGTTTGTAAATATGATAGCATTGTATATTTAGGAGATTTTTGACTAGCAAATTACATGAAATTTCTGCATTTGAAAACCATTGATTATTTTTTCCCATATGCTCACTCCTTGTTTGTCCTCTGTCTCAGTTTCAGCGCAGCACAGTCAAAGGATGTGTGTGTGGGAGATTTGCTGCGAATCCACAAAGACCAAGTTATCCCTGTGAGATTTTCAGTTTATAAAACACAGAAATTAACAACAATTTAGAAAACAAAGTGTCTGAATAATCATTGTTGCATAAGTAGAGTAAGATTGCATTCATTACTTGTTAACCTACCCTATAGACAGCTGTAATAAAGTAGCATATTTATATTTATATTTAAGTATTTTCATAAAGTGGATCATTTCAGCATAGCAGCATGGAACAGCTAATGTTTGTAATATTTGAATAAATGCTCCATAGCTCTATTTGTATTTCCAGTAACTTTCCACTGAGCCCTCTCTCTTTTATTTTTCTATTTCCTCTCTCTTTCTTCCCAGGCTGACCTTCTCCTCCTGTGTAGTTCAGAGCCTCACAGTCTGTGTTATGTGGAGACAGCAGATATTGATGGGTAAGAAACACAGTCAATGTAATTAATCTGTTTTCTCATTTAATTCAATCATATCAACATCATATACATGTTTGTATGTATTAACTTGATTGATTATACTAGTAATATAGTAGTGGTGCATTTTTATGCAATATATTAAAACAAGTTAAACAATTAGGTACTACAACATAAAAAGTATGAACGTAGTGTATATAATATGTGTATATAATATTATAATAGCAAAAATAATAGCATTAATAGGAAGCTTTAAGATTTTATTTTAAAAGCGATATTGATTGTTCTTCAGGCGGTTCTGTATCCACGGGGCCTTGAAGGCAAAAACTTGGTCATGTTTAAAGGTCTAAAATCATTTATACACTCTGGGTGAGCCAGAGGAGCCGTGCCTGCGCATCTGAGGCTTTGTGGCGGCTCGTAGAAGGGTAAAAGGTGTTTGATACATTTTTTTGTCAGATACGGTATAGCTGGGATCAGTGAAAGAATCGGTTTGCGCAATGTGACTTTGTCTTTTTGTTACCAGTTTAAAACCAGTGAGAACCATTTTGAGAGGTGAAAGTTCCTCATGGTTTATTGCAGAGTGAAGACCTTTTAATGAGTTTATATGTCTGAGAAAGAAAAGCTCAAATTTATTTCTCCTGACTACTAAACAATATGGAAATTTCCTCATTCTGATCCTCAACCAAAGAAGTTAATATTGCATAACTCTCTATATGTATACCAACTGCACACTGCCTTGACTTCTCATTATTATTTCTGATGAATGGATCAACTCTTTAGTGTCGACATAACTTGTAAGTGTGGTCTTCATACAGAGAGACTAACCTCAAGTACCGGCAGGCGCTCAGTGCTACACACAATGAGTTGACCTCTCACCCCTCAGAGGAGATGCTTGCTGCCTTTGATGGTGAATAAATGTTTTCTATTAAGAATGCAAATTCAGATGTGCTCATTTTAAAGAAGACACAAGTAAACTTTTAACAGAATTGCAAACTCGTCCTAAGTACAAGCAAATGAAACCTTTTATTTGACAGGTGTCGTGCTCTGTGAGGAGCCCAACAATCGCCTGTACACCTTCACAGGCCAGCTGCACTGGCGTGGAGAGTGTCTTCTGCTGGACAACAAGCACATCCTCCTGAGGGGAACAGTCCTACGCAATACTGAGTTTGCCTACGGCTTGACCATATACACTGGTACATGTAGATGTAATTTATTCAGTTTAGAAAAGGGAATATCAACATGGATTTCTGTGGAGTGATGTTAGTGAGGAGTAGGATGATATAGTTTTTGTTCATAGAATGGGTACTAGCTACCATCAAACTGCTCTGTAGAGTCTAACAATGACACTCAGGAAAGAGATGCCCTGACATATGGCACAATGCCCCATAGAGGTGTATGATAACAGAGATAAAACTATTGCAAAATGTTTTTGTGTCTAGTCCACCGATCCTCATTTCATCTTCTACTGTGGCCTCCACTTGTTTCAATGACACATGTTATGTGGAATATATTATACTGCTAATTATGGACAGTACTTAACTCTTGTAGCTGTGTCTTAAATGTGGGTCTGTTAACATCTGGCAGATTACATGCTCCTCCTGTCTTTTAAGTGATCATTGATCAGATATTACTGGACCAGGCAGCGGTGTCATAGATCTCACTGCTATGACCCTTTCAGTTCTTGTAAAGCAGATCAATAGATCAAATTCTTCCAGAAATGGGTTTTATACCATTCATCAGAGACTGTCTATCTATGTGACCCCAGTTCAGCCTGATTATAACTCTAACCCTCCTGACGCACACTTGACACAGCCTACTTTGAATTATGCATGATCATGGTTGACATATTGTTGTTGTAGTAAGACTAAGTTGGAATGAGTTTCTGTCCTCGACCAGTTTGAAGATATGGCACACATTCTCAGTGTTTGTAATTTTGACACATGCAACTCAACATCCCTCAGCAGTCTTTGTGAGAATGAGACAAAATCACTGGAAAACATAATGTGATACTTTATTGATCCCTGCAAGGGAAATTCTCTCTTCCCACTGACCTCTCGGCAGCAGGGTCAGACACCCCCGGAACTGGTAGGGATTCAGCATCTTGCTCAAGGGCACGACAGCAGATACTCACTGACACAAGGGCTTGACCTTTCACCCTCTGGCCGCAGGATGGACTCCCAACCCGCTCTGCCAGGCCACCACAGCTATAGCATTTAATAGTTGTCTGTTCTGTACCAGGCGCGGACACTAAGATCCTGAGGAACTGCGGGAAACTGAGAGTGAAATGGACTCAAACGGAAAAAGTTTTCAACAGAGTGGTGATCGGGGTGAGTGGGTTAAGGGCAGAGGGATGACGAGCATGAGGCATCTTGTGGAATTCTGTTATTAACTGTGCATGTGTCTATATTCTGGATCTCTAGGTCATCCTGTCTGTGCTGCTGGCAGCTCTGCTTCTTGCCATCGGCAGTGGCATGTTTTCGAGTTGGGTCATGAGCCACACAGGGGTTCTGTCTCCTCTGGTGGTTAACGGCAATCCCGTCTATACAGGGTTCCTCATCTTCTGGAGCTACATAATCCTACTCAGCCCGGCCATGCCCATAGCTCTCTACATCACGTTAGTTCCATCTACAATACTGCACTCATTTGAGGGAAGGTGGGAAGGTGGAAATACAGCTGTGTTTGTGTGTATACAGTCTTACTGTGTATGTGTCCTCCATGTCTGTGTGTCCACAGGTTTGAGCTGATGCACACGGTCCACAGCCTGTTTATTGACTGGGATATGGAGATGTATTGGCAGCAGGCAGACAGACCGGCTCAGGCCAGGAATACCTCACTGAGTGAGGAGCTTGGCCAAGTGGGATACCTGCTGAGTGACAAAACTGGGACACTAACCCAGAACCATCTGCTCTTTAGACAATGTTGCATAGCTGGGGAGATCTATGGTAACAATAAACTGAAACCATCTAATGATTTTCCACCTGGTGAACTAATTTTCTTTATCAAAAGTTTACATTTCTATGTGATATTTTCATTGTCCTTCTTAGAAGAAATCAACAACCCAATACCAGCACTTCTACTTACTGCATTAAATCAAAGTATCTTTATCTGACCTCACGCTACACAGGTAGCAAGAAATTAAAATTCCAATCAATGACAGACTTTTGAACAACCTCACCCTCTGCCCAGTCCAACAGATAAAACTTCCTTTTGCTCCTGTATTTTTATTTTACATCAGCACCCACTTTCAGCAGGATGTACATCAAATTATAAATGCGACATGCTCTCAAAATGCATCTTTACAGGACTTTAAGCAACTTTAATTGTTGTCTATGTGGACATGTGACGAAGTAGTCATGTTGACTATAACGTTAAGATAAATAATATCATTCTTTCTCTTTCCATTTGTTAAAAATCCTCAAATTAGAAACTCATTAACAAGGCATTTTTAATCAGAGGACCTTGCACAATTCAGTAGAAAAAAGTGTTTAAAAATATAAACACAATGTATAAAATTGCTGAATGGATTCCAACAGCCACGAGTCCAGCTACTAAATATTTAACACCGGCTCTGCCCACTGAAGGCAAGCTGTAATTTAAACCTTATCAGAATCATGTCAACCATATGTCATAAGTCTGAGCCACTGCCTGGTTCAGCCCATGTCTGTTTTCTCTTTCTTTCTCTCTCTCTTTTCAAAATTTTACTTGTGCATATTCTAATCATGTACTTTACCTCCATTTCAAATGCTTTTTGCAGGTCATTAAATACAATAATTTCTCTACTTTCACAGGTGATGCATCAGTCAGGGCAGAGGACACAGAGGTACCAAATAATTACTCTCAAATCTGCATCTTTGAACTGTATTTTGTTCTTTCTTCGACTCTCCTTGTATATTTACAGTGTATGTCTAAGTCTTTGTGCCTGTCATAATTTCTGCTGCCAACAGCATTCAACTCTCTTCATGTTAGCCACAGTTGCAACACTGTATAATGTCAATGCACAGTAACACTTAGTGTACCATCTTTTTCCCTGTTTGTGTGCAGCCCATGGACTTAAGCTGGAATCAGTTCTCCCGCGGTGGCCTGTTCATGTCCGCTCCCAGCCTGGTGAAGAAGCTCAGAGGACAGCATTGTCCGCTCAGCAGACAGTTCTTCACAGCACTGTCTCTATGTCACACTGTCATGGCAGAGTGGAAGGAAGGTTGTGTCTGTGTCTGTTTTTGTGTGAAAGTATCCATATTTTCTGTGATTCAGATCAAAGTAGTTCAGTTCTCATCCTCCATCTGATAAATTTGTTATACCTCAATCAACACTGGTTTGTTTTTGATGAAATCTCAGTGTGTAATTCATGTTTCCACTGTGTTTTTGTATTACACTGATTGACCTGATGGGGGTGCTACAATTAAAGGTCAAATAACCTGTATATGTAATATCAGACACTACCTGTCTAATGTTGACAAAACTTGAAAGGATGATGCATTTTTGTCAGTTATTTTCCAACCCCTAAATCACTGGTCTGAATCTGATATAATAACAAGTTACTGACTGGCACAATTGACCATTCCCGGAGGACAAAAATGTTTACCTCCACCTTGGGTGTTGACCTCATTCCTCCAGAGGCACCAGTTTACCAGGCTGCATCCCCAGATGAGGAAGCTCTTGTTGGTGTTGCCAGGGAGCTGGGCTGGGTCTTTCTTTCCAGGACAAGAGACTTTATCGTTGTCTCTGAACTGGGTGTCATTCGCCAATATCAGCTGCTGGCACTGCTGGACTTTACCAGCAAGAGAAGATGCATGTCTGTACTGGGTGAGAGTAGCCCTCTAAATACACACTAACAACATATCTCCAATCTTACAATCTCTTGTAATCTTTTGTACTCACCTCATTCTTTTTGCACGTATGTTAAGTTCTCCCATGTCAACTTCTTTTCTGGATAAATTATATATACTGGTTTTGTTTTTTTCTTTCAGTGAGGGAGCCAGAGGGTGGGTTAAAGCTGTACTGTAAAGGGGCAGACATAGTGATTCTGGAGAGACTGCAGAAGGACTGTCCATATCAGGAAAGGATTGAAGAAGCCTTGGAGGTGATGAACCATTAGTGTGTGCTGTTATTGAGCCCACTATTTATATGACACTCTGTTAGTATCTTTTGGTTTCCATTTCTGTATTAAGTGGTTCAAAATCACACTTTACACAAACTCCAGTATTGGTGATTTTTCATGTTGACTTCAGTTTGCATATTCCATTTCCTTTCTAAGACTAAGAGTCTACAGCCATGGTAGCGGATCTGTGAGGCACTGCGGTGCTTTGAACTAAATGCTAACGTAAGCATACTAACATGCTCACAATGACAATGATAACATGCTGATGCTAAGCAGGTATAATGTTTACCATGTTCACCATCTTAGCTTAGTGTTTTAGCATGCTAACATTTTATATTTAGCACAAAAGCAGACAGCTGAGGCTGATGGGAATGTCATTAGTTTTGCAGGTATTTTATCATAAACTAAAGTATTGGACAAGCTAGATGAAAAATCAGGGAATCAAAGTTATTAGAATTCATCCTCAGGGGGACATTAACATACCAAATTTCATGGCAATCCATCAAGAAATTTCACTGCAAACACAAATGTCAACCTCATGGTGGTGCTAGAGGAAAAGTCAGGGCATCACCAAAGTCAATAGGATTCATAGATGAATGAATCTGGACCAAAGTGGTGGACAGACCAACATTGCTCAATACAGTTTAGAGCACATAGTTGAGGCATGCCTGCCAAGACTGAAGTGTTTATTTCATGTTTTCTTTGTCAATTCTTCAATTCTGCCTGAAGGATCACTCAGTAAATAATGTGCAGCCTATCAAATAACGTGTTAACTTATCTTCTGTCAGTTGTTTGCCCAGGCCTGTCTGAGGACTTTGTGTGTTGCGGTTCGATCTGTTCCTGAGGCATCATGGGAGCAGTGGAGTAAAATTCTGGCCCAGTCTGCTGCCATGGCGATCTGTGACCGTGACGCACAGCTAGAAAAGCTATATGATCAGATGGAGAGAGAGCTGCAGGTGGGCTCTTCTTCAGTGTGATTTTTCACATGTTTATTGTCAGTCCTCCATTTAAAGTAGTATAGCTGATCATTGACACAGCATGACAAATACAGATAACTCTATAAATCAAGCTTGTGCCTAATGGTTCTGCCCTTTACTTTTCCCTAAATTTGGTATGTGTAGAGCACAAAGTAGTTATTTAAGAAAAAAGAATCCTTGTTTCCAAGTGACATTTTTTCACGTTATGAGTTTGAACGTCACTCGTATCATCTCTTTGTCTTCTTGTTACAGTCATGATACTATCTAATAAAGCCAATATACTGTAGGAATGCTAAAAACAAAATTTAATTTTAATGTTTTGTAGCTTCTCGGGGTGACAGCGATAGAGGACCGGCTTCAAGAGGGCGTTCCTGAGACTATTGCTCTGCTTCAACAGGCTGGGCTTAAAGTATGGGTACTGACTGGGGATAAAAAAGGTATTGTGACATACTGTAGCAGGAGGTAGGAATGGCACCATTTTGAATGCTGTGCTGTAACTACATGAAAACAAAGTCTCGCTGTGGTTTCCTCGTTTCCTCTGTCTGTCCTGCTCCCTCTTTCTTCGTCGTTGTAGAGACTGCAGTGAATATTGGATATTCTTGCAAACTGCTGGATCCTGATACCAGGTTACTGGAATGGCAGGAATTGAGGTTAGCAATGATAAAAATACACATACACACACATGCACACACTCACACCATCTCATTGATCTTTGTGTGTTTGCCCCTGCAGACAGATACTTCAGTCCCCAGACCCAGGGGTCAGTTTCTTGAAGGCCAGACAGACAGAGCTGTGGGCTGTAGACAAGGAGACGGCTGGAGCAAAGACTGCTGTGGTCCTCACTGGACCTGAGCTGGTAAACACTGGACATATAAGAAATAGGTTACTCATATGGTTTTCAAATGGCTGAATAACTGTCGTCATATAGTTTGCGAATAACTCTGTATCATGAAACACTGTGTTGTTAATGTCAGAGAATGGGATAAGACAGTGGAAATGTAAGGCTCTACACATTGTAATTGGGTATTGTATAATTTTTTAGATGTGAATCAGTTTTTCTTTAAACCTGCAATTATTGATTTTTTTGGGCCACTTGGGGCAGCAGAAACGCGCTGTAAACACAACACTTACATTAGATATGGTGAACTTGTTTGCAAACAGTTGCATATTTACACATCTAGTAGATAAGGAACTGCGTTAGCATTTGATCTCTACAAGCTCCTGAGAAAAATATCTAGTATATCTTTAGCTGCTAAATGCTCCACTATGCTCACCAGCTAGTCGCTAACTGTGTCTGTCTGCTGTCAGCAGGTAGTGTACAGTGGGTTTTAGGGCTTTTTCCCTGAAAACAGCTGCCTGCTGCGTCTGAAACAGTGCTGATGACAGTGGTGAGACTGAACCAAACAGCAAAGTTGCGGGCCGTAAAGCCCAAACAATGAGCTGAAACACACTCTGACAAACACACAGATCTGAGGGGAACTGCAGAGTCAGGTGACCATTTTCTGTGGCTTCATCTCTACAAATGACCCATTACATTACATACACCAGTCATATCATCTAACCCACTGTTACTATAAAAATATTGATTATAGCAGCCTTAAAAATATATACTGGCAGAACTAAAATGCCTTAGAACAAGATTTCTTCTATGAGATGTCAAAGCTGTCAACAGAGACTGTGTGAAACCCAAAAGCAAAGGTGAAGACTCCTCTAAAGGTATATTAGAAGGTAAAGCCATTTTATATAAATATAAACTGAGCTATTTGATGGTGTTGTACTCCAGGCGGAGTTTGACCAGAGACCAGAATGGGGGGCCACGTTCATGAGCCTGGCAGAACAGTGTCAGTCGGTGCTATGCTGTCGTGTAACACCTGGACAGAAGGCTGACGTTGTCACGTTGGTCAGGAAACACACCAGCTCAGTCACTATGTCCATTGGGGACGGTGCCAATGATGTAAACATGATCAAGAGTAAGTCAGGTTAAATTTAAAGATGACAGAAAAAATGTGTTTGTTGCTCTAAATTGTAGACAAAACCTACTGATCAGACCGACTGTCTTCTTTCTGTTCTCACGCTTTTTTGATTCATGTCTTTTCTTACTGTTATCCTTTCCCAACACCAGCGGCTCATGTTGGTGTGGGAATAGCAGGAGTGGAGGGAGGTCAGGCAGTGCAGAATGCAGACTTTGCATTGTCCCAGTTCAGATTTCTGCAGAGGCTCCTACTGGTCCATGGGCGCTGGTCCTACAGGCGCATTTCCCTCTTCTTGAGCTACTTCCTGTTTAAGACCTGTGGCTTTGCTCTTGTGCACATATGGTTTGGTTTCTTCAATGGTTTCAGTGCTCAGGTTAGATATACATGAATGAAATCCAATGACATAGAGACTTAAAGTCACAATAGTCATAATAAAGTTAAACATGGAGAAAACATCCTGCATTTATTCCATTGTCTATTTCTCTCTTGCAGTCTCTGTATGAGACATGGTTCATCGCTCTCTACACTGTCTTGTACACAGCGTCCCCAATTATGTGTGTGGCCGTCTTTGAACAGGTGAGACAGTTTAAGAGATGGATGTTTTTATGAACGCAATAATCATATTTTGATATTTGATCATCAGCACTCGCATCACTTTTTTTCACAATAAAATATTAAAGTTCTGAGTCATAATGCTTCATTCTTTGTTTTGTAGGACGTGAGTGCAGAAAGCAGCCTGAAATGGCCGGAGCTGTACAAGTCTGGACAGAGACAGGAGCTCTCCAACCCTCTGATGCTGTCCTTATCGCTCCTGTATGCCGTCTACACATCGCTTGTTCTCTTTTTCATCCCGTTTGGAGTCTTCTACAACACAGCCTTTGACTACCAGACCATGGCAGTCACCGTCTCCATGGCAGCCACGTTCACTGCCACCATTGAGGTAAGGATCACACTTTTCATAGACGCAATTAAATTACAAAAACTTTTAGTCACAAGTCAAAAAATTTAATGAAAATGTAATGTAAAAACAGGAGAGGAAAGTTTATTATTATTGCATAATCAAGAAGTATTGCAGCCTCTAACAGAGTTATTACTCCCAATTACATCAAAATGTAAACAGAGGATGATCCCAATTCTATACACACCAAATAATTATCTGTGGACAATTAAAATAATTCAATTATTTAGTTATTTGGTTGAAGTCCTAGGAAAATGTATCTTTATTTAAGAGGTATTGGATGATAAGCAACAGAAGTGTTCTGTCATATAATATTACAGCACTGTTTGGTAACCTGAACAGTAAATAGCTGTTCAGGTTACCAAGCTAAAAAGCTGGTGAAGTTGACCAATGTAGTGGTCAGTAAACCAATCAGAAGGACTGCTGGGGACTCTTTGGGGACAAAGGGAGGAAGGCTCTGTGTATCACAGAGGAACTTTTACATCCCCCATTCTTTCACTTTGAAATGCTACGTTCTTCTAGGTGCTACATTATACCTGTGCTAACAAAGAACATTTCTCCCTGTCTTAAGGTGTTTTCTTAAATTGTGTGTATTGTATTTTATTACTTAGACTCTTCATAATATTAGTGTTGTTGTTGTTGTTATGTACTATGTGTTTATGTTGTAATGAAGTGCCAGATGGGCCAGAAACAATTTGCCACCTTGGTGGGTGATAAAGTTGTGTTATGTTCTATTCTATCCTGTTCTGTTCTATTCTATCATTGTATTGTATTGTATTGTATTCTATTTTGTTCTGTGCTATTCTATTCTATTTGATTTGGTTCTGTTCTATTCTGTTCTGTCCATTTTATTCAGTTCCATTCTGTTCTATTCTGCTCTATTCTATTCTATTTTTTCCATTGTATTCTGTTTGGTTATATTCTCTTCTATTTTGTTCTGTATGGTTCTGTGCTATTTTGCTTGTTTTGTTCTCTTCTACTGTCTTTTATTCTATTTGGTACGTGAGCTTTCAAATGTAATATTTACCTGTGTTTGTTGGTTTTTACAGTCCAGATGAATTTTGTTGTCACATACATTTTACATGAAGCAGAAGTTCCAGTCTCATTTAAACGAATAAAATTAGCATTGTTCAATTGCATCTTATTTCTAAAGCAACATTTTTTTTTTTTACCATTTCCTCACTGATAGCCCTGGTACTGTATGTCCAGATGTGCCCTTCTCCTCTGATTACAGTGTTTCTGTTCATCTTTCAGATTGTGCTGGTGACCAGATACTGGACAAAGTTCAATTTAGCAGCTGTGATTGTCTCTCTAGTGATGTTCTTCATCTGTACCAGGATCACCCACAACACCCACCTGTTTCAGAGATCACCCAGCGACTATTACTTTCTTGGTACACTTCTACTCATCTCAGTGCATGCCTACTCTTTATTCATTTCTGTCACTTGAGTGATGTTGCTCTTGTCTGTGGCCATTTCAACATCCACTGATTCACATGGAGACAAATAATATCAGAACAACTGTAGACAAAAACATACAACCAAATACGCAATTAATTAAAATTTTTCATTTTAATGATTATTTAATGTTTTTTTTCTGTTGATCTGATGATCTGTCATCATCCCTGTGAACAGGTGTGATTGCTCTGTGTGTGCTTTTCATCAGGTGCGTCTGATAAGGCCTTCATCGATCCAGTTGTATGGCTCACAGTTCTGCTCACTGCCTGGACGGCTGTTTTGCCCTCAGTGACTGCCCTGGCTCTCAATGTCATTCTCACCATCCGTGACAAACACAAGGTGAGACATCTGCATGAAAAAGTAAATTGAGACAGTAAGATAAGATAAAATTACAAAGGAATAATTTAAAACAGAAAATAACAACATTTTGGACTTAACACCTAAATGTTAAAAAATATCCATTGAAATTGGTGGGACAACTAAGCACACAACAAGTTAGCTCCTGTATATCTCAGCATTTTTCCAAACTATTGAAGACTTTTACAGTTCCATAAAATGTCTCCAAACAACCTCACTCAGGTGTTCTGGAGAAAAATTTGACCAGTTACATAATATTTTCAGTATTTTTCTCAGTGCTAATTCTCCAGTTGTGTGCATCCTACTGTGTTCTGACAGGAAAATGTGCTCGCTGCTGTTGACCAGTTAAAAAAACATACATCTTTGACTTGAGGATGAACTCAATATGATACTGAATTTGATTGCTATTTTATGTTATTTTGGAACTGTAAGAAGGCTGAGCTTGTGTACCAACCCTAGTTTTTTATATGACATGGGGTGAGTTGTTTCCCATTCACCAAGTTACTGAGGTTTCAGTTCTATAAAAACAAAAGCATTAACATTTGTAATGGTAAATGGTCACTGAAGTCACTCTCACCTGGCTGTGATGTAGGTCCACAGTGCATCCCGTCAGCCAGTGGAGCTGAGGTCCAAGTTTAGAAGAGGAACGTCTCTTCGCCGTTCGTCTTATGCCCTCTCTCAGGGAACCGGGCCCGGACGCCTCATCACTTCAGGGACCTGCATCCGCATCACAGCGCCGCCGTTGGATGAGAAGGTGACCACAAGTAAAAACCCCACTGACTCACAAGGCCAAATTCACATGAAGGACAATAGTGATGCACCAAATGGCTCATGAATAATGACTGATATATTTTTATATAAGGTTTTGATATGGGAAAATATGAGATCATATAGATTGGTAGTGTAACAGAATTGAAAAGATGATTCATTATATGTCTATATTATAATGTTATATAAAATGTTAATATATAAAATGTTTTTGTGGACAATTCTTACTATAGCCTGCACTCATCTTTTGTATAGCTAGTATTTTCCAAAAAAGTTAATTATATAATGTACAAAATACATTATGTAATATAAATCTTGTTTATTGTCTTTACATAGACAGTTTACCTGTGCACATGAATATCTCTGATCTTTGTTGTTTGAGACTGTTTAAAAAAAAAAATCTATTTTCCATCTGCTGCGGTCACAGGGGATTTCCTTTGAAGATCAAACCAAACACAATAAACCAACAGCACCGCTTTGTTTTACAATTGTTTTATTTGTTAATTTATTTCAAAACACGCAATTTTACCCATATTATCCTTTTAAGTTTTTATTTTTCTGTAACAGTTATTACTCAGATTTTTTTCCTTCTCAAAAGTCTCAACTAGAGTGAAACTAAAAGTCCTTCACAGGCTCTCCGGCTTCTGCAGTGGGAGGAGGGAAAAGAGGCTTTCTGACCAGACGTCGTTAGTGGGTTTATCCCTCGTTTCTGTGTTGGTGGAGGTGTCTGTGGGAGTTTACAACATGGTGTGTGTGTGTGTGTGTGTGTGTGTGTGTGTGTGTGTGTGTGTGTGTGTGTGTGTGTGTGTGTGTGTGTTGTAAGTGCAATAGGTGGAATGTTCACATGGCCGGTAAATCACAGGACCTGTAGAGAGCAGCCCAGAGAGCTGAACATTGTCTTCTAGGTTTGGTAGCCAGATTGTCATACCTCTGATTTCATCTTTGGTTTCAGCAAACACTCTCAAAAGGCAGACTCACCCTCTCCAGCATGTGCCTGTGTCTGTTTGTGTGTGTGTGTCTGTCTGAGTGCAATATAAGCCACCATCTCCAGACAACTTTGTAAACTTAAGTAAGTACAATGTAAGTGTCTTTGCATTGATTGTGGCCCTTCCTTGGCGCTGGGGACAAAGACAGTCTAACACTGTAGTACAATGGAGCCATGAGCGGGGAGAGTCAGCTTGCAAACATCAACATGGACTCCATCCTTTGATGTCAATGGCAGTTTGGGGCATTTATGTAAAGCTGTACGACATCAGTCTGGTGAAAGATGGGGGCACTGTAGTGCTCTTCTCTCCCCCAGCCACTCTCTACTGTACCCTGAGTGACCGGGGGTTTGTCTGCCCACTCTGGGCTCATGGAAGGGGGTATTGTGGGGTGGGAAAAGATCATGGAGGTCAACGTGTGAGCGGGAGTGTCTAAATGTTGAGGGAAGGGAGGGGGAGGAGGTGGTGGGGTTGAGGGTTGTACACTCTGACCCAGCAGCAACGATTAAGATTGGGAGGGTCAGGTGTTTGCATAGTTCTCTGTGCAAAAGCCACCAACCGGAGCCATTTATATTCCTCGCGGCTGGTTACATCATCATTAGATTAGCAGGACATTGTGGTGGGTGATGGGAAATATGGTCTTTGCACCACAGCTCTTGTTTTCTACTTCTGCAGTGCACTACATTGTGGCAGTAGGAGTACAGGAGGGTGAAAAGTGACGGGATGAGGAGGGAGTGAATTTAAAATGTCTAATGAGTTTTGGTTTGGAGTGTTGTGTAACCGAGTCATGTCGAGCTTTAACATGGATGGATGGATGATGGATGTTTCGGAGAGTGGAGGTGTGGTGGGGCAGTCGTTTGGCAGTCTGGCACTACAGCTCGTCAAAATTCTGAGAGCCTCTTTTCCCTTGATTTTGTTCTTCCATCCTCCCCTTCCTCCTCCCCACTGGCCTGCCCTCTCTCTACCTTTTTTCTTGTTTTGAAACTGATTGTCTTCTACCATCACAAAGACACTTGGTTCTGATTGATTAACAGGTAACAGAAGAGGGAGAGCACAGTGTGACTGGGGGTGTCTATGTCAGTCCCATTGGCAATCACCACAGTGAAATGACGCACACATATGCTGTTTGACAGTAAATGCTGACAACATTTCGGGTTAGATTATCAGTTGCCAAATGGTACTGCGGTTGGTTGGTCGGTCAGTCAGTAAGAAATGGTTTCAAATTTTCGCATGACAAATATTGCAACCCATAGTAAAGGAACATAAAAAAGAAACACTGTCTTTCACATAGGTACAAATGAACACACATACACAGATTGAAGAAAAGCATGTAGACAGACATACAGGTATATTCAAGGCCGCTCGGGCCTGTGTGTGTCCCTCTGATTAACTCCAAGTAAACAGCCTGTCTTTGGAAAAGCAAGACACACATTTCAGGACCCGAGTGAGGACCACAAGCTGAGGAATGAAGATTGAATGCTATTGATTAGGAGGAGAGGAGTTTGACCTCCCCCAGCACACACTGCCCCCTACTGTCTGGATTTATATACATCAAAGAAACATGGGGAAAGGGGAAGGATTGCAACAACACATGCACACAACCAGTGAATCCAACAGTGACGGAAATTCTAAAAACAAGGACCCCTCCAATGCCTAAAACCCAAATCCTCCCACCCCCTTTTTTTTTGATAACCAAAATATCCCCCACCCCTTCTCCACCCACTCCCAAGTCTTTCCATCCTCTTCCTCTCCCACAAAATCACAGGTCATTCCTGTTGGTTTCTATACAGTTATACAATATCCATGCACAAAAGAAAAAAGTGCACCTTCTTTTCAATAGGAGGTGCTGGTCTTTAATATTCTAAGAACATCAGGAGCACTTGAACACACCCAGGAACCTTCAAAAGTAACTGTGAAATTGTTTGTTTTTTTCAGAGAAAAGACAACTTAAAGGCAGAAGAAAGCTAACAATGAGTAAAAGGTTATTCCTCCTTTGGTTTAACATCAAATTGTAGGTTTAGAATTTAGCCCAAATCATTTTCATCATTTCTTTTTTTTGTTTGTTTTCCTTTAAATGTACTCACCTTGGAGAGAACTTTGAACTAAACATCTAAAGGGAATAGCTCTTACCCTTCTCTCTATTCTAGCCTTCTCTTCTGTCTCTTCTTTTCTCATGTAACCCTCCACAGAAACATTCACAATGTCTTTTCCTTTATGAAAACAGTAAGTACATGCCGTAGCAAAAACAAACAAGAGAACGTACGAGAAAAATGAGCAAACAATTAAAAGGAATTTAACAGTATAAAGCTTCAAGTCACAAGTTCCAAAACTAACTATCATAGTATCATAGTTTCATAATCATTGTTATCATTAGCAGTATTATTTTCAGTCTAAATTACATAAAGTTTACATGAAAGGTTTTTGAGGTATTTCAGAATTAATTGTCAACACACGCCTACCGAGTCTTAGCACTAGCCAGGGGGAGAGGTCGACTGGACAGACAAGGTGGTGGGAGGAGAGAATTTGTGTCTATAAACTGTCAGTGAGTCTTCTACACTTTTCTAGTGCAGCCTCTGTGCTTGCACGCAGTGGAGAGAAAGAGAGAGAGACATTAGTGGTAAAGTTTTACAACTACAGCCCTCTGAGTGCTTAAAGCCTTGGCCTTTTTACCCTCCTCTTTCTCTGTTACACAAAAATATCTCTGATGTGAGAGAGGTAAAGTGGCTGAGAGTCTTAAGCACACCGGGCGGAGAAAAAAATAAAAATACAAAGGCTGTGAGCTACTCGAAGATCAACGATACAGTAACAAAGAGTGACAGATTAAGGAGTAACATATAATTTTGTTTCAAATAAATAGTGTATAGAAAATGTTTTATAGACTTTCTACATGATAAAGTGCTTGTATTCTAGTGTATCAAGATGGAAAGTCAATATGGGAGAAAATGCTGACACAGCCCCCACTTTGTGTCCCTCTCTTTGGCCCCCCTTTCTGTCCATCCAATTATGGCTGCATTGTCTGAATGTGAGTGCATGTTTGTAAATGGCAGTGCAGCTATATGCATGCACACGCATGGCTGTGTGTGTGTTAGTGTGTGTGTGTGTGTGTGTGTATCCAGTGCAGTCCCACCCGTGGTTGAAGGGAAAAGGCACTCAACTCTGTCTGCAAGGCAGCCACCTCCTTCTATGTGGCACGATGCAGTCTGACTGCGCTGTTAGTACGAACGTGTGTGTGTGTAATATCGTCATTGTGTCTGTCTGTGTAATGGTTTTGGGCAAGGGGGAGGGGGGGGGCTTTTTTTATTTTTTGGTTTGTGTGTCCCCCTAGGCAGTTTGGGACCGGTAGGCTGCAGTATCTTTGGTATTAGTGGCGGTTTCACAAACCACTCAGCTTAGTGAGGTAGCCACATTGGTTCTCACTACAAACAAATGTCATTTTGTCAGCCTAATACCTAGAGCTGAATCTAGCTATTTACCTATGCTCACTGAACTGTATACCACAAATCGATTTTAGCTCATCATCCTTTGGCGACGTTAACTCACTGCTTACAGCAATGTGAAGTTTGTCAGTACCTCTCAATCAACTCCTCTACAATGACCATCTCTTATCTAATCTGCACCGCTAATCTGACTACATTGTTGGAAATGCTACAGTTGCATCTTAAGACCATACAGATAACTACTGAGTCCCAAGCTTTACCCCCACCCACCCTCCAATAAAACACACTGAATCAGCCAGGACATTTGGAGGTCATGTTTTGTCCCCCTCCATTTTGCCCCATTCTTGGGGCTCAGCCTAAAGGGGGCTGAGAGTACCACAGTTCTGACATGAAATGCCTAAAGAGAGAGAACGTCCATCATTTATTCTTCTCTTCAGCAGCTCCCTGTTTTTCTTTTTTCTCTCTTTCTCATGGTAAATGTCTCGTCCGAGTCTATATTCACATAGAATGCAAAGAAAAAATATGTCCTTCATTGGCCTCGGTCCTTGCATCCCTCTTTTTTTTCCTTTTAAAAAGTCCTTCCTTTTTTGTTTTTGATTCATCAACAAGGTGCCTTACTTATGCACAACAGAGCACAATAGTAACAAGAAATAGAAACTTTGTGTCTATGGTACTAATTAAATACCCGCATCAATATAGAGAGGAAGAGAGAAAGAGAGGGGGCAATGGGGTTAGAGGGACAGAGGAGGTAGAGAACCAAAGATAGAATGAGAGATTTTTCTTCTACTTCAAAATGTGTCCAGTTATGTGTTGGAGACATTTTCTTTTGTATTTGTAACACATACTACATGTGTGGTATCTTTGTCATTTGAGGTTTGGTTATTGTATGCCTTAAAATCTGATTCTTTTTTTCATTTTTTTACTAAAAAAGTATATTTTAATTCAGTTAAAAGCTGATTGTTGGTTGCTATGGCACACACCGCCCGTCATCAGTGGGGCACACTGTAGTTGTGTGTGAACCCTAGTACCATATTCTTTGATTCGCATTAAGGCAGTAAGCATTGGCACTAATTATTGTAGCATTTTGACAGCTGAGTGTGGTGGTTAGCTTTGGGTTAGCTACTGATAACCTTTGTGTGGGAATAACCAGGAGATTTGGTTTGAATCACATCTGTTGAGAGCCTTTTTTGCAAACAGATGGGATGAGAGGATGGAAGAATGATTTGACAAAATATGAAGCCTCCCAAAATAATGTCAATTAACCCTCCACTGCTCCTCAAATGTGTCAGTCTCAGTAAGCCTTTCTGTCACTTTTAATTTTGTTGTACTTTTCTATCCCCTCTTTGTGTAATTTCTGTACTTGTATTTTGTGGATTCTTTAAAATTTGGATTGGCTAAATAAATCCCTGCCTTTGCTAAATCCCTGCATTTTCAGCATTCAGTTTAACCATCCCCCTCCTCCGGCTTCACCAGTGCTGGTTGGATGAGGAACAACAATGGGATAATGGTTAGCTATTGATCTGCCTTCAAAGAGCTGTGAGGGCCTGAATGTGTTGTGCCATGACTTCTCCTCAGCATCTAGTGGCTCTTCCCTCCCTCTCCTCCACTCTGAGCCCCGTTGCTCTGCTGCTGGATACAGGTCTCTGCGATCGACAGCAGGGGGCACTCTTACTCTGCCAGCACAGGCAGGACCGGGAAGGGAGAGGTGTGCTGCTGCTGCTGCTGCTGCTGCTGCTGCTGTTGCTGTTATGAGGCCTTTGTGTCCCCATCTCCAGTGGGTTCCATGTGCTCCTCTTACATTCTGCTTTTCATATGCAGCTGTAATGTAGTTGGCTGGATGCCCGAGCGTGTTGTTGTCGCTTGGTTCTCAGTTATTGATCAGAGGAAAAGCTCCCAGCAGAACAAAGAGCATTTCCAGACATCTCACCCGCCTCTCCTGTTGGTCAGAGAAACACAGACTCTAGGCTCAGGCTAAGAGTAACAATGACATGTCTCCCTACAGGCCTCCAACATCTGTGCAAAAAATATAGACCTGGGCCTGGAAGACCTGAGTATCTACTGCCGAGCGTCTTGAGTTTCACCTTCAGGAGGGGTCAAGGCCCCGCTCTCTCTGTCTGCATCGATTCATTTTTCAATTCATTAGTTTGCTGTATGATCAGGCTGAGCTGCTCTCTGAAATGGCTGGCCATCAGGGAATACCTTTGGCCGAGGAATGAAGGAGACTACAGGAGGAGGGGGAGGTAGAGGCGGAGAATCGGAAAGCCTTGTTGTTTCTTTCATAGGCTGCGTTGTTTTCTTTATGACGGCCTTGTGTGTGCAGGATGGGGCTTGGATAATAAGGCTATGTGCTGTTCTGTTGTCAGATTTATTGCCGTTCTTTCGCCCTTGTTGCTTCCATGTGCCGGCGTAGAGGGGATGAGAGAGAGACTAAAGAGGCAGACACAAAGGAGGTGAGTTGGGAGGAAAAGCAGAATCAGTGGCTACTTGGGTGGTGAAGGAGGCTGGCATATGTCTGGTACCATCCAACAAAAACATGAAATCTTTGGTGTCTCTTTACTTTGTCAGATGCCATAAAAATGATTTCCTTTCAAAAAAGACAAAATCAATGATTGTCCTTATGTGAGTAATGCAGAGTGGACCTGACTTCACAATTCACCTTTAGATTATGCTTGTTTCAGGTGAGACCTTGAAATTCTGACTGACAAAAAAGATGATTGCATGGCACAAAGGATTTTTCGGGCAGAGGACAAATTCAGACGGTCCAGGCCAGATAGGGTTGTTATAGACAGGTTTCACAGCCAATTTTCCATGTTGCCTGTTGTTCCAACCTGGTTCCTTGGCCCTCTGAAGGTCCTCTCCTCCTCTCAGGCCTTGGAGAATGTGGTGGTGGATGTGCCCGGCTGCCCGGGGCTGGCACCGTGGTCATCGTGCCAGCGGTCCACGCAGCGCCGGCGCGCATTCATAAAGAAGTTGCTGACGGTGCTGAGCTCCAGGCCAAGCTGCTGGGAGATGGTGATCTGCATTTCCTTGGATGGACGCTTGTTCTCCTTGAAGATGGCGATGAGTGTGCGGCGCTGCAGGTCAGTGAAGACCAGACGCTGTTTCTTGGGCGCCGTGTTGCGGTCCTTGTGTTGCTCCTGTTCTTTGCGCTTGCAGGCTTGGTGTGGATGGCAGCGGTGGGAGGGATGGGGATGAGAGTGGGAGGCAAAGAGGGGAAAGGAAACACAAAGCAAGGTAAATATACAAAAGTGATCATTTTCATGATTAGATAACAAAGACACAAGGTGGAGGGAAGTAAAGTAACTAAATGTATTATTAGCCAATACTTAAACACATAAAAACTAGTTTATACACCAGCAGAGATTCTATAGCTCCATCTCTATAGCCATATTAAAGTTGATTTAAAGCTAATCCATGCCTCCTGCCCAGTGGGAATATTCCTTCCATCCTGCAGAGTGCAGACAGGGAGCCAGCCTGCGGTGAGAGAAAGATGGGGGCTGTTGCCTGCTAGCTTGAGACACTGCTGTTTGATTCAATATTAATGCAGTTTGAGTCACAATGGGGACTGAGTGACTGTTGCACAAAAGTAAGCATTTTGTGTGTGAGTGTGTGTGGAAATGAGAGATAGAGGAGGGGCAGACGCAGGGAAAGAAAAGGTTGCAGAGAAAAGAACAGAAAAGGTGGAGGAGTAAGACAAAGTGTGTGTATTTGTGTGTGTGTGTCTGTGTGTATGTGTATGAGAGCCAAAGAGAGGAGCTGAGAAGAGGAGGGAGGGGCAGTGAGTGAAGGAGAAAGAGAGATATTGACCGACTTTGCTGTAGGAATTGGGGGGTTCTCTGTAGGGACTGAGGTCAGAATCCCCCCCAGCAGGTCTACAGTCTGCTACTTCAAACAGAGCCCACTGGAGCCCACTCTATTGAGCTCTGAGAGGGTATTTATAACCCACTCACCCTCACCCCCCCAAACACAAACACTCGAGAGGTGCATGCACCGGCTGCTATGAGCCCCTTCCCATACGCAGAGCAATTTTCAAAAGAAAACACACCAGAGTGTTTGGGAGGGGGTCCGAGGGGGTGGTGGGGTTGTAGGCAGCGAACACAGAAATTAATAGTTAATAGAACGTTGTATTGTGGGTAAGTGTGTTGTAACTCAAAGTATTTGTAGGAGACGGGTGGAAAGCAGCAGACAGGTGCAGTGTAAAAAGGCAGAAATGGCACCCAGAGATGATGTAGGAGGAGTTGTGTGTGGAAGGTTAAGGCACCACCTCTGCAGCCACATGTTCCCCTGCTGGCTGAGGATCGAATCCTGCCAGAACGGACTGTGTGTCCTTCTCAGCTTCCCTACTGTCTGAATAAAACAAGAGCAAATTGGAGAGCGAAAGAAAGAGAAAGATGCCATCCCTGTGGGGTTTCCACCTGCTGCCGTTGGTATTGTCTGATACTTTCATATTCGCCCTCACTAATGTCTTACTTTCATGCTGTGTGTGTGTGTGTGTGTGTGTGTGTGTGTATAAGAAAATAATTTTTTTCTCGTATGTCCTACTTGTGTGTGTGTATGTGTCTGTTTGGGGGAGGTTGTGATTATGCTGAAGTGGCTGGAGCCAAGCAGTGGCGCTGTGTGTCTAATTACAGTGGAACAGAGCCCATTGATCAGCCATTGCAGTCCAATCTGTTTACTACAGATGTCTAACCTGCACACGGGTCCATCCATCATATTCATATTTCACATCAACACTAAAGCTATATACATCTCACAAACACACACATGCTAATATGCCACATACAAATTTGTCTAAATGCATGCTTATATGTACAGTAACGAAGTTGCTCTAAATAAAACGACATAACAAGCACTTTATAACCCCGAACAAGCATGTCTGTCTTCAAGTGACACTATCACACATTATCCAGTGTTTCCAGGGACAAACGTTGGCAAACCGACTTATATCATCAATATGACAATAACATCTTTGAAAACACATTTTGGTCTGAGTACACTACCAAGAAATGTTTATAATTATTTTTTAAAAATGTAATCAGTTTATACCTCTTATTCAAGCATACATGAATTGTGACAGTGATAGACATCCAACTTTTGAGAAAAGCTTGTGTAAAAATGAGATATCCGACTTTTTCCATCCATCATTTGGTGAGGTTTTCCCAAATTGTTGACACCAAACATTCAACTGACATGTATGCTCCTCAAATATATGGTGTGAATAGTTTCGATCATCCAACTACTTATAAACCAGACACTGACTAAATTATATATTCATATATATCATATAATGCAGTCGTTGATACATTATTGTGTTTTATCATGGATAAATGTTGCCAGTGTAAGAAGAGATTAAATTAAACAAGAAATTAAACCAACTGAGGTCAAATTGTTCTCCTCAGTGGTAAAATTCTATCCCAGCACCAAACTGCAGTTTAATTGAACATTTATAATGCTGCAAAACTAATACACACTCTAGTTGGCATGGTCACCTAAAGTGACTTTAACTTGCAACCAATATATTAAGCTGACATCTTTACGAAGACAGAACAACATCTGCGTCCAAGAAACAAAACCAGCTGAGCAGATAACATATACTTTAGTTAGTAAAAGATGGTTGGGAATGTGCAGCCTTGATGGGGAAATATCAGCTTTCAAACCATTTCTTCAACAACAGAACAGGTCTAACATTGTTGCACATTTATCATTTACCAAAATTTCAGGCCGGAGAAAATTCTTCCACAGTTTTAACTTTACAGTGGCAATCACAAAGCGTACGTGAGCAAACATGTCCACATGTGATTGTGCTCTATACTTACTCCCCATTTGGGGACTTGCACTGCATCAGCTTCCCACTGACCAATGAGCTACCACTTCTACTCCGCAAAGACATGCCATCCCCTCTGGCTTTAACTTGTGTGGAAGAGGATTCGTTTCCCAGCAGGACAATGAGCCTAAACATGCAGTGAAGCTTTGTACCAGGGCCTGTTTGAAGACCAAGGAGGAGCAGCCAGTAGTGCTGACATGCACTGCTTTGCCTCCACAGTCACCAGACCTCAAACTCATTACTGTAAAAGGTGAAAATACTACATTTTTAACACATTTTGAGAGTTGTTTGTTGTCTACAGCTACATATTACTTTTCACTTTTCACACATTTACTTGTATGATTAAAAATGAAATATTTAATATATCTACAAATGTGTATTAGTATACAGTAACTGATGCAACAGCATTTTTTATATTGGACCTTGATTTTAGAATAACTTCTTATGGAGCAATCCAGTTAATATTATTATCAATATAAATGTATTACTATCTCAATATTTAAGTCCACACTGAGTTTCCATTTATTTCATGCAGCTTCCAGTTGGCCTGAATACCTTTACTTCCTTCCAGAGTGTGACCTTTTCCTGCTGTGATTTGTCCAGATGTGCGACCTTGCAAGGTATGCATGTAAGCACACACACACACACACACACACACACACATACACACACACCCTTTCTCTCTCTCTCTCTGGTCATATACCTTAAAATGCTGTATAAGAAGTCTCACTGTCAGTGTATTTACAGGTAGTAAAATCAACATGGATCTATCTATATAGAGAAAGGCAATTCTTCCAAAATCCTATGAATGGATTTGTTTTTAAGAAGCCAAGACATCTGTGGGGTAAATGCTTGGGAAACAAACAGCTGGTCAGTATTTTAATTACAATTTTTAGGACTGTATTCTCTCTAAATGCCCAAGGGTTAAGATTAAAGATACACAATCTGAATTTATATCCATAAATGCTGTCTTTTTTTGTGTGCAAGAAGCACATACAAAGTGAGCCAGGAGAGGAGTGTTTCTCTCTCAATGTGCGTCAACAACAAGCTCAGACAGTCCCAGCTTCTCTCTCCACCTCTCTGCGCCGGCGAGTCACGTCCTGCCTCCGCATCGACCGCTTTCTTTGTGCCGTTTCGGTCGGCAGGTGTCGCTCTCGCCGTGGCCCGGCTGCACTGGGCGCCATAGTGCGCTGCCTTTGCTACAGGCGCTGGATTTAGTAATCAATATCGATCGATCGGTGAGGAAGGGGGCCCTGATTACTGAACCATGCTCAGCGTAGAAAAGAAAAAAAAATCGATCATTGCAGCTTTTAGAGCTACAGTAGGCACCGAGCAGAGAGACGGACATAAACTCATGCACTAAGAGCAACCGGACAAGAGCAGAAATCCTGTTTTGGTGTTGAGTGTTTTCTGAGTTGTACACCCTGCTGCTGCTACAGGGGCAGAGAGAAATGTGATTTCTATTACAGCTATGGAGCTGTGAACGGGAGCTAACCTACTCTGAATGGATCCCTCAGGCTCCTCCTCACAAACATGTATAAAGACTGATTAACAAAGACATGCTCATCCTGGGATTCATTGTTTTACTGCGTGTTTAGTTCACTGTTTTCCATTTTTATTTACTATAATATTATTTCCCATGAATGCAAAGCGGAACCCCGGTTAATCTCCATGAATGTCAATTCAAGGGCCTCCTGAATCGACTTGAGGGCCACGCAGTCTTTTCTCTTAAACTATCAAATTCCCTAATGAGTGATTTTTCAACTTATCCTTTCTGCTCGGGTGGAAACGGTATAACTTAGGCCCATTTCTTTTCCGCTGATGACATTAATATTCTTTGCTTCACGACAAACCAAGCGAGGTTAAGAGAAAGGCCCTGGGTGTTCAATATCGATCGATAGATTCGTGAATAATTCGTGTGTGAAATTCAGTTCGTCCAATTAATTATGCCTCGGAGGGGGGAGTGGGCCTGGAGAGGAGATTCATGAAGGAGTGGAGGAGACGCGAAAACACGCCAGGAAGGAAGCGTGATGATCCAGCTTTCTTTGCGGACTGTAAAATCAGAGAGGGTCGGAGAGGAACATAAGTAAATGATCATCACCTGTTTCCACGTGTGTTTGCCGCGTGTTCCCAGCTGTCTTAGGCCTCCCCTGTCCCTGCAGATGAGAGTCCATCTTGAGCATTAATCATCTATTGATCATCACTGCCCTTCCTGCTCGTGATGAGAAAGTCAAACGGCCTAACATTGCGCCTGTAGTGTTTTATGAAACCATGATTACACATCTGTATCTGGAATTAATCCTGCTCTTCGGTTTACAAACTCTCCTCCCGGTTTTAAATCCGCTACTGAAACCCTGTTTGTAAAGCAGACGGGGTCAGCGCCTTCTGATTTAATTCATTTACCAATAAACATATTTACTGGTTACGGTTCGGTGCGTTTATACACACACACATACACACACTAAGGAAAGCAATCCTGTCCTCACTAATAATCTGTGCGGGGCCAGTTTGCTTGTAGTTGCACTCTTCTCCAGATTGTAAGAAGCATGATTTGGCAATTTGATGTTTAGGCTTCAGTCTATTTATTAAGTAACGTGTGTGCTGTTTCGCATGGGCTGTTGCCCTAAAGATTGATATCAGCGTGTATATCCGCACGGCCCTCTCTGTATACTGTGGCATTTATTTCATTCTGGCTGCAGGGCAATGCCAAGCGCGCTCTCTCTCTCTCTCTCTCTCTCTCTCTCTCTCTCTCTCGCCAGGGCAAAACACTTCCAGCTCAATACTCCTTAATGTAATGAGTGAGAATTGGTGTTAATATACTGATAAAGCGACACAATTTGTTTGTTTGCCTTCTCCAGGCGACTCAGCTGTGAGGCATTTCTTCTGCAGCACCTCAATAACACTCCACCTGAACTCAGTTACACCTTCGCCCACATCCCGCCTCAGTCCTCCAAGCTTGCCTGCCTGCAACATTTTACTTTTACCTTTTAGATTTGCTGCATCATCTATCACAGCCACGCATTGCACTGGAATTTACATTTTCATTTAAATATAGCCTATATCAAAAACAGACAATTGTATGTTCTCTCAGTCATGTTTGAGATGCACAAAATGCACCTGATCAAATAAAATTTTATTCAGCTTTGTTTTCACACCAGCGTGTTATTAGCAACCCAGTGGTAAACCTAAGAAACTGCATAGTGCTAAAGAAAATCAATAATCGGTGAAGGCTGCTGCCTGTGATGATCACGCTCCTTATGAGGTTTTAGATAATTAAATGCACTGAGCCATTGAGAGAACCGTATGACTGGATTTTAACCTGCATTATTTTTTTTTGCCAGTTTAATAGCAGCCTTGGTTTGCGTGTGCCACTTATTTGTATGAGTGGCTCCATTGTTAGAGTGATACTCTTATCTGCTATTATCATTGATTTCATTCATAATTGCTTTGACCAGTTATGCGTGATAGCGGTAATGATCATGATGCTTTATTTTGTGGAGACAGGCGGGCCCACGGTTTCATTTTCCGCAGACAACAGGTGTGGGCCCGCTGTGTGTGTGTGTGTGTGTGTGTGTGTGTGTGTGTGTGTGTGTTGTCTGTCATTCATGCATTTATTATAGGAGTGTCTTTGAGGAATTTTAGACAAATCGTGCTCAGACTGAATCCTGATCGCACTGGCTCAGTGTGCATGAAATCTGAAAATAAAAAAATAAAATGAATATAATAATAATGGGCCTTCATACTCACAAACATTACCTTTAAATGTAGCCTGAATGAACTATTTAACTGCTTAAAATTTCAATTTACCTCATAAACAATTAATTGCAATTAATTAACATTTATAGAAATAACCTCTGCCTCTGGTGTCTTTTGGATTCGGGCTGGGTGAGCGGGGGGTGGAGACGCTCTGTGGCCGGTCAGTAGCAACGCACGTCCGGGGTTCATGCGGATGTGAAACCGGTGCCAGGACTCAAACTCCCTTTAAGCTCCTTTTAATTTGCTGAAGAGAGTTTACACACTTTTTAAAGCTGTGTAAATCTGCCAGAGCCTCATTTATAGTGAAACACAAAGACAACAAACAGGTTTGAGAGAGAAAATTAAAAGAAAGTAAACCTGAACTAATTGACATTTTGCAGATGCTTCACGATTATCTCCAACGTCAGAGTCTTGCAGGACTCGCCGGATATCCAGAGGTCAATTAGATCAAAGTTTGCCTTCTTCTATATTTACACCACTAATGTTGACGTGTACACATTTAGAAAAGTTGCATCACAGGATTTATCGAAAGATGGTCATATTCTTCAAACGTCGCAGCTGTCACTCCTCTGCTAATTTCTTATTTGTCGCAGGAGAATCGGCAAACTGATGTGCAGTCAGATGATTCTGTTTACTCTCCACGGGGACACAGACAGGTTTTCAATATGCAGGAATTTTCTAAGATTCAATTCAATACAGTCTTCACTCAATCATGTGATGAGAGAGTCGACAGGAATGTTTCTAAACCAACCCTTATTGCGGTGACCTAATTGCATTTATATGGTCTATTTTCCCCATTGCTAAGCAATGTTCATTGGACTGAAATAAATGAAATGTGTTTTTATTATTATGTTGCACGTTAGTCTCTTTTACTTAAGGGGTTATTTGGTTTATTGCATGTATTCTCGAAGCTCCATTTGTAGCCTTTTGCAAATCAGTGTTTAATTCTTCTGAGGCTTTATTTATTTATTTCAGGAGAGTCCCAAATAATTTTAATAATTAATTATGTGTGCAACAATCCGACCACTAATACAAACAGCTTTGGTATAATTATAATAATAATAATAACAATAATAATAATCATAAGAAAGAAGAAGAAAAAGAAAAATAACTTTTATTATTTAACTTTTCATTTTAGAATGTATATTAGATGATGTAAAACACAGTGTTAAGACTACAGTCTGTTAATCTGTAATAAATGTAATTTTTGGCAAAAGAAAAATATTGCAATCATCGCGGACGCGCGCGTGTACACACACACACACACACACACACACACACACACACACACACACACACACACACACACACACACCTTGCAGTGTTTTTCTAAACATTCACAAATCCTGATTAACTAACTGAAGAAACACTAGTCAGCGTTTTCATTTCGGCTCAGTAAAGCAACAAACTAAACAAAGTATTAATTGTAGAATAACGCGCATCCAGTTCGTTATATTTAATAACATGTAATATAGAGGCTGTATGCGCTGGCATCGATTCATTCATCAATTGATTTCACAGTCGTTTTGTTCCTTTGTTGATCTGTGTGGGGTTGCCCAACCGGAGTTTCGGGTTGCATCTGTGGGTACGATAAGCTGTGTGTGTGTGTGTGTGTGTGTGTGTGTGTGTGTTTGCGGTTTTGTTGTGATCGACTCTGTAGAGAGAGGTTCAGTACAAACCATCTGTAGGTTCTCATTTCAGAAAAGGCCCGGTGAGCTCGAGACACGATTTGTCAACAGGAGAATCTGAACATTTCTGTCTTTACCTGCAGTTTTATTTTCAGGCGGATATGAATCATTCAGTCCAAAAAGAGACTAAACGACTGTAGACTTAACATTTGTCTTGTAATCTTGCATTGGCTCTCAAAATCTTATTTTTCCTTCAACGAGTGAAACAAACTTGCAAGAGACTATTTTATTTGATGTAAGGAAAATATATGTATTCTTCTAGAATAGCGTACTTTCTTCTTTTTCACCCCAAAATGAAAACGTGAATCCCCGTAAGAAATAAGTGGAATATTCAGCCTCCACACACAGAAATACTTCTCTCGATTTAACAGATTTTTTAAACACCTAATAGGAGATTAAATGACTTGACTAGTGTTCAATTGGATTCGTGCCTTCTCGTCTCTTTAATTGCGTGGACAGTGTCTTTGCCTTGTGTTCTTTTGCTGCGCATTAAACAAGCCATTATCGGGCCTGTAATAACCAATGGCCTGTCAGGGCGTCAGATAAGGAGCCGGTGTGCAGGACACACCGCTGCTGCTTCCCAAAATACCAGACTCTGTGGGACACTGACACATGTTATCAGCAAAAATCACACAATCACAGTTACCTGAGTGTTGACATCTCAGGTAAATGTTTGCTAAGTAAAAAACAAATCTGAGGGGAGGGCAGACTAGTGTTTAGATAAATCCGGTTAGAAGAAGTGATGATGGACAAATGCACCTTTAAACTAACTCTTGACTCTTTTGTAACTGTCAAATCATTCAGAAGATCACTGTCATTCTTTGCAGGGAAATCAGTGGCACAGAGATATCAGTGCAGGCACGGAGTAGACCCATTTTTTTTGGGGGGGGGCATCCCGGCGTTACATAATAGCTCTATAAACACAACGCTGATGTGCTCTGGTCAATATTTTAATTGCACAACAGCCTGCTCTTTGGAACCGTCACTTGCTTTGGCTCTTATGTAAACCGCTGCAGATTGTGGCGGGTCAAAAGCCACCGTATGATTTGTTTTTTCATCAGGCATCTTCACACCCAGAGCCAGACACAGCGTTCATACCGCACTGTGCGGTATTTTGACTCCAGAGCGCAAAGGACGAATAATGACATTTAATTATTAATTATTATTATCTTCGGTTTGGGCTCTTTGTATTTTTGCCTGGGGGGGGGGGTCCATTAACCCTTTGATGCTAGCCGCGTGCATTCAGTCGACTCTGCCAGCAATTTGATTTAAAGGTCATTCTTTCATATCGATCCGGTTTGGCGAGGGGGCGACGGAGTAGCGCAGGAATTGATCATCTAAAATAGAAGAGACGATTTTCTAGACTGTACAGAGTGCAGACCTCTACTGCATTTATAATTGCTAAGCACGGCCCCCGTGTGAATTGGAACGAGGTGTGTGTGCGTGTGCGCAAAAAGAGAAATGGGTGAAGACGTGGGAGACAGTGCAGGCCTCTGTCACTAATCAGATTTTTATTAAAATTACATTATTTTGAATAATAAGGTCGACTTGGTCAGAGCAGTGTGGGTGGGATGTATAATGAGGGAAAAGAGGTTAACCGTCTGTGAACTTTGAGTCGTCTCATGCTGCTAATCCGTCTCCATCACAGAAATAGAGCGGAGCTACTAAACCTCGCAAATTTTAAACTCAGCATTTGTCTGTTTTGACCAGAGCATGCGGCGAGGTGTGCATCAAGCCAGCGTGAGAGCACGCGTGTATTAGTCATTCTGCTGTGTGTTATGAAGGGTGAGCTGTTAATGTGAGAAATGGTGTTGCATGGTGGAGATGGGGGGTTGCATGGCTGCATGGGGCAGCTCCAGAGATGGAAAGCAGAGGCCGGGGGAATGGAAATCGATACAGATTCAGGGCTCGCCAGATCGGCCTTAACAATGTGGCGCAGACGCACTCTACATCCCGATCACATACACACAGGAGAGAAGAAACATTGAGGCGACACGCATGCAGGCTGTAGCTGCTGCTATGATATTGTCCTGTGTTATGCAGTGGTGAATAAGAATCTTACAGGACGCTGCAGCCTCTAGTTGCAGTCATAAACAAAATCAATCATATTTTATGGTGCATGTGTAGGTGTAGGTTTTCTTAAAAGTCCTCATTCCTATATAACTTCCCATAATGATTTCAATTATGAATATTCATATCAGCCTACAATATGAAGATGTATGCAAATTTAACGTTGGATTAATTGACTTTACCCTCCACCACATACAGCCAGCCTCTTCATTGCCGGCTTGCAGATAATGATGCAAGGCGTGAGATGTCATTTCATCTGGTATGAGCTGCACAGAACGCGGGATTTAAACAAAATCGCCTCGAGGTATAACCTCAAGAAAATGACTGTTGCTCTCCCACCAGAGGATTTTAAAGGCGATGCTTGTACATGCGTGTCTCAGTACTTACAGCACACGTTGCTGTGCTTAACGAACAACGAGGCTCTGAAACCGCAGCTGCACTGTTTACCCCCCCTATCTTCCCCTCACACATCAATTATTAAACTACCAATCGATCATTTCGCAGGCTAACATCAAGCCGTCTCTTCATAAAAAAAAAAAAAAAATCCTGTTTAAGATTAACAGGCATCAATCACATCTTAATGCCCTATCCAATTAAACCCATTCTGGCTTAAATGACCAAAGAGAAGCACCACGCCTGACTATTATTGCTGCTCTCGGATATTTTGGTGAGCATCCCAAAATAAAGACGACCTCCGGTTTGTATTCTACAGCAACCACAAAATAAACATCTAGAGATGTGATTTAAATGGAAACCCCAGTTGGCTTCGTGCTGGACTGGAAAGTAGGGTGCAGGGTGTTGTGATTGACGCGATTGTGGATTGTAATATTGATCGATGGGTGGAAGCTGTTGGATGAAATAATGGTGTTTAGGGCCTACAAGAATGCTATTAACAATGTATTGGGAAAACTCCCGCTCACCACCTTGAACTGTCCTCAAAACAGAGAGAAGATGCTGCACCTCAGTGTGGATGGACGCAGATTTCAGCACTCTGGACAGCGCCTTGAACGTGACCTGCAGGACCTCGTACTAAATGTTTTGTAGAGGGAAAATAAAAAGCAGTTTCTTTAGACAACATGCATACCAAGATAAATCTATTTAATGTATGCCTTATTTCTTTAAAATATTCTACTTGTATTAGTTTGATGCAACCAAATAAGATAAAGGCCTGAATTGAACTCGAAATTATTAACCCCATCTTAAAATTAAAGGCATATCCTGTAAGGAAGGGAACTGGTCAACTCAATTAAAATATATATATCAAGAAAAATGAATATAGGCATTGCAGTGATGCACGCGCCAAGGGGAAAGGGCGCAGTGTGACGGGGATGGGGGATGGTGGATGGGGAGGAGTATTGCTCCAGGATTAGGCCTGTGTAAACTGCGTGTAGTCCATTGAAACATGAATAGAGGCCTCTTCACCCTCATTCTCATCCCTCCGTGTCCTGTGGGTCTTGACCTGCGCACCCAGGCACGTGCTCAGGCCATTCAAATGGTAATAACCCAACTGCGTGCGCTTTTTTTTTTTTTTTGGAGAGAGAGATGCCATGGCACCTCATCACTGTCACACGAGAGAATGAAGGCGTAGGAGAGGATTGCTGGTGCCACCATGAGAAATAGGCACGTGCGCTTCATGTTGCTGCGAAATACAAGGCGCCATTTGTGGGGATATACCGGACGTCTGGTGATATAATTGGATATTTTCTCGGTTGTCCAGCATATGTCTGGAAAGGCGTGTTAAGCGTGAATACTAACCGAATGACTGTAGTGAGAAAGTAAGAGTGCATTACACACAGCAAATGGAACATGATTACAACAGAGAAAAAGGTGTGCAGTAGCGTTTTGTTTTAAATAACAGCTGTCCTATTTCCCCCCGTTTTCCGGCTCCCGCCTCCCCCCTCTGCTCCGGGGGAGAGACCAATGGGAGAGAGTGCTGAGGCGGGATAATTGATAGATGCACTGGCTATCCCTATCGATCAGGGCTGTATTGACCCGACCAAATACATTGAGATGGAGTGTGGAATTCAACACAGATGCAAAGACGAATTGTTTTCATCGTTAATGTGATCTTTAAATGCCTCCCAAACCTCACTTTGCCGGTGTCTTTCTTACTTGTGCAGCTTTACAATGAAACCGCCTATTTATTTATACAGTAGTCTACTAATACATGTGCTTTAAGATGCTTGAAAAACGTATAAATAGACATCCAAAGGTTAAAGCTGTTTACTGGGCCTGGGTGTTATGGGTCTGCATATGAAGAACACAATAGGTGGGAAAGCCTGTGGGTCTTTGCCCTCGTGCGGAGATGTTAAGCGTGAAGGGCTTACATTCCCCCCTCAAACGGGCCCATCTCTGCTCTGTTTTTCGTTTCAGGGGTGGACTGTCGTGTGTGTGTGTGTGTGTGTGTGTGTGTGTGTGTGTGTGTGTGTGTGTGCAGACACTGGCATTTTCACATTAGCTAAGCAGGGCAGCTGCATTGATTTGTGTGACTGTGATGAATTTGGAATAGTAATTTGAATTTATTGATTGATGTGGCCGAGCGAGTATGGCCCAGCCTCACTTTCAGCATCACAACCCCCCAACTCCCACTCCCAGCCCACATGCGCACCGAGGATAATGGTGATTTTAAATGCAATAAGTAAAATGTTGCTCCGTGCATTTACATACAAGTCATTTGTCATTTTGCCCAACTGGATTTTTCTCCAGACCTATTGTGACAGCCCGTAAATGCACAATACGCAATAAGCGCTGGGAATCTGCTGATTCAAGACAGAAAAATAAACATACTTAGATATGTATAATCAAATGTATTTTTTAAATCTTATAATTAATAACATCTATCGCCACAGGACGAAATGATCAAATTAAGATAAGAGTGCAGCTCTAATTTTCATTCTACAACCCAATACGTGCGCGCGCGCACACACACACACACACACACACACACACACACACACACACACACACACCTTACACACCTTACACGTATAGGCTGCCCTGGGCCAGACCACATTAAAATATGCAGTAGGTGTGCACTGCACAGGACTGAGCCACTCCAACATGTCAGTTGGATGGGGGTGTATCCTGATGCCGGGTGTGGAAGATATAAAACCCCACAGCCCAATTAGCTTTAACAGCAGTGGCACTTAAAGAGACAATTGTGGAGTGTTTAAATCTTTATTTACCAGAACCCCACTAAATGCGCAAAGGAACAATTTACATGCCATTAAGTGCTTTTCAATAGGGCATTGACTGGAACTAAAATATGCCACTATATCTGCTTAATTGAACTGTTCGCTGAAATACGACACAGAAGAGCTGATTGACATTTGGAAGCGCAGCACGTCTAAACAGGGCCTTTACACAAACATCAATGAGAGGGGACCTCTCTAACATATCTCTCTTTCAGCCCCACTGCGACGTCTCTCGTTTTCATTTACGTCGTGTTAGTCAGGTAGTAAGGGGTTTAAAGAAGGCGGGGATGTGGGTTCAAATCACAGCGTTTAGTGTGATCATCTTTGCGCAATAAAGATCAAAACGATGGATGAAACATAAACCATTCAGACTGACAAAATGGAGAGACAGTAAGGGTTTGTGTCACAGTTTGTCTCTTACTGAACAGAAGGGAGGTCCCAGTCCTTCCTGTTATCGTGTCCCAATGAACCCACACGTATAACCACAATAAACACAATTTCTCAGAATGGCTAAACAGGCCCTAAACCAACTTTGGAGACAAGATATTCCAGAGGGCAGAGGAGACTACACAGGCCAGGGAAGAGACGCATCTGTTTGTGTCTCTGTCTTTCGGATCCAAATCGATCATTTATCAGTGTGCAAGGGGACGCCTGGACCTGAAATATTGATCCATAGGAGGTCATGCTCCCCCGACTCTTTGGCCAGGCCTCAGACGATCCTTGTTTGCGACGAAGCGTTTATTTGACAGATTATTACATCAAGTTTGTAGAATACTGAGGATTTTAGTTGCAGTGATCTCAAAGTGTAGGTTTGTCTTACATTTTAAAGTAATTGTTGCAAGGTGTAATACATTTAGGACACATCCTGCTTTGATTTCCTTTGTTTGGTCTGTTTCTGCGTGTTTTGTTTTGTTTGTTTTTTTGTTTGTGTGTGTGTGAAAGAGAAAGAGAGTGAGGCAGAGGGATGTGTGTGTCCATGTGTCAATGTCCGTGCGTAAAACCTCTATATGTGCGTGAGAACAAACACATCTGTGCAGGCTGCGTTTGCACCTTGTCTGCTTTTGAGAGATGCGTCCTCTCTTTTGTTTATAACACCTCCAGTGTTGTACAGCGTGTGTTTATATTATCAAGGATCGTAGCATCAATCAAAATATAGATTTCCCCCAACATTTAACACACCAACTGTCATGATGAAGTTTTACTCGATACAATCGACTAATAACTTCTAGTAATGTCTGTTTGAGCAGCTATTGACAGTCTCGCCACATTGACTTCTAATTGATCCCTCCACATCACTCAGGTTGGGAGCTGTCTCCTCACTCACCTGCAAGCCTGAGCGCCGACATCCGCTGGAACTCGGGCTCCTGGAGCCACTTCCACATCCTCCTGAACGTCTCCCGGCCAGACTTGAGTTTACTCCACGGTTTAGGATTCCGCAGCAGGTCAGACAGAGTTCCCTGGGACCGGCACAAGATCCTCTGAGCAAAGATGGCCTGGGGGATGCTGTAGCGCTTGAGCTCTGCTGTTATTCGCTGTGCCACCTCCTTGGTGTTTATCTCCTCCACCTGCCCTGACCCAGCTCCCTGCCCGCCTCCCACCACCGTCTGCCTGTCCCGGTCTGACAGCATGGACCCGTTTGCCTGAGAGTGCGGATGGCTGTGATGGTGTATGCCGTTCAAGGATGTCATGAGCCCGGCCCCATGGCCCCCGAGACCCCGGGCCAGGTGCTCCTCGCCCCGGGACAGCATGGCTGCGTGGGACTCGAAGCCCCCCGAGGAGATCATCTTGTCGTTGGAGAGGTGAGCTCCAGGACCATAGGCGCTGAGAGTCTGCTGGGAGCTGTGCAAAGACCCCAGACCGTTGGACAGAGGGGATAGAGGCTGCCCCATGCCGGACATGTCTTTGGGGTAGTGGCCGTAGAGGTTACTCATGGAGGCGAGGCTTCGGTCATCCCTCATCAGGGTGAAGCTGCCGCTGACGTTCCCAGCTGCGAGTCGCTGGTGTGCCGGGTGATGGTGAGCATGTGGGTGTGGATGGTGAAATTTCTCCGAGACGGTGGATATGGGGGGCAGGTGCTGCAGCGGCGTCAGCGTGGTGTAGGTGCTGCTCAGGCTCATCCCGGAGTCGCACGACATGGTCATTGCCGGATGCAGGGGGCCAGACAAAGCGTGGTCTGTGCGGTAGTCCCCTGCTCCCTCCAGTATCGAGGCCATGCTAGACACCATGGCTGACCGCCCGTGCGACACCAAGTTCCGATGCGACGCCGACGACTGGCGCGCGTGTGGGGAGTTCATTAAGTCGCTCGTTTGATGGGAGTGAGATACACCGTGCAGATTTCCAATGTTTTCCATTGTAAGCTCCATCGTTGAAAGGATCTTTATTTCCACCCCTCTCGCCTCTCTCTCGCTCTCTCCCTCGCTGCTCTCCCTCTCTCACTGTCGCTCTATCTCACACTCCTTTCCAATAAATTTTGAACGATTTCAAAGCCAAGCCATTGATTGTAGTTGCCTCTCCGCAGTCAATCCAGCATGGTTTTAAAAGATCGGGTCCCGGCCGCCACACAAACTGCGCCGCAAACCTCTGCTCAGTGTGTGAAGGTGCACCTGCTTGGATTTCTTCCGCTGTAGAGCACCTTCTACTATACCCAAAGTGCTGCTCTGCTCTCTGTGTGTATATTGACGCGCCCGCGCTCATGTTAAGATGAGACCGAGCCTGTGCGCATGTGCGCGCCCCCGTGGTGAATCCTCGCACTCGCGTATTCTGTCTGGGGCCAATCTGACGTCACTGGCCCCTATGTCATGGGTTGTTCGTGTTGCACACTGAACCTCAAATTTCTGAAAAAGATTGCATTAGACACTTGTTAAGATAAAACACAGGCCTGCAATCTCTTTGCAGTGTGTGCAACATTTACACTCAGATGGATAAGGAGGACTCGCGCCTTGTTTTCTTTGATAAAACCCTTTGACACGGCGCCAGCAACACATGTGATGCCTCTCTTGGAGGTTAAATATTAATTGACATATGTCACATCAGGCCACGAGTGCAATGAGAAAACCACGACTTATCGTTGAAGAGGAGGCCACAGCTCACAGCCTCCGCCTTTATTCTTTTTATTCATGAATGTACGATGCTCCTTGATGCCTGCTGAAAGAATGGCTCTGTCTGTAGATGTAAATAACTAATTCTTTAAGAGTTTAAAACATGAGAATCACAGCTTCAGATTGGGTGAATGACCTTTGACACGTTTAAATGATAACCAGCTTCCCAGTGAAATTTGCGTCTCTCTCTTTTTACAGTCTGAAAAGTAAACGATCAAATGTTTCTGTCCAATGTCTTGCCGTTAAACTTTCACTCATAACTTTTTCTTACAAGTGATTTTTTTTCCTTCAGCAAATGTTAATGAATAAATCTGTCGAGTTTCATTTCATCATAGCCTCTAGTGCTTTGACCCCTTTCGCATCTTTACTTCTCGGATTCAGGCCACGAAAATCAAACTGCCTCACATAAACTCTCACATAATGTTTCGTGCCTTACAAACTTCTGTATGAAATTTACTGCCCGCTGACGTCAATCCAGGTCAGTAATCCATCAAAGTCAAAGTATGTATGGATCAGGAGATGCATCGATAGGTTGGTGCCTATTGCAGGAGCCCGCAATATGGATGCGATAGCAGCACGTTGAGATCGAGGGATTGGATTCTGGAAAGGGCTAACGAATAAGTCACGCATTTTGGGTTGAAACTAATAAGTGTATAAAGCTGCACTAAAGTTGTCAAAATTAGTTTTCCATCTGCTATAAACACCGAGTAAATATAACTTTATTTATTCCAGGTATTGTTTCCTATTATGGGTTGGATGCAATGTCATGAGCACCTGCACAGTCCAACGCAATATAGCCAATATTCCAATATTCAGCTTGTTAAAACTGATAATATTGCAATCTACAGCCTATAATGTAGTGGACTGGTAGTTATACTACTAGGTGATATTGTATTTGTATTGTATTATATTTATTTGCGTTATAATATAAGGTGCTTCGTGTTATTTTATCCCTATATGGCCTCAAAAATCACCATAAATTTGAATCGACCCCTATCTGACATATAGTCTAAACAAAATCTGATCATTTTATGTTTCACAGACAAATAGTATTTATTGCGGGGTTGTTATATAGTATTATTATATATAATTGCTGTGTCCAGCCCTTGTATGTGCAGCTGTCTATAGGTTGTGATGTACTGACACATGAGAGTGCTGGAAATCTGTAGAAATCACAACATCAACACCTCTGTGACATGTGGAGACATGTTGAACACACTGTGGAGTGTGTCTCTCTAAGTGTGATGTGATGTGTGTGTGTGTGTGTGTTGCCAACGATAACCACAGCAGGCCTTCAGTTGCTCTGTAAACTGTGTGAACACTGTTACCAAGTGAGAAGCCTTGGCATTTACACCGATGTTATGTAAAATGAGGCCATTAGGATTTCGACCCGGAGCTGGAAAAAAATAGTCTAACAATCCAGGAAGTGGCATCACTAATCATTTGCAAATTGCATAAAATAATTCCCCACCAGTGTTTACCAACAGTGAGGTCAAGGCTATCCATAACTTCCCTGATGAATTGTGATATCAGTGGCCTTGGCACACTGCTCCTCTCACCCAAATAATGACCCTAAAAACTGTGTCTTTGCCGATTGCCAACGGGGGATGGTGGCTTTTGGCTTGTGCCATCAGGACAGCAGCAGTGTCCGCTTGGGTTAATGTCCCTGTATTGATCCCAGCAACCACTGCTATCGAAAATGAATTACCGAAGCCCGCACAGCAGCGAATCCGTCATCTGTGCTCAGCCAGCCGGCCAGAGCAGCTTATTGGTCGAGGTGGTGATGGATGTTAACTTTCATTGCTGGCTCCTTGCTCCTAATTCACCAGGGTTTACAACCCAAAACAACGCGCTGAAAAGTTTTAGACTTTCACCAAGAACTTGCAAACTTAATATAAGTTTCCCTTCTCTCTGTCTCTAATATCTTTTTATATTTGTTTATAGACTCCACTGCGCCATGCGAGGTCATGCTAACTCCACACAGATAAAAACAGATAAAACAGCAGGGTCAACAGGGCGTGGGGAACTGATCAGTGTACTTTTCCCATTTTCAATCAATGTTGTGTCCTTCTCTTTTATGCAGCTTGCTTAAATCGTTCATTCAGCCAGCCAAAATAAAATTTGAATGCGAGGTAAATGCAAGCTATTTTACCCCCCCACCACCACCCAAAAATCTATGTACCCGCCTAGAGCTCAGTTTTAATTTGTATTTTAATGTACTGTTTTCGAATACTTAAATAAGCATATCCTATGGCAAATACAATATGAAATATTAACTGTGTCGATATCTGCGGTGTGACTGGGGCGATGCCGCAGAGACCCGGTGATTTATTTCATATTAATAACAGCGGGCGAGGCGGTGGCCTCAGCACCACGTTGGCATCGACTTTATACACACACACACACACACACACACACACACACACACACACACTGCAGTGATTGTGCAGGAGACTTTTTTTGTGTGTGTGTGTTTTAATTTATCTGTTAATAATAAAAAATCTTAAAATCTTATTCCAAAAAGTTCTAATATTCTATATATAACTTTGGTAATTCAGTAACCTACAACTTGTTTTAAAGTCACCATTAAAGTCTTTTATGAGGCCCAAAACATTTTGTTTTTATCTCTAAGCACTGCTGTTGCTGATCAACTAATCAATGCTGAACCCGGAGCTTCGATCAATGCATTTCTGAAGGATCGATAGAGCCAAAATGCATTCCGCTAAAATGGTTTAAGTTAGGTCTATCCTGTTATGTGTTTGACCTGTCTCAACAGGCAGTTTGATTACAGGAAATGACCACATAGCACTAGCTGAAAAGTTCAAGCTGAGCTTTTCATTTGGCTGAGTGCTGTTGGGCCTGCAGACTCTCAGTGTACGAAACACATTACATTCACTTTATTTTTCCCTATCCTAAATGTTAACTCTATTGTAAATTATTATTTTTATTATTGAAAGTAATGTGTAGATTTTAAAAAGTAATAATAATGTATGTACATTTTTTTTTAATTTTACACAGGTAGCCCAAAGTGTATAGCCTATTTTTTTTCTTCCCTCAAAATGTTCTTTTATTTCATTTTATTTACATGAAACACAGCGTGTTAATGAGAGGTATTTGTAGTGGGCCAACTCTCCCGCATAAGCTTGTCTATTTTCCCAGGAATCACTCGATAGAGACAGACTAATCTTTTCATGACTTCTTGAATGACTCCGTGGCTGATGCATCACGCTTAATGTATTCTAAAGTATATTTACTTGAATCTGGCTATTGGCAAAAGTTAAGTAGCAGTGTTTAGTAATGTCGCATTGATCAGGCCTCTGAGCAAGTCAGCGGGACGGGGCGCTGCTGCTCTCATCCCAGCACACACACACACACACACACACACACACACACAGATATGGCCTTGTTGGGGAAAAAAAACCCATCTGCCTTGTTTGCCTATGGCTCTACTTTAAGTAACCGTGTGTGTTTGTGTGTGTGAGGGCGAGAGAGATTTACATGACTATCTTTAACATCTTAGATGCCCAATACAGTGTTGAAATATGCTTATAATTCTCATATAAATTGCAACTAGTTGACACTCAGTTATTTTGCTAAGCAGGGACTAGCTTATTTGTTGTGCTAAATATTGTCAAGTGAATTCTTATTTTACTGTCACTAGACCTTTTAATGTATCGCTTTGCCTTCAAACACTACCAAGTTTCAATAGGCTACAGGCCAAATCAATGTCACCCTGCATTCTGAGTGTTACCTGTTTGTCCTGTTAAATCTTTAAACGGCAGCCTACTGTTAAAACTGTGTGTCTCACAGTCAGAGCTCTGCGGCCAAATTTAAAAGGCCTAAATGTTGAAAAGAAAAAGAATCACTTGCGCATTGAATCGCTGTGTTTGTAAAACGTTTTCCTGCAGTTTGTTAAGGAATTAGTGTGTTGCCACAGATTATTATTTAGGCACATTTGCATTTGAAAGCGCCCAGCAATAGAGGACCGTTGTGATCAATAGCCCTGGTGCCATATCGATCTATCCGCAGTCTGATCGATTGGCAGAAAGAATTGGGCGCACATCTTTTCTCTGCTCTTGGTTTCACTCAAAATGAAAGTCAACTTGTGTAGAAATAGACGCTTTTTAATACAGCAGGCCTCTAAAAATATTTAGGACAACAGGTGCCAAATAAGCCTGGCATGCCCTCCAGAAAACTGCAATCAATAATCAGCACGGTAAGATGTTTCTTCATCTATATCATAAATAACTGTTATATAATACATTTGGAAATATATTATAAAGGATAATTTAGGAGGAAAATCATCCCAAACACAGTTCGTTATTAAAAGAAAAAGATGGGACTGAAAAAAAGACAAAATTAGGTTATAATTGTTACAGCTTTTATTTTGTTAGTTTAATGTTTACACTTATTTCCTTGCGGATCTGTGTCCTTCATAAAGCTATTTTGGTTCACATTTGTCAAAGGACAAATAACGTGCATCGTCTAATTTGTCGAAAAGAAACGCAATTTGAAACAATAACAATTTGAAAAAAATATACGTATATGTCATAAAGGGTCACTGAAGCCCTACAGATTTATTTTGATTCTGACATGCTGTTAGCTAAATAACCATCACTCAGGTGTGTTCACATGATGTCACAGCAATCAATAGAGCTACTAATCACAAACACATTCAATAGACCATCGATCTGATCGGGCTGGATAACTAAATGTTATACGGATTAACTTGCTTTTTCATTTTTTTTTTCGGACACCTCCAGCTTCAGCTGGCGAGGCCTCAAAGTGCTAATGAGACGGTTGGATATATATTGTGTTGACAGCAGAAATGATAAACAAGATAAATAAGACTTGAGAATCAGGCCTGTAAGTAGTGCACCCTAATTTATTTTAATTTTAGTCTTTGCAGACAGAGTTCAAAGAAAATACCCAAGTTAAAATAAGATAACCAGCAGTTATTTTAATTATTTATTTTCATTATGGAGTACTTAAAACAGCCTAAATATAGTATACTGCTGAGACGATGCTATTTTATATACATGTTAAAACTATATTTAAAATAATGGACAAACAGAGAGAACAAAAGCTTTTCTACTTTTTTAACTTCCAAAAAAATGAAGTGAGAAGAGGAATAAAAATTATAATTCTGTGCCTTATCCATTTTTTTATCAATCTGCCACAGAGACAAAGTTTTATAGGACTTTATATTATATTACTTTGTGTGTGTGTGTGTGTTCTTATGTGTTATTAACTGTGGTACATGACTCTGTACTGTAGATGTGTAGATGTGTGTCATTCCCCATCGTAAACATTAGTTGTCACAGAATTGTATTTTGCTTCCATTACTTTTGTTTGCTATTTTGCTTCAGTTGTGATAAACAGCAGTATAGATTTAAATATACTTTTTGTAGATAGTTGTTTCAGAATTTCTACAAATTGTATATGTCAGTTAGATAGATAATGTACATATTTGGCAAAAGTGTCTCTTTTTAAAATGATCAGAAAGTCAATTGACTCGAGCCGAAGAAATGAACCGATGCAAGTGAGCTGAAACTGCTTTGGACTAATTTTTAATGTTTTATCTTGTGTTTGCAACCCATGAGCTGTCTGTGTTTGACCGACGATATATAATACAGAATAACTGTAGTGAGCTATAGGCTAGGCATTCACGCAAGTGTATGAGTGTGTGTCTGCAGGATTGTGTGTTTGTGAAGCATTTAAGTGAAAGCTATCACATCAAAATAACTGGCAGTACATGTGGTCCAAGTGTGTAATTATATATTCTCAATTTTGCATTCTGTACGCACGTGCACGCACACACACACACACACACACACACACACACACACACACACACACACACACACACACACCTACATACGTTTGTACTTCTGTGCGTTTAGATTCTGGATTAAAGTGATCATAGATTGTAATGTGGATGTATATGATTCCAGCTCTGAGCCAAAGCCCTAATATCTATACATTTATTCTGCTTCATAGATTGTAGATTAGAATGATTATAGATTGTAATGTCTGTGTATTATCTCACAAGCTAGTTAAGAGCGTCATTCATTGTTCTTCTCCCCCTGCCCTCCCGGTTTTAAACCACACAGCTTTTTCCCTTCTTAAGTACTGCTAACGCTGGATTTATTAGGCTTAAAGAATAGCCTACACATCTTCCTCAAAGGGGATCAGACATTAAGTGTAGATCAAAAGGATAAGGTCTTAAAAACAGAACAATGCTTCTTGCACAACGCTTATTCTTATTCCCCTATGCATGTTAATTCAGGGATTGTACACAGACCACTTTAAACAGCTTTTTGTTTCAAATTATATTCATGCATTCGTGCACAGCAATAATTCTCATGGCCACAGGGGTTTATTATATTCCCCACATTTTATTGTATTCATTTTTGCACCAAAATAACATACTTGTGTTAAGAAAAAAGTGTTTATTATAATCCTGCATCTTTTCAAAGTGACGGTGTTGTAATCAGCAGATGTGGAATGTTTTAAAAAAAACATTATGGATACTCAAAGTGTTTATAAGCCGAAATACCCTGGAAGTTTTTTCTCCATGTTTTGGAGACAGAAAGAAGGAGGCGTAGATCAATTTAAAGTGCAGGCTCACACCAGTGTGCTTTTATATTTTCACAGAGACGGCTCACTGTATGAAACAGTGACACAGCTTCAGGGAAAGTGATGGACTGCTCAGTCGGATTTGTAACATTCAGATACACAAAACAGAAGCAGTGACCTACTACAAGTCATCCTCCTGGCTCCGATAGCAAACATTTTTCGGTGTGCTACAACTGCAGCACATGTTTTTATGAGATGGAATAAATGGTGAAAAGCTTCTCTGCCAGTATCGTTTTGTTATCTTGTAAATCTTTCTTTTATATTTATCCGCCGAGTCGTAAAACCTCACACTCAGAGCACGAAAGGGAAACATGTATCAGTCAGAATAAATGTGGAATCAAGTACAATTGGCTTTTGCTTAACCCCCCTCCACCCCAAACCCCCACCCACCCACACATATCCCCCCCACATACACACACACACACACACACTCCTACCCCTCTTCCTCCCAAACACCCACCCACCCCTCCCCTAGTGAAACTCCCACCCTCCACACCCGATAGAGCACCCGTTGCTAAGCGACAGAGGGAGAGATGGATTGAGGAGGCATAGTCGATCAATTCTACAGAGAGAGAGGAAGGGAGGCAGGGGGGAGATAGAGAGAAGGGAGGGAGGGAGAAGGTAAAAGAAAGAGGGAGAGAAGAAGAGGAAGAGAGAGGAGAGGAGGGGAGGACAGAATGTAGAGTGATTGCAGTCGTATTCAGGCTCCAGTTCGGGCTGAAGACGCTCTTTTGAAACATCTATCTTTGTTAACTGTATCGTGCCTCTGAAAATAAATCCATCTCTGCAGCTGTCCACCCTTCCATCTTTGTCCAAGTGCTTTACTTTAATACTTTTATCACTACAAATTACAGTCCGCACAAGCAGCCTGTGTTTAATATTCTCTCACTCAAAAGAGAGTTAATTGTATATTGCATGCACTCTTTCTCTCCGGGCTCCCTCTCTTTCTCCATTAGTCACTGCTGTGCACACAGACAAACATGCAGATGCCCGGTAATACCACATGCCCCTCCGTGTGTGTGTGTGTGTGTGTGTGTGTGTGTGTGTGTGTGTGTGTGTGTGTGTGTGCGCAGAGCTGGGTGTTGAGCGCATCGACTGAGTATCGATCCCACCACTCACCTCCCTGCAGTCAGCTCTTGTCCTACATAGCATGCCCTGTCTGATTTCTCCCTTAATGGCTTTTATCCAGCTCCAATCTTTATTTAAACTGAAAAGTAGGAATTAGCACCCACCTCTGTCCTAGTCTCTCTTACCTTTTCTTTTCACTGTCATCTCAGAGTGAGTATCGGCAAGTATCGGTCCATTGACCCCTTCTCCCATCCTCCCCCAGCTATGTTTGCTTTCTCAGAAATGTGCAGTACAGTATGTTATTTGCAGTGTTTGGTGCTATTTCTTTATGTGTGTCATATACGACTAAGATGCTGTGTGTGGGGCTGCAACTAACACATTTTTTCTATTATCAATGAATCATTCAAATACTTTATCAATTCATCATTTGATCTATAAAATGTCAGAAAATAGTGAGAAATGCCCATCACAAGCTCAAGGTGACGTCTTCAAATGTTGTCATTTGTCCGACCAGTACTCCAAAACCCAATGATGTTCAATTTACGATCATATAAGACAGAGAAATATAAGAAAAGCAGGACATCGTCGTGTTTGAGAGGCTGGGAGCAGCCATTGTTGCTTGAAAAATGTGTAAATTGTTGCTTATTATTTTTCTGCCGATCACAAATTGTGATAGACTTGAGAAAAGGTGAACCTACCTTAAAACAATAACCACATGCCCGTATCTCTGTTGAAAGAGTTGTTGGTGGCTGTGATCATTTCTAAGGTCCATACTGGATGTGAAGAAATCCCTTCCTAATGTAATTTTAATGTAAGTGACGAAGGAAAAAAATGTACACTCATTCTGTGCAGAAATGCATCCTAAAGTTTAGTACAAGCTTTACAGAGAATTCATTTAATGTACATATGAGCGTGTGAGTACTGTTTTAAGAATTACGAGAACCTATCTTTTAAGCGATGCTGCTCCAGCTGAATGCAATGGGGTCATGAGACAACTCAAGTTATTTAAGATGTTTATATCTTCACCCTGGATTGTCATAGCAACAGGGCAAACATCTCAGCCCTCAAATGAGCAGCATTTATTCTGCACAGACTACTTTTCATATTGATGGCCTTCCCTTTTTGTGATCAGCCAGCCACAGCCTGGGGAGGCACCCTCTGCGTGCCGTCATCCTTTTCGATTTGATTTGATTTGTTGCTCATAGAGGGAAGTGATGGGAGAGACTCTTATCTTGGCCGAGCAGAAACAAGCCATACCAAATAAGACACATCGGACTATCTGTGCTGGCACACACAATGGGGATTAATTGATCCCCTAATACCACAGATAAATCAATTCCTTCCTTCCCCCCTGAGCTCTCTGGCCAATTGGACGGCCCCGCCATCTGATCAACAGAGCATGTATAGCCAATAGGAGGAGGGTTGGAGGTTGACTGACAGAGGTGAGCCCGAAAAGAGGTTAGGGAGAGGGAGTCCATCAGAAAGCCATTGGCAGCAGGAGTGAAAGTGAGGGCTGTGGTGTAGCCAGAGTATACAGCAATCCACAGAGAACACAAACATGCACAGAGGTGGAGCAAAGCTGCATAAGAAGGTATTAATAGCATCACTGTGTTGTTTTGCAGGAAGCATGATTTACTGCTTATTTGCTGATGGGAAAAGCAGACAGATTAAACTCCACATACGTGTACGTGAAATGTGTGACGACGAAACATCAAAATGAGCATTTAGATAACAGAAATCTGTTCTTGATTTTACAGATCAAACATCTTCAAGAACCTCACCAACACATCTTTTTCCTGCCGGCTACACAGATCTACATCCCTGATCAAGACATCAGCCATTTTCTCACAGTTACCCCATCTTATGTCCACCTTCGTTTGATCCATCTCCATTAGACTCTCCCTTATACTGTACAGCCCACCACCATCATTCTCACTCTCTCACTTCTTTTGTAAATCTCCCACCCAATCTTTCTCTTATCAGCACCTTGGCATTTCTGTCTTTCCCACAAACACTGTTTTCCTCATACAGCTCATATAATAACAGGCTAAAAATATGCCTTCTTTTTTTTCCAGTATTGATTTTGCCTGTAGCATTGTCTATAGAGAGCGAGAGAGAGAGAGAGAGAGAGAGAGAGTGGGAGAGAGAGGGAGAGAGGAGAAAGACAGAGGGCGGGGGAGAGAAATGAAGTAGAAACAACTGGGAAAAGAATTACTTTCTACGTATGTGGTAATGCTCTTACCTTTCCTATTTTACTTAAGTGGAGAACCATACTCTACTTCAGTGCAATACCTTTCAGTTAACAGGTAACTGCATTTACTGAGATCTTTTTTCACCCACTTTCACCACTCAACCTCACAGAGCACCAAAACACTCACACACTGTACGCATTTTAATAATCACCCGCTGAAATTAGAGAAACGTTACCATTGCAAATATGTTCTAGATCAGCTTTTCAGGGAAAATGGTTGGCTCTTTTGGCACTGGTGTGTAATGGGAATGGAGAGAGTTGATCAATAGGCTATTGATCGTAGCTGGCCAGAGTCTGGGGAATTGAGAGTGAGAATAGAGGCGAGTTAGGGTGGGGGTTGGCTCCAGGTTGAATTTTTAAAATGCTCTATTTCAGAGATGACAAATAGTCTATTTGAAAAGAGAGAGACAAAGACAGAGAGGGAGAGAGCGTCATAAAGAGATGGAGAAAGAGTCTCTGCTTGTTGTGCTCTCTGAGCAGAGAGCTGAGACCTCCCTGTTTCCCAGAAGTTACAGTATCTTAGAGCTGCTGAACTACAAAGACAAAGGGAGCAGGGACTTCTCAGACTACAGTAGCTTGTGTGTATTCTGGCTGGAAGAGGGGGGGGGCTTATTATAAAAAAATCCTTCAGATCTGGAAGACAATGCTTTAAAAGCAGCACACAGACAATTTACACTAGAATCCTGCAACTGACATTACATTTAACCTCATCAAATCTACGCTCAAGCTACATTTATGCTGATCATATATTCTGAATTTTACAGCGCAGGTCTTCAGTTCTGAATTCTTGCCAATATCTGATTTCTTTGGCCACGTCTTTACACCAATTTTAAAGAGCGAGCCAAATCTTGAGTTTACACTCAAAGTCACCCACATAAACCTCCGACGTAAACCTAACCTGCAAACGCAGCCAAATCACCATCTGCAATGGGCACAAATAAGACATAATAAACCTGGAATATGAATAAAACCTCAAGCTGGAAGGTCAGCTGGGCAGGGTTACAGGGCCCCGCTACCAGCACTTGATTCCCCTCTTTAGACACTAAAGAGGGTAAAAAAAAAGACTATGTAAATCTCAAAACCCTAAAAATCTCAGTTGGTGCCTTTAGTTATCAGGTATCTGAATCGAATCAGATTTTTTCCCTCAAAATATACATTTCCATATACTTTTTCTGTTCATATGTTCATAAAACACGTCATTTAAGCTACATGTAAGTTACTTTTACTGGCGAGAACCTCCAACAGCACTATTGAGATGACTCAGAGCTTCATGTTAAACATACATATACAGGCTTGTAAAATGGGGAAACAAGCTTGGAAGCATTACTTCTGAAGGTTGCTCAACTCAACTGCAGGCAATGGAAGGCAGTTAAAGCCCTAGTCTGTAAACACCCCTGAGAGGAACTTATACCTCAGTAAAAATTCAGCTGTAAATAATGTATTGAATGCAAACTTAAGGTCCACAGGGAGATATGGATAGGCTCATTACTCTTTCAGTTTGCTGGCCTTTCACATAGTCCACACAGCTCTTAACAATCAACTCCAGATGCTCCCTCTCTCTGTTTTGATTTAAGGATGCTTTTACCTGCGGATATTGTTATGGATATAGGTATTGTTTTTTATTTTCTACACATCGCCCTGAGGTTTGAAGGCTGTTAACTCATGCACCCACCCACATGCTCTGTGCCCTGTTAAGGTTGGTGTGCGTGTATATGTGTTTTCGTGTGTGTGTGTGTGTGTGTGTGTGTGTGTGTGTGTGTGTGTCTGTGTTATCTGTGCCGGTAGTTGAGGTGTATATGCGGCCTATGTCTGTGTGCCCTGCCCGGGATGCATTGATCTCGAAGCAGGATGTCAAACATTTTAACGCTGATCTTGTACTTGTTATTGCCTCGCACAGCCGGGTTGTTAATGCATTAAAAATCGTTTGTCCCTATCTTTCCAAACTTATCTCACCCTACTGCCCTGAGCAACACAAGAATACCCCTCCGTTATAACATACACACCACTTCCACCACCCCCACCACCTCCCCTCCCACCACCCTCTGTTTCTAACCATGTCCTTCCATCCTCCGTCTCAATCAATCTTTACGACACCCGGTTGCATCTCTCTAATGTTTCCGGACTTGACCGTATCCCCGTTCAAAAATTCTTAATTAAGCCCGTTCTGTATGTTTACTGTTGGGCAAATTACAATCTGACAGGGCTAATAAAACAACATTGGCGAGAGAAGGCCGAGAGGAGCATGTGCTATGACCCTAACCTCTTTCACCTGTCTCTATCTCCACCTAAGCTTATCTCCCTCCATCCCCACCTCTTCATATCTCCCTATTTTCTACCTCACAGGTTTTGAGGAGGAAAGGGAGGGGATGGGAGAGAGAAGCGGTGGTTTGGCACCAGTTGGTCCGGGTCTTGTATCCATCGCTGTCAACGTGACTATTTGTTTTAAATACTCACATGTCATTATGCTGACATATCTTGGTAATACCATCCAACCTACTTGCTTCTCATCTCTGATTATTAAGATTCATGAACCTGCCTGCCTGCATGTCAACTCTTACAGATATGAGTCATATATCTATGTTCACATCAGCATTTTTCTTCATTTAGGTATTGACTCATGCAGTGTTCTCACATTCTGCAATCCATAGTCCACGCAGTGTGTGTATTATATTGCTATTTCTGCACAGTTTTTTGCCATTTGCTTTATGCTAAAGCATGATGGAGAGGGAGGCCATGTCACAAGGATCATTTCTGCTGCTTGGCTTAATGTTGATCACCAGGATTGAGCCCAGCTGCACCGGATATAATGACCTTAGTATCTGCAACATACATGTCAACAGTATGTAGGACCACAGGAGTGATGCAAGGAAATCAAATGCCAAATAGACGCGTTTTCAAAGCTAGAGCACTTCTGTGTCCCAAACCCAAACTACACACTAATTCTATGCAGGTTTTGAGTATGTGGTGTGTTAATACTGGAAAGGTGATAAAATGAAGTACTGTAAACTCAAACTAGACGGTGGGGCAAGTAAATAGGGTTGATTTTGGCGTGTGCTGTCAATGGACAACATTCTCCCTCAATGCAATGCACAGAAGAAATGGAGAAGCTGCTTTCGGCTGGAAAAAAAATTAAATAAACTGAGGCTGGTAAGAAAGATCAGGAAATACGGCATTTCCCTCTCTCTTTGTGAAGTTTAATTGGCAGTGACATTCCAGAGTTGCAGTTTGATTGACGTCTGACGTTGCACGTATTGTATAATTTCCTGTTAGTACAAAATGATAAGGGTTGTTGATTTTTTTTTTTGCATACTAAATGCTAAAACAGTACACTATGACAATCAGGACTGTATGTAGTACAAAGTGTATAGAATTAGTACGTAGTATGGATTTGGGACACGCCACAAGTGAGGTTAAGCCTTAATTTAACAAAAACTCATGTTACAAAACTAATAGAACTCAACAGTAGTTCACCTGCATCAAACTTTATATCGAGCACATCCACTATAGTACATGAAAAGGCCGGTAAGAGCAGGACTTTCCACATACAATGAGGGGCTATGTTATCCCCATATATAAAGTCTGTTGGTAGTATATTTTACAGTATATTGTTTTTCAAGGTATTAAAGTGTTGGTTCACCCCCAAAAAATATTTTATTTTCTCACTAAACTGTGGTGGTGCTGTATGTAGCTATGCTGATCATTTTGATTTTATTTGCCCAGGTTTTGAGATATCCGCTTACTTTGGTAACTACTTTCTGTCAAAGGAATAGTCCCTCTAAAACCGCGTATAGCATATATAGCAGAACATATTCTGTTGATTAGTCTGAGTAACAGGGAAAAAGGCTTTTAATCATACCCATATGGTCTAGTGGTGAGGATTCCTGGTTTTCACAACGGTGGCCTGGGTTCAACTCCCAGTATGGGAATTTGGCCTGGTTGTTTTCAGGCTCTATGGTTTATGCAATTATCAGGCATATAGGTTTGGTGATTCAGTTGACAGAGCTGCTCAAACTATGCCAAAGTGTCTTTCAGCACGTGACCACTCAACACCAAATTTCACCCCAAATGTCAGTCACTTTGGATAAAAGAGTCTGCCAAATGGATTTAATGAAAGGCACATTGCTCTTGATTTTTCTGAACTGTAATTTTCCAATGTTGTGGAACTGGAACTGGAACTGTATATATATATATAAATATATATATATATATAATTAACCTAAACAAATAAAGGCAAAGCCATCTTGCGTGGCTAGATACCAGTAGAGCTAACTGAGCAACCGCTCTTTTGAATATGGGTGAACTGACCCTTTGAAGCTCCCCTAAACCAACCGAACACACCTTACAAAACCAAACCAAGTCAAATCAAAGCCAACAAAACTCAGCAATAGTTCACCTTACTTATCCAGAATAAAATCTAATTCCCTAAAGAGGAGAGTAAACTAGAGCAAACCAAAACCAAAATGTACACCGGTGACATGGCGCCAATATGGTAACAACTTTTTTGAACCAGTGGAGTCCAACAGTCCAAAACTGTTCACAATATATATACAGCGTTGTGTCCAGGTTGATGGTCACATAGAAAGAAAGCCTGATTCAAGCACTGTTTTAGTGTGTGCGCATGTGTATGTGAGTGACAATGTATGTCAGTGTGTGTTCTGCCGTTTGTATGTTGCATTACACCACCTGACAGGTGCAAAGCCCTGTGGGATGGCACTGTTGTATCTTACACTTGGCTGAACATATACCGCACATCAGAGGTGTAACAAATCCATTCCTGACTGCCAGAACCTTTCAGAGAGTTTCTGTGCCTGTGAACAACACATCTTCAGGTTTCCACACCTCCAGAGCTGATGTGTGTCTGACACACGGACATGCACGGACGAAATGTAGCCTCACACAGAAGTGTGTGACTTTGAGGAGAGAGAATGGGATTCGTAAGGACTGTGTAAACGAGTCAGCGTGATGTGTGTGTGCGTGTGTGTGTCTGCATGTGCATGTATGTTTCTGTGTGAAGCATCCGTGTCTCAATGGCATCTTTAGAGTGGTTAATCAGAGGAGAGGTTGAGGAGAGTGTCAGAGTGTCAGGCTGGCTCCGGTGAAGAGTCCTCGAGCCCTCTCTCTTTGTGTGTTGACACCTCTTAACCTCAGTCTATCATCTCTCACACTCACACACTCCACTTCTATTGACACTTGCTACCCCGCAGCTCTCCAAAGACCCGCGGAGAATCCACTACAGTGATTGTCCAGTGTGAGGGGAGCCTCGGAGCCTGCAGAGAAGAAAGGATTATATAATGCGCCGACATACAGAACGACATGATGTGATTGGATTTAGCGATTGTTTGGTTTCTTTTCCCTGACGGATATGGATGGATAAAAGAGAAAAAAATGTCAGGGAGAATGATAGATCAACAAATTGAACAAATCTGTCAGCCCTTGACAGAAAATGCTGAATCCTTACATGCATCAATTTTTAAATGAATCTCTCCCTCTTTGTCTTCTCACACCTGGAAGTGTACAGGATCTGTGTCCACCACTGTCACTGGCTAGTGTAAGTGGGGTCAGGAGCTCGGGGTCAACTGAGAAGAGGTCAAAGGTCATAGAGCAGTGGGTCTTGTTAAAATACCTTTTATCCTCCTTCAGGGATATTATGTAATGGCTCTGGGAATAAGCTAGGTTCCAGGTTGACTATTATGCAGTGGAGACCGGATGATGTATGTGTGTATATATATCTGCTTTATGCCAGATGTGTATTCATTACACTTTTGAAAAAAATCAGGATGCAAAGGAAGTGCTGGAAGGTCAAGAGGGGTCACATGTAAGAGGTCACGTATATGTGTTTTTCTGGAGTTTTAGAAGATGCACCTTTCAGGAAACGATCAGCTTATATAACACCTCTGAGGGTTCTCAGCTTGTGTACTAAGACAAAAGGGTTTTTCTTTGTGTTGCTAATCAAAATCTTCAGGAGCTCTTTTTGTAAAACCCGTTTTTTTTTCCTCCTGGACTGTCGAACAGGCTCACCCAAAGAGGCTGGCGAAAAACTGGGTTGTGCTGATCAATATATTGGAGACATTTGAATATCAATACAATGAGTGTGCTGTCTTCAATCTTAATTTTTAATATGGTGATAATAAGTGTATTAATTTTCATAACGTTCATTCAATAGCCTTGGAATATGAGCGATGGTGGCCCATTTTTGCGTGCCGAATATGCATCTCTCTCTCTGTGTTGCCATTGATCTCCCCTGTGCCGTTTCTCCCCCTCGCTTTGTCCTCCACTCTCTCCTTCTTTCCTTCCCCTGAAACCATTGCACTGTAAAATTCATCCTTATTCCCCATTTCAGCAAGCTAACTGTGCACACTGCCTTTTATCAGTCCAGAACTGTTAAATTAATAAATTGATATTGACGAGCTATCAGCTGGGGGGATAAATTATTTGGGAGCAGAAGGCTAAGGTCACATGACTTTTAGTACCCATGATTCTGTAATTGCCTTCCCCCCCACACACACACACACTAGAAATGAACAAACATGCACACACACTATCACATAAAGAACTATAAATATCCTCACATACAGTGCATTGCAGGAGCCATGGGGATAATGATGATGATCATTACTGCTATCATAACTGTCATGATACAGGATGTTAGCCTGCTGGAGATTGCATTTTATCATCACAATTTACACAAAACTGAAGTGGAGAAAGCTAGAACGTGTAGCAGCACTGAATGCAAATGATATGTGATAAGAATATGGAGCCTTGCATTGCCGTGAGCATAGAACAGGCTACCTGCTAAGCTGCAGTGTAAAACAGTGGGATGAACCTCCTGCAGCTGATGGTCTTCGCTCAGTAATGAATGCAAATGAGAGGTGCAACCTGGGAGGGAGGTGAGCGCTGCAGATGAAGGGGGCAGCGAGCATGTCAGAGTGCCAATCATAGAAGTGCTCTGGTTGCCCTCCGGCCATCGCTGACCTTTTGACCCTGGCCATGGCCTAAATGTCAGAGGTCACCAACCAGGGGCAGTGCAGATCACTGCAAGACCCTGGTCAGGGATGCATCACCAAGGCAACACTCTGCTCACTATAGGAGGAGAGATGGGGGTGTTTTGCATTCTGCATGCTGAAACCATGCACACACACACACGCAGACATACACCAGGTTGAGCATCACATCTGTGCTTTTGGGAGTCAAGCTACCACCAATTGGTTTCCAGTGAACTACCACACAGCTGGGCAAAATTCAAGGAAGCCTGGCATGAACACTGAGCAAACACACTGGTTTGTCACACCCACATTAATCATTTGGCCTGCTACAGAGGCCATATTTTATCTGCTAAGATGGCTGCACAACCCTGCCATTCCGCTCCATTATAGGGGTCAAAGTGTCACTAGAAAGGGAAGTGTCTGAGAAGAAGAAATGTCTTCTTGGATAATAAAAGTGGGGAAAATATTGATATTTCAGTATAAAATAAACATGATAATGTTGCTTAATTTCTTCATATCTTATTTTCAACAGGAATATCTGAAAATGACGATGGGCTTAATAAAAAAAGAAACAACTTACTACATAAACTTACATTAAATGGTCGGAAAAGTGCTGGAGATATTCGCTTGCACCTTGCGTCATCTAGTGGTCGGATCAGACCTCTTCTTCGGTGCTGCAGTTCGGCTCCTCAGTGCGGTGAAAGAGGGGGGAAAAAAACCCAACTAGTCTGCTTTTGTCTCCGGGGAGCTCCGGTCGATGCCTCGTCCCACCATATGTCTGATCGCAGCTGCCAATCAACAGGTCAACGCGACCCCGGGGAGGCAGACACTGGTGGGGAGAGATCAAACAGTGGACCTCGGGGATGACAGATGCAGATGGAAAAAAAAGGCAATAAAACATTGCTTCAAAGATGGCAACGGTGCACTGGGAGGCAAATTATTGTTAACAGTAATCTGCAGAATAGCGCCTCGCATTCTGATCGATTGGCTATTATGGAGCCTTTGATGCCGAAGTAACGCCAGGCTATTGTTCATGGTGGGACACAACCAGAAAATAGCAGCTGGTTTTGGTTTAACTACAGCGCTTCCTAAGACTTAAATACTAGCCTACTTACTTCTATGCAATCATGGCTCTCTAATAGACTTGCAATTTGGACTCCTCCAGGCTTTGGGCCTATTGAGAGTTATTCACATTCAGTTGCAGTCGCTGCAAAAAGGTAAACAATTAAGTGAATAAAGTCAAAGTAAATATTTTATTAAAAAAAATTCATGGGTTGTCCATTAATTACTTTAGACCGTCTACTTCATATATTTTTAGAATAAGTTTTTCGAGGAGTGGACATACATGCCTTCTTTATTAATCAGAATCAGCTTTATTGGCCAAGTATGTGTAGACATACAAGGAATTTGACTCCGGTTTTAAATATCTCTCAATGTACTTGCACACAGAATAATTTACAGGAAGATAATAGACATACAGAGTAAAACAAGAAGCTGAACAAAGACAGGTAAACATAGACATTTAACTAGAATGGACATACAAGTAGATGAAAAAATAGGTGTATGAATAGAAAGCAACAATGAACAACAAGTGTCAAGTGTTTCTGTAAATTGTAAACAAATAGGTGTAAAGATATGTGTATAAATGTAAGTGCAAAGGAATAAATATTGAATGATTAATGTAATAGGTTACTTTATATACATGAAGTAGGTAGATATGCACAGTATATGCATGCATACATGTCTATATACAGTATGTGCAGCGCGCTTGATTTATATTTGACAATGACGGATAATATGTGCATGTTAAAGCGCAGTCTGTATTTTAAACTAAATATATCATTTCAATGTAGATATTTAATTTATCCTCTGGGTCTACATGTTTTTTTAATTAATATTATTATCAAGATAATTATTGTTTTTAATAATAGAATACAGAACAGGCATAATTCTTTTCTTACTATTTTTAAAACTTACACCCCAAATATAGAGCAGCACCAGTCAAACTAAATTAAAATGGAAGAATGGCATAGACACAAATTAGTGCTGGACCACAAATCAATCAGGATTTGTGCTGAACACTTGAACTGGTTACTATCTCTGAGTTTTAAAAAAGACAGTTGAAAAGAAGCAAGTAAGCCCCCAAAAACCAACAATATTAAAAGATGATTTATTATCATGAGATGTTTTAGAGCTCTGCAGCTCTAACTGCTCATTGGTCTAAATATCAGCCAAAGACCACATCAGTTCATTAAAAAGATGTGGTTTGTTAAAGTGTGCTTGGAGACATGCAAACACATTGTTTTAATAATTAGACCACAACAAAAATCCCCAGATGTCAAATCTGACAATTAAATCCTTTTATCATTATTCATTTTTTGAATGAAGAAATCTTCAAGAATTCAGGTAGGCTATTTTTGCAGGGAATTAAGGCTATGAATCAAAATTTTAACTTTGCTTTAAAAGACCTAGTCGAGTTATTTGTATAACTTTAATTTGTGTAAGTGTAACCATCTATAACATAGTGTCACTGAGTGAATGTCTTATGAATCTAATAAAAGCGTCATGAAGACAAAAGCAGAGATACTATTCTACGATTACAGAAAGTTATTCAGTTAATTTTATATAAAACGTGTTAAATCATGTCCACACTACTATGCTACTTGAATGTATTACTCACAATATGAGCTACAAGCTGAAAACCAAGGGAACCGTTCCTTTTTCCTGTGTATCTCTTTGATCTGTTTGCACGTACAGGTTCAGGCTTCATCCTGTGTTGTGTGAACTGTTGTATGTTGGGTCTATAGTCAAATCAATGAGATACATGTAAGCTAAGGGGAATCAGCTTTGGAATGCTGCTGTAAATGTATTGTATTAAAACACGGCCATAATGTTTCATCGCCATCTCAGCAGGACAGATCTTCTTAGCTCACTCTCTGCTAATCAGGAATAAATCTTTGTGCCTTAATCTACGGCCCCCTGCACCCCTCCGCCCAGCCCATTAGATTAACAAAATGACATGCACATATGAACACACACAAAACCACACACACAGAGCTCATGACCTCAATCTCATTCTCCTAGAAAAGTAGTTAATTATAATTTTGTTTGTTGAACATGAGTGATGTTATTTACAGTATTACTGTGTGTGACGGGAAAAACGCGATCAAAAATGAATCTTTAAGGTAAATCTATTTCAGTTGCTAATATATTATCACTCGACAAGCATCGTACTTCACACTAATGTTATTATTTGGACAACTGCGTGTGTACAAAGTGTGTTTTTCTTCAAGAGTTTTAGGAGTTTAGGAGAGGTATGTGTGTATTGTAAACTCTTACATGTGGATGGGTTTGTATGTCTGTGTGTGTGTGTGTGTGTGTGTGTGTGTGTGTGTGTGTGTGTGTACAGCAAACATATGCAACCAAATTAAAGCCTTAAAGCTGGTGAATTGAAGAGGATTTGATGCAGAGAGCAAATCATGGGAATTAAGCAAATTAGGTCTCCAATTAGCTGCTGACATTGAATAGGAAGATTTGGTGAACAAAAATTAATTAGATGGATTTGTCATTGTTCTAATGAGCATCGCCAGAAAACAACTGTTGTGAACAGCACACGCTCTCTCTCTCTCTCTCTCTCTCTTAAGCTTTATCCCTCTGACATATTATTGTCTGTTTAGAATCTAATTTCATGTCAAATATTGCCTCATTCAAATATTCAATAATTTGCAAATAAGAAGCCCACATGAGCTGAGACAAACAAACTTCAGAAAAGTCAATGTATGACCTAATCCTCTTAGGCTGGAGCACTGTGGATGTAAATGCCAACCTTTGCAAGTCAGAGAGGAATTTCACTATTGATGTGAGAGCCGGACAGTTAAAAATTGACTTGATTCTTATTATGGCAATATTTTGGAGTCATCTTATAACTGAAGAGACAATTTCAGTTATTATTTTGAGGGTGTCCCTTTTTATCATATGTGGCTTTTATCATTTAAAAAATTCACACACATAGATCTTAACAATAAGATATATACATATTGTATTTTGACAGTGACTTTGTGTTCAACGTAAACTTTCATTATTTCAGTAGCTGTATGTTTCTGCCCTGTCTGGCTCCTCTTCTTAACAAATACGGAGTCCCTAAAAAAGCCCTCCCACCTCTCTCCAATAAATCAGCGTCCCCTCCCCTCCCTCTCTCTCTGCCTTCTTCCCTTTCCTCTGCTTCCTTCATCCCTGACCTCCCATGGTCCTCCTCTTTCTGCAGATTACACTGTGTGATAAGCTTCCCATTTCTTGAAACTATTTGGGATTGCTCAGATTATCTGGCCTCATATCCTTGGGTGTCGGCTTTGGAAAGCCCGATTTTAGTCTCTTAAGGCAGAAGATTTTGCATCCCGACAGCTTTGACTAATTAGCATCTAACACCAGGTGGCATTTTAGCATTGGGCTCACTTTTAGTACTGCACGCACAGGCAAGTGCGCGCGCACACACACACACACACACACACACACACACACACACACACACACACACACACACAGGCAGCTGATTAAAAACATCACAAGGTGTTGAATTCAATATGATTTAATGAGATTATAACAAACATTGTGTTTTAATTATTCTAAAACATTCAGAATACAAATGAAAGAAGTGCAGTAGCTTCATAACATTCATACATTTTGTTTAATCATTGAACACCCTAAAATGACTTTGCCTTTAGATTGCAGAATATAATGTAACATTGTCCAATTCAAGTTTAACATCACCTAATGACACATTCATTAGCAAATAAGACAGTATACCTCAAAAATACAAACTATTCACTGTCAGGGTACAGAGGCACGCAGGCCCGGGTGGAGCCCCACTTGTGGCTGCACACTGGACCATGGCCAGTAGAGTCTGGGTGCCAAGCCGGTCAGAGGGAGTGTTTGGGCTTGAGGGCAGCACCAACAGGTCGTTCTGTGGGGACGGGCGAGGGCAGGGTAGTAGGGGGAGCTCAGGGAGGAAAGGGGGAGCTGTCCTGCCACCCTGCGTACCCTCCGCCGTGCCCTCCGGCAGTGGTAGTCTCCGTTAGAAAAGTCCTGGTAGTTTGATGGGTGAATCGCCCAAAAGTGGCCTTTACCGTTTTCACTGCGGCCTGCTTTGATGAAGCAGTCGTTCAGGGACAAGTTGTGACGCACGCTGTTCCTCCAGTTTTTATCCTGTTGGAGCAAGTAAAGAAAATAAACATGGTTAAAACCTTAAAACTAAGTAAGAGTTAAACAATGGGAGTCCCCAATTAAAAATTAACATAGGTGGCCGTTAAGTATCACTGATCCTCCTCAGGATGTCACCTTGTCCTGTTGTTGGCAGGATGCACGATAGTGTGTCAAGACTGTATATGATCGCAGTAAGACACAACACCCTCAGTTACCTTTTTAGCACGTCAAACCAATGATCAACTTTAATCCACTAGGCTACGTCCAATCTGTTGTTGCACCTGGTGAAGGCAGAGGCAGTTTGCAGCCTAGCAACAGGATTACTTTATTTGTGAATTTGCCAACAAGAAGATCATCTAGCGTCCCTGCGAGCACCTAATTGCCTAACCACTCAGACAGATTACCTGTGCCAAGTAGGTCGCTTCATTTGTGAAAATGGCTGCCACATTATTTTTCAGCAACGAAAGGAAACATGCTGAAGACTTTGGACAAACACGCTTTCTCGTTATCCGTCTCATGATTGCTTTAGCAGTAGCTGTGACGAGTTAACAAAGTAATGCAGCAACAATACAGCATGGTTCATTTTACAAGAGTCCCAGAGACAGAGATCCCCTGTATCATAGCTTTTACTTAACATTATCACTCAATTTGACTTTCTGAATTCCTCCACAACTACAAATATTGTTTTCTCAGAGTGCCATATATGTTGATCTCTGCCTGCCAGGTAAATAGAATAGTACAAGAAAACTGACATGAACATACCTTACTCTTGAAGTAAGGGTAGTGGTCCATGATCCACTGGTAGATGTCACATAGCAGTAGTTTCTTCTGCTCTGACGCCAGGATTGCCTTGGAGATGAGTGCGATGTACGACTGGTTGGGTTTGTCCGCAGACTTCTCTGGACTGCTGCTGGTAGATGTGGTGGTGGTCACTTCCTCCTCCTCCCCCTCCTCTTGTTGCTCTTCATCCCCCTCCTCTTCTTTGACTTTCCTTCCTTCAGTCTCTGACCTCTGTATCTGCTTCTCCTGTATCTCAGAGCGAATCCCCACCTTTTCGGGTTTAGGATTCTGATGATTTGGCATGTTGTTCGCTGTCTGCTCTGCTGTACGACTTCCTGTCGCTTCTTCTTTGGAACCTTTGACTCCTTTATTGAACAGAAGGTAGTCAATAGTGAAGCTCAGTCCCAGCCTCTCTCTGCCGCCGGCACGGCTGCTTCTGTCCTCCATTGTCATCTCTGAATTCAGATACCTTAGACTCATTACAGAGGTTTTATTAGTTCCAAACTGGCTGTGGAATAAGTATCAGGTGATAAATGAAAAGTGTTGTCTGAGTTTCACAGCATGGCTACTTTCTTTGAAAGTGCAGGACCCTTCATAAACTGAAAGCCTCAATGCCCCTCGCTTCTTCCACCGAAGTCTTACTGTTGACAAGATCACAGATAAAGATGAGCCTCTCAACTGTTGTTAACCTTGACGTGCTCACGAGCGACACAATCTCAACCTGTGGAAATGACGTCAGTCTATAAGACTAAATAAACGACTACTTTGTTTAGCAACAAATTTAAATTAAATGTTTTCGCCTCTCTGATAAACCTGAAGATCAGAACTAATTTCTTATTATCCAACAGCCTTTTGCTCCTGAATCAAAGAGTTGTGCTTCACGGTTGTGAAGGTGACTATTTATATGACTGTGAAGTTATCCCTCACAGAAAGGGGCAAAGAAGGCACAGGGGAGGTCCAGGTAGGGGGTCTCAATTGAGGCGGATTATTTTTATTAACCTAAGCAAATCTTTGTAATTACTGGAGATTAAACACTCAAGATTTAGTAAGACATGGTATGCAGAGGATGGATGCAGTAGAATCAAAGGCCTTTTAGATACCAGTGTTACCAGAATTACTTAAATTACCAAAGAGCAGTAATTAATGGTGTCAAGTTCAATGTTTTGGAGACAAAACACATTCTGTCGAGTCTCCTCTTTGGGAAAGAGCATGAATGTACTGAGCAGACATTGATAGTCATGAGGTAACAGGATATGACTGAAAAATCAAATGAATTAATTCCCTGTTGTTGACATGACCCCTTTTGTAATTTGTGTCTCCTGTGACCTTTATTCCAATTCTTGCCAACTATTATTATAAGAGAGACTTCTTTGTTATTAGCTATTGAAAATGTTTAAGTTTTTTCATATACAAAGCAATATACTAATATAAGTGATATGGATTTTCTGCTTGTGAGTGAGTTCAACAATCTTAGATATCTTTTAAGATCCATCTCAGAGATTAAAACTGAAATGCCTCTGCATTACTACATTGTATTGTATTACATTGTATTCTTTAATTGTGTCATGAATATTTGACTGGCTAATTATGGTTTATTTTTCATAAAGTATTACCCTCAATTTGAGGGAACAGTTATTACATAGTGCTCTCTAATGCTGTGTCTTTAACCTTTACTTATTACATTTTATAATTAGTGCTTTTATTTGCTTCCCTATTTGCACTATTTGTTTACAATCTACAGAACACTTTACTTGTATGTACTTGGTCATTGTTGCTTTTTTATTTATATTTATATATACTCCTATTTTTCACCTACTTGTATGTACATAATAGTATTTATATCTTCTGAAACAATCTGAAACAAATAAAGGTCTAGTTTTAACAGTGTCTGTGTGCATGTGTTTACACTGATGGACTTGTTAACTGTCAGTTGTAGAGATTGAGACCCCCACCCCCAACACCACCACCATTTTACCTCAGTTGTCATCACATTAGTCCAGATAACAGTAATAGTACAGTATCTGGATAGATCTGCTTTGTTTTGTCAGTTTTAGTGAGGGAATTAATTAAATGACAGTCAGGTCAAATCATGGACCATATTGCCCTCTTCTGTTTAAATAATAGAACATGTTATACTGTACATACACAGCAGAGAGCACCATGCTGCATTTATATTAGCAAGCTTTTGTATTGTAATTAGCTATATTCATTTATATGCAGGCTCATGTTCTATTAGTAAAAAAAATATGAACCTATATTACAATATTAGAATTGTAAATAAAAATAGTAACCTGTATTGTAGAGAACCAAGCTGTAATTTGGGTCTGCATCTGTGAGCTAAATGTTGACAGGTGTATGAAAATAACCGAATCCTATGTTTTCCTATATCCTATAGGCCTACATTTTATTTATAAGTTATAATCATAGATGACCTTTTCCATCAAGCAGCATGGTGGCAAAACCACCTGTCCTTTTGAATACACAGTGTTGTTTTATTGACACTTCACATCAAAAGTAAAGCCAAAACAAAACACACCATGTTATTACATGATACTGCAATTCCTTCAATTGATTTTTGTGTTTCCATGAGGCTGTTCTTTGCCACATATGAAGAGCTTTTGGAAAAGCAGGGCTGGATCACTTAAGGGAGTATAAATTTGTCCTGAGCATAGGTTTTTCTACTTTGCTAAAAGCGTGACACAACATGATATTTGTGTTTTAGACAGGGTATGACTGGTCTTATATTTTGACGTGTAAGTGTATTTCGTTAATTACTCATTTTAATTCAATTATGAGCATACCCCAGACAAAGCATTAACTCCACATCTCACGGCTGGGCGCAGAACCTGAAACGGAGTATTTTGCTCGGACGGGAACTGAACAGACCATGCGACCCGGTCCACTTGACACACCATGCTTTACATCCACGTTGAATTTAAACAGTTTTTAAGACACACACTTACAATACCTCAATACTATAAAACCGAAACATCATGGGTATCAAAATACTTTGACACGTGGTTTCATAAATGGACACTGCGGCCTATTTTGGAGATGAGACCTGTCTCTTAGTGATTTTAAAAAATTGCACTGTAACTTTAAAACACCGTGGTCCCGCCTACTTCATATGTAGCGCTTCGGGCTCTGGTTAAAACCGCGCTGTGATTGGCTAAGACTATCCGTCTATCAAAGCAGGCTCTGCGTTTCATTGGTGAAAGACTAGCCGTCGTCCCTGACTCTCGCGGTACTGCTGCACGAAGATGGCGGCCGAACTGGTGGAAGCGATGGCAAGTAGAGCTTGGCTAGCTTTGGTTTGATGGGAGACGGGCGCGGGACTGTGGTTTGAAACTCAGCCCGGTCGTGGGGAAACTGTGGGCTTTGTATAAATATAGTTAAGAGTTTGAACTCTTACAAGTGTAGCGTATTACATTCACGACAAAACGAACTAGCCTTTGCTGCTAACGTAGCTAGCCTGCTAGGTAGTGGTAACTAGTCAAGTGCGTTGGTGTAGCTAGCATCACGCTGGCTCTAAAGGAAGACACCTAAAATGAATGATCTGACCATAAAAACACTTGGGGGTTTACTGCTAGCATGCTTTTCGGCGCGTTACTATTTGACACTATTTGGCTTACAATACTGTCTGTCTGTAGTTAGCCGGTTAGTTTATGGAGCTGTGCACCTGTCAAAATGCCCAGTTGCAATGATTGAATACCGACAGCCCAGTCTGTAGCGAAGCTAGTCTGCCGATTAGCGCCGGCTATATTGGCAATGTTTAAGTGAGGCTGAAGAAACTGCAGCGTTACTGACTTTGTGGCTGCATTTTTTTCACTGCACGTCCATCATATGCCCAATGGACGGCCGCGTTATTTTGATAATTTAATGTAGACACAAAGCAGCCACTGATGTTCAACTCCACAATGTCAGACAAAGCTAAAGCATGTTAGACGGCTCAGGTTTTTGCTACTACAGTCAAGTTAGAAGACTCTCTACCTTGCTGCTAACTGTTAAATGAACAACGTCATGCAGGCTGTATGTTTTGTCTTATGTGGCCTGTCCTGAAATAACCGATCCCACTTATTATGTATTAAGTATACAAGTTCAGTGTAGCTAATCGAAATGTGGACCCATTATGGCGAGTAAATTAGATTTTTGTGACATTAAACGTTAAATTAGCATTCGTTTGCCCTGACTGCACTTTCATTCAGTGTATTTCAAAGAGTAAACATCTGTGCTTGTTATGGTTTGTCTTCCGCTCAAAGTCTGTTTGCCACTGCTGAACAAACGAGTTCACCCGTAAACCATCAACAGTCGATGCAAATGACTTTTAACAGTGAATCCTTGGGAATTGATTAATAAATGTTACCCATTTATAATGGGACATACTGTAATTGAAGTGCACTTTGCAGAAGTTGGTTAGTTTTACATGTAAGATGTATTGTACCTCATGAGACTGTAAACAGATTTTGGTATACATGTAAACATTGCACAAGGCAAGCTATACCTGTCTCTTTTTAAATAAAGATCCAAACTGTAGGTTTTACCACATATTTTTTAGTTGTGTTTTTTAAACTATTTTTGTCATTACTCTTTAACATATTTCTTTAAATCCTTAAACTAAACACAGTCTATGCCTTTTACTTTTCAGGTTTATACTGTAGCTGGGCTTTGTTGTCAGTGTTGTTTCTGTACTGTGTGTGTGTGTGTGTATGTATGTATGTATGTAATACAGTGAAATGCAAAGGTGCAGTCATACATTTTAACTGCTGTTGCAGATTCAAGCTTCTAAAGTTTATTTAATGGTACCACAATTTGTTTAAGAATGGGATGATGAAAATGACTAGCCCATAATGCAAGCGGTCAGAATGTGGAGCAGTGCGACTTCTTACTATAGCCGGTTAATTACGAGGCAGGTTCAAGCCTCTGTAGGATTAAAGTGACTAAAGACAGAAACTAATTTTAGCAGGAATCAAACAGTTTGAGGCATTGCTATATCATATTAAATGCTGCATATGTGTTAATTGTAAATAACTGTGTGGAGCCATATTTAGCAGGTGTGTTTGGGGAAGAATTCCCCAAAGGAATTTAATTATTGGTGTAGTGTGATGATGAAGAATTTTTAAATCTTTCCAGAGAACTGATAAACTTCTCCAATAAATCTCTGCTGTCATATGACCTTTGCAGGACTCGGCAGGTCGCTAATGGAAAGTTGAATGACAATTTCTCATTTTACGACAGCCCTGCAAAAACTCATGGTGCATGAACAACAAAAGTTGAGGGCCAACTCCAACAACCTAAGCCAGCTTAGTAAATTACAACTTGATCTCTCTGACCGTGCATGGCACAAACTGACACCACCAAGGAACATCTCATGATTGCTGGTTTCTATCAAGTGGAACTCAGGACTCATAAGACTCGGGACACACAGTTTCGTTAGTGTAGGCCCTTGCTTTCAACCCTAATGACATATTGGATTCATTTTGACTTTTTTTCCCCCAGACAGAACATGTTTTAGAACTTGATGCATTCACTGGAGAAATTCACAAAATATAGCTGTGTGATACAGCTTGGGTCACACAGGTAAACTGATTTTCTTTTTTTTTTTTTTCCTTACAGGAAGTGATACCTTTTTTTTTTTTTTTTTTTTTTTTTTTTTTAGAAAATCAGATTGTGAATACCTTCAAAACAACTTCAACAATTTAGGAAAGAATATAATATTCAAAGTTGTTAAGTGCTTGAAAAATTCAGAAGTAGAAGAAATCGTGGTAGTCAATGGCTTTGCATTTCAATCAAGTATCAATACGCCTTGGATTGGGACTCGGCTCTCAAAATGAGTCTAGAATTCATGGCATTGTCACTCAAATGTTCCCTGTTTTTAGACTTAATTGTCCCTGTATTATGTTTCTCACCTTTTTGTCTTGTCCTCTCTCTAGAACATGGTCAAAAGTTTCCGGGTCTCAGACCTGCAGACGCTGCTGGCCTCAATGGGTCGCAGCAAAAGTGGGCTGAAACAGGACCTGGTGGGGCGTGCTCTGAGGCTAGTGCAGACTGAATACAGCCCAGAGCTTCTGAAGAACGTCAGACAGCTCTATGAGTCGCGCTTCCCCAAAACATCTGGCTGGCTTGCGGCACGGCGTCCAGAGGGCGTCCCAGTTGCATACTCATCCCTCAGCTCCTCCCCCACTGCCACCTCTCAGGGCGCAGACTACCTCAATGGCATTTCCAAACCGATCCCCACACCTGCAGCAGAGGTCAAGCTGGTGCCACTGCCCTTCTACCAAACTTTGGAGACACTGTTGCCACCAACAGAGCTAAGTGAGTGTCTATAGTTTGATGTATCTCTATTCTTGTATTTAAATCATTTGTTTTGTAGAAATGTCATGGCCTTAACTGAATAATTCAACCCCATACTGTGTTGTTTTTGTGATGGATTTTCTCTACACTTATTTACAGTTGCCCAGAACAATGAGAAACTGCAGGACAGTCAATGCATATTTGAATTAACACCGAACCAAGCAGACCAGATCAGAAATGCAACGTAAGAAAATCAAAAATGATCTCCCCAGATCTGCACTGTTAACATTAGCTTAATTTACAAACTCTGTAACTAATGCTCATTTTAATTTGTGACCTTTTACTTTCTTAGTGAGATTCGTCCAGGAATCAGATCAATCCAAGTGGTTCTTAGGTAAGTTTCCACTAATTCCCATTGGAACTTAATAGATATTTCACAATCCTTTTGCCTGGAATGTGCTGGTAATGCCAGTGACTGTGCTGTTAATCTGAATTTCTCTCACAGATGCACAAGGAAAAAATGGAAAATAGTTTTACCATGCATATGCAAATAGTATTTAATTTCCCCCATTATCTACTTTTAAAATTGAGTATCTGACTCATTTATCTGAACAGTCAGGTTGTGAAGTACTCAAAGACTTGACAGATTCGGTCATGCTGATTGGCTGAACAGTCAGACATTCTTATGATGCTAACCTTTCTCTCTCGTATCACTCTCTGTTGCAGAATCTGTTACACAGACTCCATTGGTGTTCAGGAGGACCAGTATCCTCCCAACATTGCTGTTAAAGTCAACCAGTCCTACTGTCATGTGCCGGTTAGTTAATTCTCTTCTTGAGACAAGCCACACCTTCAGAATACAAACATAGCTAAAGCTGTGCTGTTGTTCTGTTGATTACTTTACTGTAAGCCATTTGTTTTCAAATACAGTCACTGGTTTGAGTGTTAATGGCAGACTGCCTGGACACGGTCAAACTAACGTAATTAATGAATATTGGAATGGTAGTGATGAATTAGCCAACCAAATGCAGGTGGATGTTAAATGAGGCAATAAAAAATAATATCCAGGTACAGATACACTGTTGGTTAGCCAGCCTGAAGGCATCAACTCACTAGCAAGACTTCAGTCGGAAACTATCCAGCTGGCAGTCTCTGCGTGGCTTGCAAACTGTTGTGGTGTCATGCATTCATGTGCTGGTGGGAAGCTAAAACATCAAAGATGAGTGTTTGCTGCATTGTTGTGTTCACAATTTCAAAATAGAAAGACAACCGTCAAAAATCAGTTTAGTTAAAACAACATTTTGGTAGCTTTTGGATTTACTGTAAAAGGTTGCAGGTGACAACCCAATTCAAGTCTTGGATGTTCAAAACTGCCTCAGATTGTGTGATAATTTACTGTCTGATCTTTTTATGTTTTTATTTATTTATATATAATATATATATATTTTTTTTTTTTATAAAACTCTACAGTTCAACCATATTACCTAGTAGCAGCAACAAAAATAAAGTTGATTCACAGATAAGACCACCCAAACTTGACAAATATCAAATTACTTGTAGCCAGCAAGAAAGCTGGAGATGGGAGATGGATAATGTATGTCCAGCGAGATTGGAGTTGATGAATACTGTAAATAAAGTGAAAAGACAGAGACTGGCTTTCTCTTTGAGTCTTTGTATTGATGAATATGTTAAATATAACAAATTATAATACTAATTAATAAGATTTTATTGATACCAATGCCATTATCGATTCTGCTTATCGGTCCGATTCTTTTTCTTTATTGATTTCCTTATTGATTCCAAATCAATTTTCTGTGTGGGGGAAAGAAAGTAGGCCTACACAGGTTTTTTTTTTTTTTTTTTTAGTGTCAGCGCAACTGTTTTTTAATCTCTGAGTCTGAACACAGTGTTTTTTAAAAAAAAAAAAAAAAAAAGGCATGTGACTCGTGCAAAACCTCCACTGTTTAACTGCTGTGGAACCGGTTCTCAATTCCCATCCCTAGCTGTGATGGCTGCCTTTGAAACATTCTTTAGTTCTGATATGAAATTGTCCTTTTCAAAATGGTACCAGGCAGGGATCAGGCGGTTGGTTAAGCCGAAGATATTCTTGCTTTTTAACCACACATTTGTGTAGACAACCGGCTACGTCGCGAACGGAATTGTTCACATAATTGCCTATGTACTGTGTGTGTGTGTGTGGAGGATTACACTAGAGTATGTGCATCTTGCGGATGTGGCGCGTTATTTTCTGAGGACGTGCACAACCAACGCTCCAAATGGATGCTGGATACGCGAGGCAGCCATCGTGCCTACACGAACGCATAGTTAAAAGCAAGTATATCTCCGGCTTTAGACTCTCTCGATGGGTGTTCCCATTCTTCTACTGTTGTGAAAGGGTGCAAACCATTCACAAATTTTTTTTTGCCTACATGATGACACTCGTTCACCCTTTCTTCGCTCATTTTCCCTCCCTGTGCAGCAAGCGTGAAAGGGTTTTGCTGGCTGGGAGCTGATGGGCAAGTCGAGCTGGCTGTAGCCTGAGAGCTACCTGTAGCAAGATTCTGTCTGTCATCTAAAATGGATGGAACGAGAGAATATTTGTACAGCATTCATTTAGGTTTTCTTAGTCAAGAAAAAATCTGCTAATCCTGCCTGCATGGTGCTAATTTTACTATAACATAGGATATTTACTCTCTGTAACAGGTGTGCTGCTTGGTTGGGAAGCTGTGACACTCGTGCGTATACATGGCATTCCTGGAATTTAAGCCCATGTTGCGTAGAAAGATGTTTGAGCATGTTGCTGCTGTTTCCATCCTTACTTGAAATGATCATTTTACAGTCAACTAAACACTGTGATCTTTCTTTGTGAAATTAAGCCATGCATTGGACCGTTTCTTCCTCTCCGCCATGGCTCCTTCTTGTTGCAAGTTTCCAGCAGCGTAGATGCATTTGTTTTACGTCAGAAAAACATGCCCGAATTGATAAGCTCGGAGGCATAAAAGTCCGATGGATTGGACAATTTGGAACCGGTTCTCAACTGGAACCTGTTCTGGATTCCTGTCTCTAGTTATTACATACTGTAGGAGGAGAATGGGAAGAATTGTATGATATTTGGGGGCAACACTTGCTCTTGCCTCCCACCCCTCCTTTACTTTTTGTCAAAAGCACAATAGGTGTGACTGTAATCTAACATTCACGTGCAACTTGCTCCGAGCTCAGTGCTCTTCCTTCAGTTTTGCTTAAGGAGAACTGAACTCTTACTTCCATTTTAACCCTTTGCAAGCAAACAGCTTCTTGTCTTTTCACTTTCCTAATTTTGTGCCTCACAGTTTAAAAAGTGACTTCACAACTATCACAATCAAGAGCCCAATAACTAATTAGTCTATGAAACTGTATGTAAGCCCTTCAGAGGGAATTCTGATCTGTCATTTCAACAAATTACTCAAACATTTTGATTTAGATAATATATTGAATAATTTACATAATTGTTTTGCTTTTGTGTGTTTATAGGGCTATTACCCCTCTAATAAGCCTGGTGTTGAACCCCGTCGTCCTTGTCGTCCTGTAAACATCACTCCCTGGTTGCATCTCTCCAATGTCACCAACAGAGTCACCGTCACCTGGGGGAACTTCGGCAAGGTCAGAGTTTGATGCTGAATCTCAGCATATTTTGGCGAAGCTCAAGGCCGTGGTGGCAAGCTCAGCAAATCTGTAAACACAATAAGAAACAGTTTTTTGTATGCAGTTTTCCTTGTGTGTTAATAGTGTTTTCTTATCCCAGAGTTTTGGGGATGCCCAATCACGATAGCCTGCATTAAACTTGCCTGAATAGCTCTGTGTTAAGAAAATATAGCCTGCATCACAACTTGCCTCTAGTTGTTTTGTATGATATTTTGTACAGCGCTCTATAGTGTTTAGTATAATGTCCATGGAGAGAGAGATGAGTGCCATTGCAGATCTGTTCTGACAAGAAGGTTTGAACAGCATTTTGACAGCCTGTGCCTCCTTTTATCCACAGCATGACCAGAATACTGCAGTTTTAAACCAACAGCAGCACTTGTGTGTTGAACCTGAGAAATGTTACTGATTTAGAGGCAAACCAACCATATTTTTTGGTTTGTTTGAAGCTGAACATAGGAATAAAGAATAGATTGCTTAGCGTACTCAGCCAATGCATCCATAACCTTGTGGATGGCCCACAAGTGGGCGTTGTGGGTATTTCAGTCCATTGTGGGTATTTCAGGTTTCGTTAAGCATAGAGGCCTCTTTGCACAAAAGCTTAAAAAGTGTTTTAATGTACTCCCGGTGTGGAATTATAGCAAAGATCCAACAGATTGTGAACATTCTTTAATAGAAATAATTTGCTGTTAGGTTTCCTAAGATGTGTGTCTTTTCTAAGTGGCCCATATAATGTAAATTATATATGTAAGTTATGTATTTTGCATTAAATACAGTTGTATAATCTGGAGGACTCCAGAGGGCAGATTTGCCTTTAATTCTTCTTCTAACATAAACTGAGAATGGTAAATCTAAATCTTGTGTGTTAAGTTTGTTTTTTTTTAAAGTGGCATTGCGGTTCACTTTGTGTCTTTGCTCTATTTTAGATTGGTAGCCTTTTGAAATAAGTGCCCACAACCTGTGAATCTGTGTGTTTTCAGCGGTACTCTGTGGCAGTGTATTTAGTGAGGGTTTTCACTGCAGCAGACCTCTTCAGCCAACTCAAACTCTGCTCTGTCGAGAGTGCAGAACGCTGTCGTGAACGCAGTAAGTGTTATTTATGTACTCTGCTTACATTTTTTTGCAAATGTGACTTTGAAATCCTGAGAATGGAATGAAAACTACACACTCACTTCAATTTTGCCTCTAGAAGTCACTGACTTGACCTTTTTGTTAATGCAGTTTTGGTAGGACTGGATTGTGTGTTTTTAATTTCTCACATTACAATATATTGTCTGATAAACAATTATAACACTTAATGATATTTTATTTACCATTTATCTATAGTCCAAGACAAATTACGTTTTGACCCAGAGAGTGAAATTGCAACTACAGGCCTCCGGGTTTCTCTCATCTGTCCAGTAAGTATGCCTTCATCATAATACCTGACATGTTTAGATGTGGATAGGTCAGTCTTCACTGTCCTACACATTTTCTGTTTCAGTTGTTCTGCACTATCAAATGCATGTTTCATAAATGTTTGTCCTACTTTCAAGCTTGATTACTTTAACATGCTTTTTCCGCTCCCTCTCATTCTTCCCAGTTGGTGAAGATGCGGCTCGGTGTGCCATGTCGAGTTTTAACTTGTGCCCACCTTCAGTGTTTCGACGCAGTCTTCTTCCTGCAGATGAATGAGAAGAAGCCCACATGGACTTGCCCCGTCTGTGACAAGCCCGCTCCCTTTGAGCTGCTCACTATTGATGGGTAAGGAGATAGAAGCATGCTCTGACTTGTCCCACCCCTGCAGCAACATCTTCCTTTCAGTAAATTCTGAAATTGACACTTGTGTAATTTTAACTAACTCTGTGTTGAAGCCAGAAATTGTTTAAGCTGCACAGATATTGGGGCATTTTAAGTACTGTGCACCAACCTGCTATGTTTTCATTGTAAAAGCTTTGAATATTTTGCATGGCATGAGAGGGTGGTTATTTCAGATATTCTTGCTTTGTCAGGTTATATTCTAAAAAAATTCATCCTGTAAATTGACTTGTTTGTTGATTCTATGATTTACTTTATTTAACAAGGCTATAATTTAGAGAACCATGTAATTGTGGGACTTTTTTTCCCCCTTTTTTTTTTTTTTTTTAACAGTACTCATTGCTGCAAGTGACTCTCAAGACACCTACAGTCATTTGTTGACACTGTAAAGTGCTCTATTAGGCTATAGGTGCAAAAAAAATTCCAGTAATGAGGAAACATTTTGTCTTTTCTTTGTAGTATTTTGTCACCAACAGAATAGTGAATTATTTATGTTGTAGGAAAAACACAAATGAGCCTGCAGTCTTATTTTATCAGTCATGATAAAATATTTTCATCCACAACCACTTGGGCATGTCGTTTCCTGCAAATTCTAAGCAACTCTCACAGGCACTCCCTTACTCTCACAAAGATTGAAAGCATTGTGTCGCAGTTTGGCTTTGAAGAACATTTGCATTCCTTAAATTAAGCCTGTGTGAAAGTCCCTTCGTTAACTGATCTCTCTAGGTGTCAGTTTCAACAGCCTAATTACTAAATGTTGTCAAGTTTATAGAGTGGTGTTTTGAGACAGTTAAATTTTCAGAATCAGAAATACTTTATTGATCCCCGAGGGAAAACTCTTTTGCTGTAGCAGCTCAATATCACGTCAGTGCACACAGGAATAGAAGTACTAAGCAAAAATATAATACACTATAATACAGGTCAGATAAATTAAGTACCAAGTGGGCATAAAATTAAAATAAGTGTGAAGTACAAAGTGGGTTTACCAGTTGATGATGAGAATAATACGGTATAAAGTAATAGTGCATGAACTGTCAAGTGTAGCTTATTAAGATTATAATGAGACGGAGGATATTGCACAGCAGTAATAGAGTATGAATAAATGTCAATAAATTAAACTGAAAACAGAGTATATTACACAGCAGTATTAACACAGAATATTGCACAATTATGTCAAGTATTGCAGAGTTGTTGATGATCAATGTCCAGTTTAGTGACTTAGGGTCATGTATACTGACACTTAGAGGGAGGAGTTAAAGAGTTTGATGGCCACAGGCAGGAATGACTTCCTGTGGCGCTCTGTGGTGCTTTTTGGGGGGAATAAGTCTTCCGCTGAAGGTACTCCTTTGTTTGACCAGTAAAGAGTGTAGTTTAAATTATACTTACACACAAGTTACTCAAGTTTGGAAGAAAAAGGAAAGCTAAAAGTTGGGCGACGAGACAGAGCTACGGCAACAGGCAACATGCACGTTGACGCATGCGCACTAAATATCGTGCAATTTTCAGTCAGTAAGGAACAACTTACTTTGAGCTTATTTTGTTGATTTTTTTAATATCTTGCTATTTAATGAAAATGGTCAAGAGATATGGTCAACACAGTGGCAAAAAAGTTTGAGGAGGCAAGTTTATTTGTATAGCACAGCACATTTAAACAAGGCAATTCAAAGTGCTTTACATAAAACATAAAAGCAACATAGGGCAATGTAAAAAGACGTTTAAGTACAATTAAATATTTAAATAGAAATAAAAACAAGATAAAAGAGGAGAGTAAAAGTTACAGTGCAGTATAAGAAATTAATCTTTATTTGATTTATTAAAAGGCGGCAGCACACAGAAAAGTCTTTGACCTTGATTTAAAAGAACTGAAAGTTGCAGCAGGTTTCTGGGAGTTTGTTCCAGATATGTGGTGCATAAAAACGGAACGCTGCTTCTCCACGTTTAGTTTCGTGTCTGGGGAAAGAAAGCCGACCAGTCTCAGATGACCTGAGAGGTCTGGATGGTTCATAAAGTAGCAGATCAGAAATGTACTTTGGCCCTAAAACATTCAGTGCTTTATAAACCAACAGCAGTATTTTGAAGTAAATTCTTTGACAGACAGGAAGCCAGTGTAAAGACCTCAGAACTGAAAAGATGTGATCCACTTTTTTGGTCTTAGTGAGGATGCGAGCAGCAGCATTCTGAATGAGCTGCAACTGTCTGATACAACGACAGACATGATCTGCAGATTGTCTGCAAGGTCCCGATGGGCTGTGTCGATTCGGACCTACTTGGGCCTTTTTTCTTTTTTTTTTCTTTTCTTTATAGACCGGGCTTTGCAGGGTTCTAATGCAGACATGTGCTAGGCTCTTGTAATTGAGTTGAGTTTGAATTGCGTATTCTTTTCCTTTTCTGGTGTGAAATCTGTTTTGTGAGGCGACTCTAACCAGCAGTGTGTTTTTCAGGCTGCTATCTGAGATTCTGAAAGAGACGAGTGAGGACATTGAGGAGATTGAGTACTTAACCGACGGCTCCTGGCGACCCATCAGAGATGACAAGGAGAGGGACAGGGAAAGAGAACGCAGCAACACACCAGAGTATCCTGTTGTTGATATATGTAAGTGTCAAACCCTGTCAGTTTAACCTCTTGTTCTCAATGTGTGGATTTTTTTTTTTTTCTTTTCCGTGCATTAGTTTGCTAGTGTAAATCTTTTTTTGTAATCAATTTTAAAATGACCTTTATGTCTGCAGGCATTCCTGAGGCAAACGGTCATTCACCGGCCCACAGCAGCACCAGCCTGACGGGCAAATCTGGAAGCAGTTCCGTGGGGATGGCAGGAGTCACAGGAGGACCTGCTGTGGCACCGGGAGGAGGTGCAGTGGTAGATCTGACTCTTGACTCCTCCTCTGAGGAGGAAGGGGGCGGGGCAGGAGGAGACAGTGAGGACACTGAGGACAGCGCCGACAGTCCTGCCCCTAAGAGGGGCCGATACAACTACGACAAGGACCTGGTCACTGCCTACTGACCCCACAGCTCTGTCCCCTCATAGACTGACACACACACAGAGACAGAGAGGCAGGGGGCTAAAAACTTGAGGACAGGAACACCGTAATCCACTAGATGCAACGACCCTCCCTTATGCCCAAACGCCAGAGCCTTTCAGCAGCTCTGGTTTATATCCAGACAAAACAAACACACTCAAACATGCACTGTTAGTGAATCTTCAATCTAGAGTGATTAGGATTCCTCTTTGTACTGTACACCACTGGAAGCAACTCTAAGTCTTTTTGGCCAACCGTCACCTTGCAGTGAAAATCTGTACCGTCCTGCCTCTATTAAAGAGACCGAATGGATCGAGCACCCCCCCCCCCTCCTCTTCCTCCTCTTTCTCCAGACTATTCCCTCTCCACCACCGCATCTCTCTTTGTATTTGACTTGGAATTAGCGGCTCTTTTAGCCATGGGCGTTCAATGTTTGCGTCTCTGATTTTTGTCACATTTGTGATGAACAGGCAAGTTAAAAATGGAAGCTCCCCAGTAGTTTTTGGTAGAAGGTCAAAAGCAACTAATGGAAAAGAGCATGAATAATTTGGGGGAGGACAAGGCAGAGATATCTGGAGTGTGATGCAAATTTAAACCTCTCCCATTGTGTTATTATTTCTTTGTTCAGAGAATGAATTCAAAGCTTGAAAGGGTTTTTTCAGGAATTTATCCTTTTAATTATGAAAGGGCAGAACACAATACTGGCCTCAATGTGTGATGCTTTCCATTTTTATTTTGTCCTTAGATAAAGAGAACCTACCTCAGTCATAAAAACTTAGCAGACTGACCAGAGACTAGCTTAGAAAGAAGCAGAGGACAGAAGAATTGATGAGTCTTTCTGAAGCCAATTTTACACTGGAGATTTTGTTTTCCTACATTTTTTCTTTTTTTTTTTTTTTTTTGTTGTTGTTGTGTGTTCTATTTTTTTTAATTCCATCGTTCCATGCAGCTCTGTTCTCTCTGCAGCAACAAAATCTTTGCTGAAGGGCGAGTTAGTTTGTGGATAACCAAGCTAACTGTAGGTGTCAGTGATGCAAGAAATTGTGGGTGGAACTGTGTCACTCTGTAAAACATTACTGCAGTTATCTCGCTGTAACAGGATTTATTAGGGATGATATATCAGCATTGCATATGGAAGTCATCAAAATTACTGTACGGCAGCTGTGCCAAAGCAGATATATTTTAAGAATTCACTGAAAGGATGATTATGCGATTTTGGTGGTGCTTTTTTTTTTTCTTTTTTTTTTTTCTTGAGTGGTGAGGATTGGAGCCTAAGGCTAGCTGAGCTGGCCAGCAGATGAGACTCCAGTCTGAGAGAAGGTGTTTTATTTCATTTAGGATTTCCTTATATTTTTTTTCTCAGTAGAAGAAATGGACAGAGAAGCATAAAAAAATCTGTGGTAAAGAACAGTTATGGAATGGGACTCAGATGTGCTGTCATTCTTTTCCCCCCACATTTTGGTGTCCTTCTCTCAAAGTATCATTTAATTGCTTCACATTCTCTTAACAGTTGTTTGTAATAAATCTACGTAACATTTGGCTGTAGTTCTGTACAGAGAGGAGCTATTGGTTGCGGAAAGCAGATCACCTCTGCTGCTGTGGTTTGATTGTTGAGTTATAATTGGTCTGCGCTCATGGCTGCGCTGTTGATGAACGCTCCTTTTTTCTTTTCCTCTGAATGAATCCACCCTGTGTCAAAGAACCATTCAGAGTACTTTGCTACGGTGGGTTCAACGTGTCTGACACAACGAAACTTAATGAAGTGTCAATAAGTGCAACCCCACCAAGCTTCAAGTCATTGATTGGATTACAAATAGTCCTCTCTGGAACAAGTGGAGCTGCTCCAACCAACAATCCCCCTCGGCCTCCTTTCAATGTAGATAAGGTCACATCTATTTGCTGGAATAGAATTGGACTTTAATTGCTACATGCTGTAGGCTTACAACTAATATTCCTCTGCACCTGCACTAGTATTGTCAGTATGTGATTGCTGCTCCTCAGATAAGGATACTCGGGCTGCATGTGCAGGCGTTAGGGTTGTCTGTGGAAAAGGCCATCAGCATTTGCTTGAAGATGACAAAAGGTGTTGCTGTGTTGCTAGAGCTGTTTGCACTTTCATCTGATACTTCATGGCTTATTTATTTTTGAAGCCATCATGTAGTGAGTATTAAAGGGTCCCTGACCATTGTGATCAGTTCTCCTCAACCATCTAATGCGTGGGAATGTGAAAATGTGAAACTATAAAAGCGGCGGTCCTACTCCACTGTGAGACACTTGGGAAGAGAAAAAAGTAGTGACTCAGATTAGTTCTGCATTGTATGCTTCCCTCTCATCATCCCTTTGTTGCGGTTTGATCAGCACAGAATCAGGTTTGCTTTTACCTTGCTCAAATGCACAGAGAAGTGACATTTACACATTGATTCGGGGCCTCACTGTTGCAAATGCATCATCTGATAGGGTTGATGATTGGAAAAAGTTGGTCGAGTCGAATCTGGTCTTCCATTTTTCTCCTTCTTTTGACACTTTGACATAACTTACAAAATCAATATACTGATGAAAAATGTTTGATAATCCACACAAAATTGATTGATGGCACTTTGCCTGTAATACATCAGTCTGTCCCTGAAAAGGATGAAGTGCTTTGAAGCAAAATAATGTAAAGAACTCTAATACCTGTCTTGAACTAGGTAATTTGTATTTGTAAGTAACTGCTATACATATAAAAATGACGTTGTTCATTTGTTGATAGGTATAGAAGGTCATTATTTGAATGGATCTCCTAAATTGTCTTTGCCTTATGGTTAAAGATGAGGTGGTGCAGGTTGCTTCTGTGGAACTGAGCCAGATACGTTTGCAGGTTGTTCGGGAGCTGGAGAGAGCTGAGGGTCTGGTCTTTTTGTAGTGGCATCTCTTATAATAATGCATAAGGTAGCATGGGCAGAGGCTTACAATCCATGATGTAAATGTTTTGTTGTGTTTTTTTTATATGTTCATATTAAAAGACAATAAAATTTAAATAATATTTTATTAAGCCTTGAATCGCCTCCAGTTGTTCCTATAGACAAACGGACAATAAGAAGCTGTTGAGGGCAGCAGCACCTGAAGCTGATGCCACAGAGGACTGAGAGGACTGGTTAAGGTGGAGATTTTTATGTCCTGTACCAAATGCTCAGATCTGGGGACACATTTGATGCCTGTTGAGGATAAAACTGTAAAATTTAAAATGATCGTATTCTAACAGCTGTTATTGACGTGTGGAATTAATTAAAATCAGTTCTTAAAAAACGTGTGCCATCGTTTTATTTGGAAAAATGTCTGTATATATTCAGGCAGACAGATAATTACTACTTATATATTTATTATTACTATTAATGACAGGATCCACAGGGACAAATGCATCACATCTTACCTTCCAGCACTAATGTCTGCAGCTGCTCCTAAAAACGTTAAGATCACCCACATGTGAATCAAAGTGGATTATATTGTCTATTAGGTAGCATTAATATTACAACACTTGTGCTGTCACCACAGTCAGTCTGGATCAAATGTATGATGACTGCATGCGATTGGTCCTCTGTATTCATTCAAATATCTTGTGAACTATATTAACCATTTCCCAGGTGCCAAAAATACTGAAAAAGTTCAAAGTTTATTTTGAATTTAGCCAGTAGACCTAAAGCATAAAGTGGGAACAAATTAAACCAGGAAATAAAAAATTCCCAAACCAAGAATTCTGTGGTCAAGCCTGAAATGTTACCATTTTTGTTTCCTTTTTGTACATTTTGTAGGGACAGTAATGTCTTTTATGTGAAATTTTGAAAAATGTTTAATTAAAGTGAAGTAAGAGGAAATACATGTGACTTGTTAAATAGGCCTTTTCCACAGCAGACATTTTGACTTGTCGTAGCAGGAAAAACACAAATAACATTAATGATAGCTCAGTTTTATTCAAGTGTCCCAGTAAGCCGTGACAGTGAGCCAGCATGAACAATACCAAGGGCCTGAAAGTGAAGCAGCTAAATGGAACTCAGGCATCATTAATTTTATCACTTACAACTGTGCTTTTAATACTCTGACATGTCTTCAGTAAAAAAGGTCTAACAACAACATATATGAATATACCCTTTTTTCTCATCTGGACTAAACTGTTGCACAAAAGCATTTGACAAAATAATCCCGCCAAAAGGTCTATTTAGTAATTTTTATTTTTAAAGTGAAATGCACTTGATTTCTTTTTTTATAATCTACTCTTCAATAATAATCAGCTAAAATCTATTGTAAATCTTCAGTTCCCTCTTGTTCCCACTGGATGGCAGTAATGTACTTCGCAGCTTGTTTATTAACTGCCATTAAACACATAAGAAAGCAGCAGGGGGTGGAGATGATATGGTTAAACTAAACTGAGCTTTTATCTCATTAAAAACAGCATACCGGAGGTGTTATCACAAACTGCAGATGTCGTACATCTACCATGAGATTTCTGCATTCCTCGTATCAGCTTGTCAGACGGCCTCAGTCTCGCGCTATTTATGAAGGGCTCTCCCTGTGGGTGTCACACAGATCTGATGCTGCAGCTGCTGCTTCCTGTATTGAAGCACCACCAGCCAAAGCCCTTTTCGCTTCAGAGCCCCACACCCCGGACAGAAACACGGAGGAATTTATTGCCCGGACGCTGCCGTCTTGTGGAGGGGAGCCAGTCAAGTCGGCCTCCCGGTGTAGCTGCCGGTAAAACTGTGGCGGCCTGTTGTCTTGTGAAAGCTGAGAAGCGAGGGGCTGCACATTAGGACTGAGAGACGCAAGGCACGATTTTTCCAGGAGCTGGTGCTAGCTAGTAGCAGCTAGGCGGCTAGTGGCTAGTAGCAGCAGGTAGATAACCCAGACGAAGCAGAAACATAGAAATGTGTTTACTCCAAAAGCTATAGATGCACCGTAAAACGACATGACTTTTTAAAGAGCACCTCGGCATGATACCATTTACTGAAATAGCTGACTGACATGCTAAGGAAAGTATACTAGCTTTGCTAACGTTAGCTAGCCAAGTTATTAGCCACCTAGAGCTGACCCTGTTGCTTTTTCACACTGAGTTTCGAACAAGGAAAAGGCTAGAATAGCAGCTTCCCAGCTCACTGCAAGTTAGTGCATTGTTTGAGAAAGTCGTTTAGGGTAGTTATTGAAATGGCTCCCAAAAGAAGACCCGTTCCCCTGAACATAACGCCCATTGGGGAAGGACAGGCCACCTCCAACACCATTGATGCTGCATCTGAGTGAGTAGCCCTAGTATGAATTGTACCTGTGTTAAAGAGAGAGTATCTTTAATTGTTCTGTGTGTGTGTAGCTAAGTTATCACAATTTACTAGAACTGTATAACTTTAGTCCTATGCACTGCTACTTAAATAGAGTTGTTAAATGTTCCTGTCTCCCTGTCTGTGTATTAAACCCTGCTGAACCAACTGTCTCCTCCTCACAGAGCCAACCTTGAGGCCTTACAAAAGAAACTGGGTGAACTTGACCTGGACGAACAACAGAGGAAACGGCTGGAAGCCTTTCTTACCCAGAAAGCTCAGGTTGGGGAGCTGAAGGATGAGGATTTTGACCCCATATGTGAGTTGGGTGCTGGAAACGGAGGAGTGGTCAACAAGGTCCGCCACAAACCCTCGGGTTTGGTCATGGCTCGGAAGGTGAAAATTACCATTTGTTGAATTTTTTTGTTGCAGGTGAAGTGTGATAGTTGGAGGGAGCTGAATTAAAACACATTCCAGAGGTGTTTTTAGGAATTCAAGTGCAGTTCAGATTTTATCATAGCACCATAGCAGTGGTGCTGGCTTGGTTTGCTGCAATCTCTTCTGCATGGAGCCACACTGACTTGCTGTGTGGAGAAAAGCACACCATCCTCCATTACGTAAATGCAACAATAACAACACATCACTACTCACCAAAGGGCAGTTACTCTTAACATGAATATGAATTTTGAAGGCCTGGCTGTAAGCTGTCATATTTCTCATCATCTGTAGTTGGACGAGACCAAGACGTGAATATATCCTCATTATGGACTGGTGGCTGCAGTGTACAGTTTGGAGAGTTAAGACCTTTTTAAAGTTTGGTGAGTCCAACACCAAATTAAAAAGGAGAATAATCAACAGATAAATCATTAGTGGCATATATATCATAAGTAAGAACAAATTTCAATGAAGAAATGATAATTTACAAGCAGTGCTTCAATCACATAGCTTGTCTGTCAGAGAGCACTGACAAGTTTATTTTTCCACCGTGAAATGTCTGGCTCAGCACGTATCTCGTTTCACAAGGACTGTAGAATGCTCCCTTTACAAACAGTTTTTTCTTTAAACATTTCTTTGGTTTTGAAATTTATTTGAGAGCCAACCTGAGCTCGAAATGTACTGAATTAAAGAAAAACTGCTTTTGAAAGGGAGCATTCTACTCTCCTCTCCAGTGTTTGTGAAAAGTCCTTGCGAAATGAGATAGTACCTACTTTTTGGACTTTCCTGGATTAAAAAAAGAAGTATGTGTGTTTTACACACTGATTGCAGTACATATCTTGGTCACAATTTGTTAACAAAACTTAAAGGGATCCTTATCTGAAGTATTTTCCTTTTTTGTGTGTTTATTTAAAAAACAACATTTTAATCTCAAATATAGTCAAGTGTATCTGTGTCATATAGTGTTGTATACTTAGAGTGAGTTGGTTAGCCTATTTTCCCCCTGTTTTGATCATGACGCAGGGTGCACAGTTTACAAGACATAGTTTTTGGGACTCCATACAGACACTGCAGGAGCAACTCAAGCAAGCACAAGCTTGTAGGCTGTCAAGCCTTTAGGTGTGTGTTGACACGCCAATTGAATTTCCCCTAAAAGTTCTACAAATGATGTGAAACAATTTGGAAATATGGGAACTTGCATTTGTTATTGTGGATATCACTTTTTCAAAACATAAGTGTAAGTTCTTAGACATTCTGTATGTATGTATGTATGTATGTATGTATGTAGACTTACGTGGTTTGTGTCAGTTGACTGAAAGTATTTTTTAAATATGAAATCCCAAATAGTATGTGTTGAGGTTGCCTAACATAACACAGAGACACACTGGAAAGTGTTATAGTTATGCCACCCACCACCTTTTGAAATGTGTCATCTTGAGATGTTAAGAGGTCAGTGAATGATGTAACTGCATCCGTTGTTTCTTTTTCTCAGAACAGCAGTTTATGGTCACTCATTCTTTCCCTCCTCAGTTGATCCATCTGGAAATTAAGCCTGCCATCAGAAACCAGATTATCAGAGAGCTGCAGGTGCTGCATGAATGCAACTCCCCCTACATTGTGGGCTTCTATGGGGCCTTTTACAGTGATGGGGAGATCAGCATCTGTATGGAGCACATGGTGAGAGACTGTTAGTAGGGCCTCCTACCAATGAACATAGGATTGATGTGGTTGGATACCAGCATGTTCTCTCTTTAAATGATAAGAAATTGGTATTGGTATTTTACTCTTATTCAAAATATTTGTTCCCAAAGAGCCGCATGCAGTTCTTATTGACTTAAAAATTTAAAAAATGGTATGTCAGATTTTTATTGTGCAGTTTGTCTCTACAGGATGGTGGATCTTTGGACCAGGTCCTGAAGGAAGCCAGAAGAATCCCAGAAGAAATCCTGGGAAAAGTTAGCATAGCTGTATGTAGTTTACTAATTCTGTTACATTTACAAATGTAGTTTCTGCCTTTTTTTATGTGATTTTATTCACATAGTTTTTTGACCTGAAAGCAACTTATCAGATATGACATGTTTGTCATTTTAAAATTGGTTGCAGTTTGAATTTGGCAGTGATATGAATTGATATCTATTGGTTCTTAAAGCTTGTTACCATACATGTTTTTGCACATGCACTGCTCATTGTGGGTGTGTGTCTTTTATGGTGTTGCTTAACTAGCTGTTGTGCATGAGTCACAAATAACAGGGCCTACTGTATTTTACTCAACTTATACTCTTGCATCAAGTCCAAATTATCAAGTGTAATAATGGAATTACCAAAATTATGTTTTTTTAAATTGATATCTACACAGGAAAGCTTTTTATATATATATATATATATATATATATATATATATATATATATATATATATATATATATATATATATATATATATGACTCTTGTCTGAGATTTGACCGTTTGTGTGTAATGTTAAATATTTTCCTCTCTTGTTTACAGGTATTGAGGGGATTAGCCTACCTGCGGGAGAAGCACCAGATCATGCACAGAGGTAAGGGTGTTCTCTGGTCGCAATGAATCATTGCTCTCAAATTCCCTTCTGCAACATTTTCAAATCACTGCAGTACAAAAGATACAGAGTGTCGTTTACAAAATCAAATGATGAGTGATAGACTAACATGCTTGTGCTATTTTCAACCTGAAGAGCCTTTGACTTAAGATATCCCATGAGTAAGATGACTAAAATGTTGTTAGGTACACTTTTAGTTATATTTTATGGCATAGTGACTAAGAATTATACTCAAGTATATTTTTTCACTACAGTCTTACGATTGTTTAGTGTATGTACTAGGAAGACTGTTAGGTTTAAATAATTGAGTAAGTAATTTTGATCAATCAGATTCTCTAATCAGAAGTAGACTTTTAATGTAGTTAAAGGAAAAGATAAATCTGATATGTTTTGGTTGTTTTTGTCTGTTTTTGTTTGTAATAGCCATAAAATGTATAGAAATGCCCATTAGGGCAACTCTTGTCATGTGTTCAGGTTACAGGAAAGTCATCCTCATTTAGAAATAATATAATGTAGATGTTTTTTTAAATGGCCGTTTGTTGTGGGTAATATAATGATTCCCATCCCTTCAGTATTAGTGGTGGCTAAATTTTGCAGATGCTTGTGAGGCAACCAGCAGAGGTTCAGAGCATGCAGATGTTACAGTCTAAACATCACATTTGGGGAAAAAATAAAAAATGCAGGATTATCCTTTAATTTTCCACTGACATTATCCTTGCTGCGCTAAAACATGCTCAAAAACACTAACAAAAAGTGTGTAGGTATGATTGCTATTTCCAAATGTCTACGAGCTTTTTTTGTTAGTGAAACCACTTTAAATGCACCACATTAACTAGACCAGCTCCAGACGTCCCTGTACTTTTTCATTTAAATTTTTATTAATTGTCTTCATGCTTTTTCCTCCATATGTACTGCATCAACATCTTAAGAGCTTTAGCACGCTCACCACAAGGCAAGCTATTGTTTGGGAATATCACGAGTTCCTGATCATAGAAATTTGAAGCATGAAGCAAAAAAAGGCTTAGTAGAAACCATTATCTTTGCATTCAAACAAAATCACAAGTCACACCATAACAAAGTCTAAGGGAGACTGGTTTTCCACAGCACACCAGGGAGGAACCATGCGTGTGTTGTCACGACAAGTATTGGTGAAGGCAGCAGACAGACCTCAGTGTCTCACCCCATAGCACCAGTCTCACAGTGCTACAGGGTCGTGGTACTCTAGGACAGTTGTCTGTGAGCTCAGGCAGTAAAATTATAGCCTTTCAGATGTGATTATACAGCAGCCATGCCTTGTTGACCCCTCCCTTCATCGTTCTCCCGCTCTTTCATGCCACCTCTTTCTCGGCCACTCCTCACATGTCCTTGGTTGGTGGGAGGGGGTCACACACCACAGAGGGCAGATTGCAGGGCTCAGTCTTACCCCATTATTTTGCGATGAGCAGGAAATGTGGAGGCCTGGGCATGTTTATAACAAGGACTCGGCTTGAGTTGTAGCTATTTTCTCCCTTGCTCGATTAATGCGGCACCAGTAGATATAGATACACGCAGTACATATGGTGGACATAGTTATATATACACATATACATTCATGCCCCTACATATATCCCCACATATACTTACATACATACATACAAAGCAGTGTTCTTATTTGTTATTTGTTTAGTCATGATTTCCTACTGTAAGCAGTCCCCTCTCACCCTGATGTCTACAAAAATTGTACAGCTCAAATTATCAATAGTACAGTGTTGAGTATGGATGACAGATGAGATACAGTATGAAGACGAGTCTCGCTGAAACCTTAATGTACATTTGTTTTTGTCCATGTCCCCTCCGCCACATAGATGTCAAGCCCTCCAACATCCTGGTCAACTCTCGCGGGGAGATCAAGCTGTGCGACTTTGGTGTGAGTGGCCAACTCATAGATTCCATGGCCAACTCCTTTGTTGGAACGCGCTCCTACATGTCGGTGAGTCAGCTCTGCACGCCTGCGCCCCCACCCCTTTTTCTCTGGCCCTATCCCCACTTTCCTTCTCCTCTTTTCTCACATTGCTCTTGTTCACTGGCCCCGCCCTCTGCCTTCCCTTCCTCTGGCCCTCCCTCACTCCCCCTGCCAAGAACCGAGGGCTGTGCCCAGGAAAGGGCTCTTTGGCAAAGAGCGAGGCAACTGTGCTCACTCTTTCTCGTCCTTCTTTCCCCTCACTCTTAGCCACCTGGTGGGTGCAGTGCCGAAAGCTGCTTGTCTGTGCCATCCTATTCCCATCCATTACCCACAAAGCACTTGCCCTTTCGTCATAATTCCCACCACACACACCTGCCCTTGCTCACCCTTTTAACTAAAACTGTCCAAAGCTGCTCTTCACCTCCTGCCAAACCCTCCCATCCTCTGTCCTCTTGCCCTCACCACACCCCAACTCTTCTTGCCATAACACCCCCCTCCTCCTCTTCCCCTCCCATTATCCTCTCCTCCACTTCCTGTGCCTTCCCCACCCAGCCCTCTGCCCAACCTTCTCTCCTGCTTGGCATCTTGGCTCTACCTGCGCCCTCTGACGTAGATCGTGTGTTTCTCAACAGCCGGAGAGACTGCAGGGCACTCACTACTCGGTTCAGTCTGACGTGTGGAGCATGGGTCTGTCCCTGGTGGAGCTGGCGATTGGCCGCTACCCCATCCCCCCACCAGAAGCCAAAGAGCTGGAGGCCATCTTCGGACGGGCCGTTATGGATGGGGCCGAGGGAGAACCTCACACCAACATGCAGAGGCCCAGACCACCAGGCAGGCCCGTGAGCGGTAGGAAATGCAAAAACATTTACAAACACATACATCTAGATGTGTACCGACTGAGCAGTGAGAGCATTTTTACATTCATGTTTTCAGGATAAAACTTTCAATGAATATGTTACGGAAAATAAATTGTAATTGTGTCCATGATGCGACTTCTCCACAGGACATGGGATGGACAGTAGACCTGCCATGGCCATCTTTGAACTTTTGGACTACATTGTGAATGAGGTCTGAGAATGTGCTGATTTGCACAACATATTATCTTAAACACACACATTTCTATCTCTGTACACACAAGCACACAGTGTGTACATTTGCATTAATTGTTCTGTTTTTGATCTTTGATTCTTGGTTCCTTCTCAGCCGCCCCCTAAACTGCCACTTGGGGTCTTCACCAATGACTTCCAGGACTTTGTGACAAAATGGTGAGCAATGGCAACGCCATTTTTAGAGTGCACTACCAAATAAGCACTTATCCGCTTTTAAGCAAACATTAATCATGAGAAGTAGATAATGTAGAGTACTTACATTTCCACACTTGCCTCCTTGTGTATTTAATGTCATGTGACATGAAGACAGCAGTTGTCGTTGACTGAAATGCATAAGTTGTTATGTATGAGGTGGTTGCAGAAACTAGTCTAGTGAGATCTGAGATTGTTTGGCAAAATAAAATCCAATTTAATCCTTCATTGACAGAAGCAGTTCTGTAGTACCTCATGTCGGTAACCTTTTTGGTGTTATTTGTGTGTGCAGTTTGATCAAAAACCCAGCTGAGAGAGCAGATCTGAAAATGCTGATGGTGGGTACCTGAACTTCATTTTCGTTCATCTGATTACTGGGTTATTATTTTTTGTGTTAATGATGCTAGCAGTGCAAGCAATGGTGTCCCTTTTTGGTCTTCTTTCAGAGTCACACGTTCATCAAACGATCAGAAGTGGAGGAAGTAGACTTTGCTGGCTGGTTGTGTAAAACCATGGGCCTCAACCAGCCCAGTACTCCCACCCGCGGCACTGAGTGAATAGGCCCCCACTACCCTGACCACACCTCTGGGTCTTGCTTGCATTCACATAAATATACTGCACATACACTTACACAGGCCATCACACACATTGGCACTTTTTCCATCTTGCTCCTGGGTAAAACGGTTATGGCCTCCCACTCATTTATTTTTTCACCAGCAGCAGGGCCCATTGAGTCATTGTACTGTAAGACCACAGCTTCACCATGCCAGTGTCAAGAGTAGCCACAGCTCACTTTTACACACTGCTACAGAGGATGTAAAGCACTGAAGGGCTGCCAGTCTGTCAGCTCAGTTTGCATTGATTGACAAACTTCTTTTGTATTGTTGAATATTCTGTATTAATATTTTCTATGGCAACAGTTGATGGCTTGTGGGGCTGTGTTTTAATAAATTACCTGCTGTAGAGATTTCCAAACAGACAGAAATCCAAACAACATTATCGACTTGCAATTGGTTTTATTGAAGGTGAATGCAGCCATTTTGATTTAATATCCCTTTGTCAAACTTATTCATGCTCAAACGTTCTCTGCAGAGACCTTACAGTTACCTCTAATATAATAATCACATTTGTGAGTAGAGAGTGCAGGACAAACAGGCGTATAAGGAGTCATTTTCACATTTTGGTAAATGAGCGATCACTCTAAAGATCACTTTGTGAACAATGTCACAAACCAAAGAGGGTACTCATGACTTTTTTTTTTTCTTTTTTTCAATGCCTGATAAGTTTTTTGTTTTTGTTGGTTTGTTTTTTGGTATGCACATTCATGAACAGTATATCAATGTACTTTGAATGTTTTGATTTTTTTCATTCAGTGATCTACACTCTGATTGTTGACTTTATTTCCTCAACATACATTTCAATTCACATCTCACATGGGAGGAGACATACTGTGGAGGCCTGATATATGCTACAATGTCTTCATTGACATTGAGAAAACAATGATCAAAATGTGTTCATGGGATGATATAGCATGGTTTATTATCTTTCTAATACTGTATATGTATTTTATTTCCCAAGATCATGATGGGAATGATTAGCTAGTGTTTATCAAAAGCCTGAATCTCTGCAATGTCAATATGAAATTTCAATCACGTTGACTAATTTTTTTTTTTTGTCTTTGTTGTTGGTCTGTACTTTCCCCAAAGTGTTCCCCAAATTTGGTTATGTTTTCACTGTACTGCTACGTGTGGCACTCCAAGCTTTTTCTTGGGACAAAACCAGCCTAGTGGCGTGCTTTTGGAAAAGACTTGGGTTGAAATACAATTGAAAATCTTTTCCCTGTGATTTAACCCATTTAATTGTGGTAGAAGTACAAACTGACTTTGAGTGGAACTTGACTGAACATTTTAACGCAGGTCAGTGTTGGTCACATGGTGGTGGTGTTACTTGCTAGCCTGCCGTCTTGCTAGAGCTCTTATATTCTCTCTGCTTATGGCTGCCCTTTCTTATTCCCCCCAAAATGTGCGTTCGTTAAGGGCAAAATGAATGCATTGTCACTTGTATGTGTACAAAGCTATATACAAAAATGACAGGAGTAATATTTTGCAGTCTTAATATACAAATGTTTGATTTATGTAAATGACAAGGGAGAATAAGTCATTTTATTATAATATAAAAATGTGTTGGATATGGTTATAATGTATAAAAAGATTAAAATAAAACTTATTTGTGAATGTACTGTAAGTTGTTATTCATTTATGATAGCCATTGATATCCATTGTTTTGTTTTTTTGTTTGACACAAGTTCAAATACAGTAGTAAAAAATGTGTCTAATAGACTAAATCTGGAAGTACACATTTACTAGAATGTTTACCACACTAGTAAATGTATCTAACCCCTTTCAACAAAACAATATTAACTGTACAGACAACAATTTTTTTTACTTCATTCATGGTTATGATACATTGATATGGTTGTTGTCAGGGCTGTAGCTACCACTGAGGTCATGTGGCTGGTATTTTTCCAGGGAACTTGGGGTTTTTAGCAACCTGGTTTTATACAATGATCCAGTACCTTTTGAGTTATTTAAATTGCCAATGCAATAATAATACAAAGTATTTCCTCACCACAACTTTGTTCTTGACAGTGTGAAGAAGGCTTTAACAGACCATGTAGGGAAATCAAATTTATATGAAAAAAATATTTTTATAGATGACAAAATATAATTAGACAGTCAACAGAATAAATGAAATATGAACAGTATAAATAATTAGAACATTTTAGAGACTTTGTTGTTGGTGTCAGGTCTAAGGTTTCTAGGGCAGGTGGTGCAGGGCCTGCTGGGGGTACTTGGACTCATGACCAGCATTTCTAAAATCCTTGCTAAGGCCCAGGTTGTAGTGTGCATTTAGGTCTATCGTTTTGTTATTGTTGTTTTGCAGATATTTTAACATTCAGACTCACTGTCATACATAACCTGGTTGACTGATTTTTCCCAACTACCCTCCAAAATGCTAAACCAGACCCCTCTTTCAATGGGTCTGGTTATACCATAGACGCAGATGTAGTCGTTTCTGATTGGCTGGCAGGTTTCTGTGAAAATCAACATAGTTCCAGGCATCAATGCGCTAAGTGCGGGTAACCACAGCAACAACACCTATGCTTAATTGTAGCAGTTAGCTAACTTTCAATAAACTAACTAAACACAGTTTGAGAGATGGATGACGAGTTAAATACAGACTATTTCTAATTTTAAAATGGTAAGGTTTTTTTAATACTTATTTTCATTAACGTTACATATTTAAAAAAAAAAATCATCATTGGTTTTTAATTTAGCGCCAACTCAGTTAACGCTAAGCATTGAGAGGCGACATGGCCGGGGTGAAACAGTTTGTGCCGCACCATTAAAAACAAGTCCAACGTCGGTGTAACTCTGAACCTTAAACTCGACTTTATAACCTACTTATGAAGTGAGTAGGCCTATTAGTAGCTAACAGTGGTGGATTGTAACTAAATACATTTACTTAAGTACAATTTAAAGGTAGGACTACTTTACTTGAGTATTTCCATTTTATGCTCTTGTATTTCTACTCCACTACATTTTGGAGGTATATTATTATATTAAATATTGTACTTTTTACTTCACTGCATTTATTTGACAACATTAGTTACTAGTTACTTTGTAGATTCAGATTATTAATATAATATATAAATCCACTAATATATTATTATGGATTAAGGTACCCAGCAGTATATAAAGTCCTTAAATTTAACTCCATCTTTACCACCTGCAACATTAGTGATGCTTACGCATGAATGCATTGTAATCCAGTGATATAATATATGTTATTCTGAAATGGGCCATTCTGCATGATGAGTACTTTTACTTTTGGTACTTAAAATATATTTTGATGCTAATACTTATGTACTTTTACTAAAATAAGATTTTGAATGCAGGACTTTTACTTAAAACAGAGCATTTTTTTTACACTGTGTTATTGCTACTTTTATTCAAGTAAAATATCTGAGTACTTCTTCCACCATTGGTTGCTAAACTGTTTCCTACTGACCCGAGGACTTGGTTAGCTAAGTGTAGGCCTACAGCTGCAGGCACATTTTTACATGTACTAACTTTAAATGCTTCAGCCTTTGGTAGCAGGTCAAGCGGCGATCTGCATCTTGTTAACTGCCTCCTTTTTTTGGCTAGATTTAATCAAAACCATCATTCAGACAGTAATGACAAACACAGATTTGATGTGGGGTGTCTGGTGCTGGAGAGGACAAGTTTATATTGGACTGAAAGGCGACATTGCCATAAAAATGTCTGACATCATCTCAGACTGCCATGGGCTGAGAAGAAGTAATTTTGACTGTGGGTAATCAGGGCAAAACTGAATTGAAGGCAGCTTGTGTAAATATTATGTATTTATGTGAAAGTGTATATCCTGCTGTTTTCATTTCACTTAGGCTGCAACTTATTCACCTTCATCCTCTTCACTTAGCATTGCAAATTACAGCAAGTGATGGCACCAATGGTCCAAGTACTGCAATTCATGTGTGTTTCTGAAGTTTGAAAGCTCCCCTTGCGCTTATGCAGAGACAATGCTGAATAGTGCCCTCTAGGCAGAGGGTGTGTCACTACCTCTCCCTGCCAGATAGCCCCTTTATTCCCCTGCATGGTTATCTGTGTAGTGCCAAGCCAGTGTCAAGCCCTGCTGCACTGTGGGACACGGCTCCTGTGAGACTGGAGCCAAAAGGTTGTTTACAGGCAGCAACACTGTGAAAAGTACATCTTCTCAAGTGTGTGCATTAAATATATGATTTAAAAGTGCTTTCAGAGGTGTGTTGATATGGTTTATGGTGCAACAGAATCATCGAATACATCGTGCTCCATCCCACTCTGTGGCACAATGGCTGGCTTACACTCACTGAGGGGGCGTGCGGGTGGGTGGTTGGAAGTGGCGCAACATCAAGTGCAATAGCTGTAAATTTACACATGGGAATTTGCCATTCCCCTCAGTAGATAAGACACTTTTCGACTTAGTAATGTCTTCTCTGATGCCTCACCTGTTGGAGCTTGGCAGGTATTATGTACAGAGACTGGGCCAAGCCAGAAAGTGCATCAAGGGGGTTGCTGGCAGCCCCTACTGTATGTGCTGGAATGTGCCAAGACTTGCTTTTGGGGTGGGACACCATGACCTCAGGCAATAGGATGGGTGGGTGCAACTCGACTCACATAGAAAAGGAAAGGAGTAGTGAGAGATGAGGCGGGCGAGAATTGACAAGAGTTACAGCTCATTTACCCTTAAACCAAACATTTGAGTGTCCATAGAGGGAAATGTTAGCTGACATTCACTGTGAAACCACAGAGCGGTAAGGCATGGGTTAATGATTTGTGTCATCTCTGATTGAGTTTATGACTTTGACAACTGTCCACTTTTGAGCGCAAAGAAATTTCCACTTTACTTTTGCTTCGCAGAGGGAGGAGGGTGAGGAGACGGAGGGGGATTGCTGTTTCTTTAAGAGAGAGGGAGAGAGAGTTAGTGAGAGAGAGAGAGAGAGAGAGAAAGGGAGGGACCTCTTTGCCCTCCAGAAACCAGGAAGGGAATAGAGTTGATCTGCTGCTGCTTGGTTAGCGCATACGGGGCTTTAAGCTGCACAACAGTGAGAGGGAGAGGAGGAGAGGAGAGGGCTGAGCTAACCCACAACAAGCTTCACCACGGCCATCGCAGGTGAGCTAAAGGCACCCTGCCATCCCCCCGCTGTCTGCCCTGGGCCTGTCGACCAGAGGGGAGCAGGGCAGAGGAGGAGAGGAGAGAGGGAGGAATGAGGGAGGGGGACAGAAAGGAGAGCAGGGTGGGGGGGTTGGCCGGAGAGGAGAGGTGGGTCGCAGCAGTAGTCTCTAGTCAAGGTTCCTCTTTTTTTAATCCTCCTAAAGTACTTCCTCTGTACTGCTATTTACCTCTGGGGAATCTTGAGATAAAGTTTATAGGATGTGTTCAAGGCATTAACTTTTTAGGCAGGTGGAAGCACTTAGAGAAGGAGGAGGGGGCGGGGGCTCTCGAGAGAGGGTGGGGGGTACTGAGCGAGGGAAGGAGGTACCAAAAATAATTATAGTGGACAAGGTATAAGCAATAGCAACAACTTTTCGGGACAGTGGCAATTGAAATGCTCATTGCGGGGCAAGTTGTGTGCTGTGCGCGCAGAGCATGTTGTAGTGGCATTAGATTGTTTGGAATAGGAATAAGTCATAATTTAGGTCAGGAGTTTTAAGTGTGTCTGAAATGTCACTAGAGTGTGAGCTGATGAAAGAATCCACCTCTGATGTTGGGTTACTGCTCTGACAGTTGAGGCTGAAATGATTTTTTGTTTTTTTCATACGAAGCTCGGCCCTGTTTGATGGCTGGTCTGTACTTTAATACCTGGCAGCCTGCTAGCAACATACTGTAGTGTATAATTCAGCCCTGAGTGCTTACGTTAGAGCAGGCTTGGAGATAGTGGGGGTGGTGAGGGCAGAGAGAGCTGGGACTCGTAGTCCACCGCGGGGGCTGTAAAGCAGGTCGCATGAGGTTTCAGAACTCTATATCCCAGAGTGCCTTGCCCTTGGCCATCCAGGAAAGGGAACAGCCGCCAGCCTATCCCGACAAGGAGGTGTGGTGAGTGAGCAGCTGTCAAGCCAATGAGAGCAGGGGATGCAGAGCCGAGTTGTGGGCTGAAAACAGAGGGGGGTGGGGTGGTGGTAGTGGTGGTGGTTAGGGTAGGTGTCTATTTGTGTGGGATCAGGCAAGGGCTTGCCTGTATGACTAGGGCCACTCGCAAGTTTCCTGTCTGGTAAAGCTCTAGCCCTGCCCAGAGACGGAGGCAGCAGAGCTGGCCGGCAGGCAGGGGAGGCAGATAGGGCCCGGGAAACATTTTCTGCCTATTTGGTAAGCACTCCAAAGACATCCACATACACACACACTGTGTCTTTAGACTGTGACTGAGAGGAGAAGAGAGGCGAGCAGAGGAAATAAATACCATAGCGTGTTGTGTGTGTGTGTGTGTGTGTGAAGAAGAGTGAGAGAGAGATGGGGCTTGATAGAGTTCAGAGTTCTTGACCCACTTGCAGATAAAGGAGGGGATGGCAAATAGGTCAGTGCTGAGTGCAAGGTGCTGCACAGAACACTGCTCAGAGAAATAGTTTTTGTCATAAAGTTTTCATTCATATGAGGCTAACTTTTCAACTACGGGCATGGAAGCTCATTGTGCATCAGTGTTGTTTTCATCTTATTAAGGCACAATATTGTTTTAATGTTTTTGTCCACTGCTGTGATTAAATGGCACTGCTGCTATTATTAGTACAGTGAAAAGATGAAGACAGTTGCACATCCTGTACTGCTGCTTCTTTAGGGGTGTTATAGTAAAGTAATTCCACAAAAAACACTGCACCAAATGTTGTGGCAGAGCGACCATGTTGATAGCTGACAGAGTACAGGTGGGGTGTTGGGTAATAGTTTATTTGAGAAACCTCAGAAGTAACATCTCTTCTTGCTGAAGGGGAGAATATGTGACACATCTTGTGACAACTGGATTTCTCAGCTAAGTCCATGCAATATTAAAGTAAAACTTAAGCTTCTGGTAACTTTGTGCCCTATGCTGGAGAACTTGTGTACTTGCTGATTTATGTTTTTCTCAGCTACTCACAACATGGTCAATCTCATGACATCTTTTTCTACCAGTCCACCAGCATCTTGTTAAAAACAGATTCTAATCTCGCCTGTCAAGTCCTGCTTGTTTGTGGCTCGTGGTTTAAAGACTTCACAGGAACCCTGACTGCCTTGCTCGATAACCAGATGCATATTTTTTGGCTTTGCATACTTGTTGAACCCGTTTTTTAAACGTGTGGGCACGGAGAGGGTACAAGAAGAGCACAGTACATGAAGACGCCCAAATGCTGGGAAAGTGTTTGGAATGCCTCTAAGAAGGCGGCAGCAGACAAGGTTGATGGCATTTTTTATTCAGTTCAATGTCACAGAAAATATTAGTTACACTAAATATTGTCCTGATGCTACCCTCCATGCAACTTCCTAGGTACCACTATGGAAGAAAAGTATAGTTCAAGTAAATTCCAGCAAGAGTTTAAACTAGGACGGCATATCTTTTTGTGTGTGAGTGTGTGTTAGTGCATGCGTGTGCGTCTGTGTTACCAACAATAGACTCCAGGGGAATTGCAGGGGACTTCAGTGGCTGTGGGCAGGTCCAAGACACCACCCATCAATTTGGCGGTGAGGCTGAATACAGTTTGATATTCCTGTATGTTTGTGCCTACACCACTCTAGCCTGAAACTAGCAGGTTCAGACAGACTGAGAAGACAGGTTGCGTGATGTCGCCGTGGCAGTTTGAGAGTGAAATGTTGGCTGTATACAATGCACTACATGTAACAGTCATTATCTTTGTTCAGAGTTTTGTTTATGTGGTCAAATGATGTATTGTGGCCCATATGGTGGAATCAAAACCTGAGTTGTTGTGTACCAAACAGCATCATTACTGTGCTGCTATTCTATCTCTATATATTTGTTTGTGTAAGTTAAAACGTTTTTCTACAGTTTGAATACTTTCATCTGATTCTTCCTTGGTGAATGCAGCTTCACTTCCCCCTAATGTTTGGTTCCCCTGGTCAGCTGCTCAGTATACCACAGCTTCCAGCCTAGCTAGGCAGATAGACAGACTCCTCTCTGTTGTTTTTCTGTTGTTGTGCTGAAGTCTAGGGGGAGTAAAGGGGCTTCTTCTGTTCTCTTCTGGGACATTTATTATGGAGAGGCCAACACAACCTGATCAAATTAGAGTGGGAGAGGAAGAGTCTGGGATGTTTTTCAGTTTGGGGGTAAAGCTAGACTTGAATTTTCACACTTTTGGAGTTAGATGATGTCTTTTGATGATATGTTAATTTGAGGTTTTTACGTTTTCAATATATTGAAAAACCATTAATTAGTTGAAGGTGGTAGGCTTTTGTCAAGAGTATAATTTATAGTGATATATATTGATATTAAACACTAGTACAGACATGTACCAGTACAGATGTACCAGAACCTCCTTTTAATTAAGCAGAAAGGCCAACTGATCAGGAAAGGGATAAGTGACCAATCTGACACAGTCTGCATGTTAATTTTGTGAATTGGTTTGGGATGAAACGGGAGAAAAGATGGGTGGGTTGCTTAAAAGGACAGCAAGAAACAGGAGGGAGGGTGGGTCTGCGCTGCTTTGCCTCCTCAGCAGTGGAAAGGGGAAGTGGGTGATGTGGTGGGTACTATGCAGTACAGAGTCTGAAACAGAGATGGAGCAATGATGAGATGAGTGCGACAGATGAGAGAGAGAGAGAGAGAGAGAGAGAGAGAGAGAGAGAGAGAGAGAGAGAGAGAGAGAGAGAGAGAGAGAGAGAGAGAGAGAGAGAGAGAGAGAGAGAGAGAGAGAGAGAGAGAGAGAGAGAGAGAGAGAGAGAGAGAGAGAGAGAGAGAGGGTCAGACAGTAGGGACAGAGAGAGCGAGCAAGCAGAGAGCTGGTCATCTGATAACAGAGCGGGTTCTGTTACAAGCCTGCCACAGACTCACAGGAAGTCCTCGTTCCCTGTTGGGCTGCGCATGCACAAAGTGGTGCAGCCAGGGCATGTTGGGCCTGCAGACTGACCAACTTGCCAGCTTGAGTTCTGCTGGAAGATGCTGTGTTGGGGTGTAGTGCTGTTTCTGAAGCCATGTGTTAGATTTTGTTACACTTCCTGGTTGGCAGCATGGCAGTGTCAGAGCATGTTACTCAAGCTAAAAGGACTGTGGATGTGGTTTTATTACATTGCAGCTTGTGAAAGGCTATTGTCCCAAGACGTGTTTTAAGACTCATGATATCACAAAATATCCACCAAAAGACTATATTTTGACTGGCATGAAAGTAAAGTGTGTTGTATTTTCAATTTTTTGTTAGCATTGATATAATAATCTTAACTTAATAAAAACTAACATTATGAAATTAATGAATCAATGAATTTATTTGATAATGACAGTACACAGTTGACCATGAAAATAGACACACCAGCACAATGCTATACAAAATGACATACATGACATACTACCTGATTTGAAATGATCAGTGCTTGCTGAGAATACTACTTTAGTTGTTTGTATGTTGTCTCAACTCTGTTGTAGTTTCTGATGCTGTAGTTTTTAGTGGAGTGGCATTGAACTGCATTATATTATTATAATGTTTCTAATATTTTGTCTGCTTCATTTACATATGGAGGAGCAAATATGAGAAAGTATTAGAGTATAATGTAATCCAACACCACAAACTACAGACTCAAGAATTGAATCACCATCTTTCTGTTATTGTGTAAAAAACTATTTAAAAAATGTAAGTTTTTCAAAAGTAGTAATTCACAGCTGTCGTACTGGATTGAATTACAATGTGGTTTTTTATTTTTCTGGGCACTCTTTGTATTTGCTATCCTGTGGTTACACAGTGGGTCTGACTGATACAAACAAGTAAGAAAACAAAATACAGACAAATTTAGAACAGTGTGAGAGCTAGTTAGCAGGAGCTACAGATTTCACTTTTCCGGTTCCTTTGCTATCTGGCAACACAAAACATAGACCTTTATAACGACATTATAAAAACCCCCTGCTAGCTCCCTCACATTAAACTTTGCCCAACTTGTGGGTGGTTACCTTTCCTTCTATTGAAGCAGGTTACACCAGGTAACTGAATGAGATCTCTCTGAGTTTATCATTGACATCTGAGCCGGATTCCTAGGCCACCATACGCTCAGGTGTTATGAGTGAGCTTGTGAGTTTAACGCCCTGCCTCGCCCACTACCTTTTCACTGGCTTTGTGTCTGTGTTTTGACAGCACTTCCTGGTTAGTTTCTAGCAAAAGCAGCCAGGCCTAGACCAGCCCTCGCAACTTCAGTTTTATCAGTCACTTACCCTCTTCCTGCTTCGCTCCCACTATGACCAATCAGGTTTCCTTCCACTACTGGCAGCAGTGAGTCACTTGGCTGTGGCACTTGCTCAAAATCCACTTTTCCTAGTAACTGCCACCCCCTCCCCATTCTTATTATCTTGCATTATCTTCGTCCAGCCTTGAACCTTCTTGACCTGAGTGAAGTGATTCCCTTGCAACAAGGCGGGCTGGGCAGGGTTTTTGCCATAGAGGCGAGGTAGTCAGTGAAATGAGGGCAGGGGAGGAAAGAGAAATAATTTAGAAAGGGCCAGGGAAGCATAGACAAGAGCAAAGGGCCAACCAAATTCTTCCACTTGTTGTTTAATATCCAGATTTTTCTGTTGTTTTCAGTCCTGGCTTTGCTACTGTATTTCTATTGCACCCGAATCTTAATACAGTCACTTGTGGTGGTTAAAATAAATGAATTATTCTGATAGCAAGTGAGCTACTGAATGTACAAAGTCTTCACCTGAACCCGATAGAACTGTTCTCTTGTAAAAGCAATAAGCTAATAACACTTCACAAAGTGTTTGTTATAAAATTAACAACTGCTCTGTATTTCAGTACTAAAAGGTGGCCCATCTGTGCTCCATTAACATTTATGGTTTAATGGATCAATGATTCAGTTATGTTTGCTCTGATTGCTCCCTCTTAAAGTTGGGTTGCTCACTAGTTTTGAATTGTGCATTATTTTTATGAGCTAATCACTTTTTGCATGCCAAAGTTTAAGAAACTAGTAACTGAAAGTTTTGAATAAAAGGAGACCAAATGGAGGATGTTTGCTTTAAAATTCAGTGGTCAAACCAAAAGGTTCTCTAAAGTGGAAATATTAAGTGCAGTACCCACTGTAATAACTGATGTTACTTTTTTTGATAGTCTGATAGTAATTATCTTTACTTTATTCTTTACTCAAGTTCAGTAAAACCTTAAAAACGTTGTTTTTGTGTACTGCTCTTAAAAAGTGCCAGTAAGCTATTTAGTTCCTTGTCTATATAACAAACATCTGTGTTGCACAGGGTTAACAGTTTGTTCTTTTATATTTAAGAATGACTGGTATGTGTGAGATACTTTGAGGGTGGAAATTCTGCAGTCCTTCCATAGGTGATACATATCAGGCAAAATAAAACCACTTTTACTAACTACAATTACAGTGTGATGTCAACATGTTCGTCAGTGAATGACAAGCAAATTGGGTGTGACTGCCTTGGCATAGATATTAAGAACATACACAGCACAGTCAACTGAAGTAACAGCACACGGTCTGCTTTACAGGAGAGAGTTGCTGGTTGTTTTGTCTTTAATTTTGATCATTTCTGCGTAATTTTGATATCTGTCCTTACTGTGTGTAGATATCTGGGAAGGGGTAGAAGGAAGTTACGGATGAGATGGACGTGATGAGGGTGGGGATGGGATGGGTGGGTACTGTGTAAAGGCGGTTGTTTGACTTGCAAAGCAGGCCTGGGTGCTCACGGACTGAACATTGAGAGAAGATCCCTTCCCTGGAAGTGGAACGCCAGGGACACGGACAGTTGCGGCGCTGCTTTGTGCTGGGCCATGGGCCTTGTCACCCACAGGCATGAATTAGTGATAAGGAATGTTTCAAGCCATGAGGAGGTGTCAGGATCAGGTTTGTTGCACTGTGTTTCCTCTTTCTTTGTGGTCTTTACTGGTTATTCGGGGACAGGTGGCTCCTGCATGCAGAGTAGTCCTTCCGCGCTTCTTTGGCACTGAATTGAGTTTGCGTGTGCGCATGTTTGTGTGTGTGTGTTTTATCTCCTCTCAGCTCAGCGTCTTTACCCCACAAAGCCGTGACCCAGGGTCAGCTGTGTATGTATGGGGGATAACACGCTACGCAAGCATGCAGCAAAGCCTGGTCTAGTACAGGTGCTGTGTGTCAGTGTTAGAGAAAAACAGGTTGGCTAGGGTCTGCATGGACTCGCAGAGATCTGTTTCCACCTGTGAAGGACGTGACCGGTAGCCATGTGGTTGCCCTTTTTTTTTTTGTTCTTTCTTCCATCTTCATCTCACTCCGCTCTCTCTTCCTCTCTCCCTCCTGTACCATCTCTCTTTGTCTTTGACCTAGCATCAATAATTGACTTTTTTAGAGGATCATGATAAGTTGGAACAAACGTGCTCTCCTCTCCTGCCTGGCTCTCCAGAGACATCTTGTTTGAAGGCTTTACACCTCACCTGTAGGCAGAGCTAACATGTTGCCAGATCTCAAGGTGTGGAGACAGATAGGCGTTGCTTTTAACAGAGGAGAACAGAACATGACAGAGGAGAGAAAAGGAGAGGTGAACACAGGTGAACAGGTAAGAAAGAGGAGAGGCAGCCAGGTTAGGCAGGTTTGGTGGTGTGGTGTAACATACAAACATACCAGGAGGGCTGATCTGAAGGAATGTCATTTGAATGCCTCACTCTTGTACAGAGCAACACCACACTCAACGCATCCCCAACCCCCCCACCAAACCTGGCCTCACCCCCTGCTGGGTCTCCCTGGCAGATGGAGAAGGGGGGGAGGATTGGAGGGGGGTGGATGCCCTATATGTGTGTTTATGTGTGTGTGTGTGTGTGTTTCGTGCGTTATTGATGTCTCTGTGATGGTACAGTATTTGCATGTGTGAGTGTGTTAATAGAGAAATCGAGGATGGCTTGTTCTGCTGAAACCCCCCTCCCACTGCGCAGGCTTCAGTCGATCATTTTAATCTCCCCCCACACGTGAGCGAGGGGACAGCCTTTCCTGAAACTTGGCACAGAGTACAGGGTGGGGTAACCAGCTCAGACCGGATTGACAACCTCCCTTTTTAATACTGTTCCCTCGCAGCTTGTTGCGTGTCCTCTTCCTCCTCCTGTGGAGTTTTTCCACAGGGTCTGCTCTGGCAGCTCCCCTCCCTCCCCCCTTTTCCTCCACCTCCCTCGCTCTCCTCCCCAGCTCTTAACTGACACAGAGTGCACAAGCTGCACAGCCCAGCTCCCAGCATGCACTCTGATCCCCACTGCCCTCTGCCTATCTGTCCTCCACGACCTCTTACTTGGTTTCTTGCACGAGCATGCACACACACCCATAGATGTAGGCATGCGTACAAGGAAACAGGCACCCAGCCACCTCCACGCACATATATAGTACATAAACATCGTCACTTAGTCATTCCACTCGTGGTTTTTAAGCAGGGAAAATGCCTGCCAAATGCATTCAAAATTGTTGTGAGCCCTTATTTATTCAGTGCCATCATAAACAAATTTATTGCACATTGTCACACTTGTGCTGCTGTATGCTGTAGTAAATCTGTAAATATACCTGTTGTTTCCAGTAGGTTTACTTTAAAACCAGTTTCAAGCAGTTGTGATGTTCAGCACTGTGGTGTCACTGTATGGCTTCTTTCCAGGGACACTTTCTTAAGGCTGTTAAGTCTTTATATATTGTTGGAATTGGCTGTTTTTGCCACTTGTTGGTGCTCCTTATGTGAGCTACACCTTACAAAAAAGATTATTTACAGCGTTCAACATATGCAGCAAATGTAAAGCTTTCACTGTGAAGTTCAGTTTCAGGTCAGGCACTCACAGAGCACAAAATTACTTTCTTAACTTCAATTAATCGCTTTTGGGTAAGAAACACATCATGGTGAAGGATTTTGATATGGATAGCTTGGGTATAAAAATACACATTTACATGAAACAGCGACACAGAAAGTAATGGGGAAAAAGGAGGACAAGACGGTTTCCCAGAGCCAGCAAATCAGATCCAGACAGCGATACTCACAACTCTCCTGCTACTATAGCTAACATCACAACATCATCATATCTTGGCAAACTGTAGAGTAAGCTGAATGTCTGCAGGCATGTCATTTAACGTTACCTGACAAACAAATCATGGCTGAAATAGTGTTGTGTGGCTCGGTCCGAGCCACTTTTTTTGTTTCCCATTTACAAGCCAGGGCTGTGTACAAACACCGGAGTTTTATTTCAGAGCACACACGGAACGGACAGCTAGCGTACCGTGAGGAGATGTTTGCTGAATTTGACAAAAAGACATGTATTGGATTAGAATCGAATACCCCACCTTTAATGAATAAAGATGACTTGTTAGAGTGACTCATTTTAGATTTTATTTAGGGAAAAGGTCAGTACACAGTTTACTTGGATGAAGCATAAGCATGCAGTAGGTAGGATAGAGAAAAAAATAATATAAACACTTCACCAATTTTAAATGGGTCATATTAGTTTGCAGGCCAATTATCAGTATTCATCAACCACCTATGTATGTATACTATTGTACAACAGTTTCAACTTGTTATAGCCATTTCTCATTGTTGTTGCAGTTTGTCTGTGTTTGCTAGATGTTGCCATGATTTTTGAGACAGAGTTTTGACATATTATGTAATTTTGCAGTCTTTTTTTATGAGTTGTCACATCTTGCTTTTAAAGCTCATATATCATAATGCTGATTACCAAATCTGTTTTATAGCTGATAACAATGCTAATTGGCACGCAACCTGATATGACCCAACTTTGTCTGTGTATTTTGCCTACCCCTTGTATGTTATGAACTGTGAACTAATCCCTTGTACTAAAGATTTTTCAACTGTGTCCTCCATGAACGTTTTGTGTGTGCTGGGTTGTGTTCTGAAGCATTGTGGTGTATATTTCTGACTGTGGTGAATCAATTAATCAATATTCCTCTCTATCTTTATCCACATAAAGAATGTCAAGAACTGATCTATTATTTTCTTTTACTTTGTCTTTCCCCTCTATCCCATCCCTCTGTCCAACTCTTCTCCCCTCAGACAGGCAGACGGACAGACGGCAGGACGGATACACGGGTGGGGGCTGTGCTAGGCGGCTCGGCGGCAGGCTGGTGGAAGATGTCGTCAGGAGCCGGTGGGAGGGGCGGAAGGCGGCTCAGGGGAACAGCGAGCAGCGGTGGTGGAGGAGGGAGAGGAGGGGCAGGAGAGGCAGAGGAAGGGCCCGTGGGGATCCCTTTCCCTGAGCACAGCGCAGACATCCTTGGCAGCCTGAACAAGCAGCGGCTCAGTGGCCTTCTGTGTGACGTGCTCCTGGTTACCCAGGACCGGGAGTTCCCAGCTCACCGCTCCGTCTTGGCATCCTGCAGCTCTTACTTCCACAAGCTCTTCACTTCAGGGGCCGCCGCTGACCAACAGAACATCTACAACATCGACTTTGTGGCGGCGGAGGCTCTGGGAGCATTGCTGGACTTTGCCTACACAGCCACATTGACAGTCAGTCACAGCAGTGTGGCTGACATCCTTGCCGCTGCACGTCTCCTGGAAATCCCACCTGTCCAGGATGTCTGTACACACCTGCTGGATACCAAAGTGCTCTCCCCGCCGGTACGAGACTATTATAGAACTAGAAGTGACATGTGTTAAGGTTCAATTTAAGCTTTGAGATAAGATTTGATCTGCCCTGCCTTAATGAGTTAGTGACACCATAAGCAACCCATTGTAAGTGTTGAATGAATTTATAGAAAAGCACAGACCATCTAATATATAGAATAGTTCATGCTGAGTAGATCTGTTGTGGAACTGTAATAATTCATTCAAAATATAGTTGGTTCAGCCACTTGGGGAATGAGGTGTTTGGTCATCATACCACCCACTTCATTAAATAGTCAGCATAGTCAAGCTTACATCATGGCCTTTATCAGTCTCTCTCACTATGCCAAACACACATCCACAGCCTTGGGGTTAGTTCAACACATACTCATGCAGAGCCAATAGCGTGTGTGGAAGGACAGCATGCTCTTTCACAGACTACAGACACAGCATATCACAGCTACACTTCAGCACAATCAAGTGTAGCTGTGATATTCTGTGTCTGAATATATAATGCTCTACATCATGTGAAAATCAAAGCTTCGCTTTACTGTGATGATCACATCATGTAGGGCATGTCAAAGACCTTCATGGGCTTCTGGGTGTTTCATTTCAAAGGGTCCGAACCTGTAACATTGCAGTTTGTGGCAAATACAAGGCAAGTTTTTTCTCTTCACAACCCATAAAGAACCCAATTAGTTTTTATTTCCTCATTGCACATGCATGTGCTCACTTGCAAACTGAGCCCCTGGGTTCGCATCCAGGATACCCAGTAGTTTGCCCATGCTGAAAGACCTTAAAGTTAGGTCTTCCTAGTCAGCCTTAGCTAATGTGCTTTATAGAATGTGATTTTTTTTAAATATATTTTTTTCTTTTCTACTTTGCTACTGTACTTCTGTCTCACTCTTTCTCTTCCCCTTTCTTTTTTTGTGCAAACTTTCACCGACTTTAAATTTCTCCTTCACTCACTCTCTTTGTTCCCCGTCATGTTTCACTAGGCGGGCAGTGAGCGAAGAGATGAAGATGAAGATGAGGAGGGCAAGGGCAGAGGAGGCAGGGAGCCGGGGAACCGGGTGCGGGCCCAGGAGTACCTGGAGTACTTCCAGAGAGGGGCGCACTGGAGCAGCAGCTGCAGCACGCCAGAGCTCAGGGACCTGCCCACACACCTGCACTTTAACCATGGTAATGGGGGGGCCCCCAGCAATGGGGCTCCTGCTGTCCCGGGTGAGTACTACTCCCCCCTGGCCCTCGCCTTGGCCCAGGCCCCAATACAGGAGCCAGAGGAAGAGGATGAGGATGAAGAGGAAGATGAGGACGGGGAAGCGGCGCAGGGGAACGGAGCAAGCCTGGGGTCGTCTTACTACCCTCCATCCCAAAATGGGCACTTCTACCTTCCCTCTGAGTCTAGGCTGGGGCAGGAGATAGAGGTGGAGGATGGAGGTAGGGAGGGGGTGGCGAGGGAGAGGGGTTCTGCCAGTGCCCTCCTGCAGCAGATGATGGACTCCATTGAGAAGCAGAAGGAGCGTGGAACAACCGGGGAGGAACAGGGAGATGGGGATGACCCAGACATGGAATTTTACTTGAATTATTTTAACAGCTCGCAGCATGAGGATACAGCTTCTGCTGCTGTGACACAGGGAGTGCCACCGCTCTGGTTATCACGGGGCAGAACAGGCCAAGAGAGAGTAGGAGGAGGAGGAGAGAGGGGGGTTGGAGAGAGAGGCAGCGGGGGTGGAGGAGGAGGAGGTGGAGGAGAGAGGAAGATGCGCTCTAAGGCCTTCCAGAAATGCCCCATATGCTCCAAGGTCATTCAAGGAGCAGGCAAGCTACCCCGCCACATCCGAACGCACACAGGAGAGAAACCCTATGAATGCGCCATCTGCAAAGTGCGCTTTACCAGGTAAGCCCAATTAATGAAGTGACTACCCCATGTCACATGTACTAATAGTCTTGGTACTCTTGGCACTGTGGACAAACCGCCCAGCAGTGGGAAACACAACAAAGCCAAGAGCAGGAGTATTAGCACTAACCAACTTAGCTTTGCATTAAGGAGGCAGCGCAGTTTGTGAATCTAAATGTTTACCTTGATCATGGACTGGCTGACTATCCTTAACCAGGTATTTTTCATTGTCACATTGTTGCCAAATGCTAATCAAAATGGCATAGAATGGCGTGGAATATTCCAGCTCTGAGAGAGGGGTCATATGGTTATAAAGGTCTGTTTTATTGTGACAGCCTTCATAGCAAAGTCCTGTAATTTTAACATAGGGGTCCTATAAAAGAAGGCTGTGCCATGGTAGTGTTATCTAGTGGAGGGCTGCTATAAAGTGCTGTGTTCTGATATAGAGGGGGATTACAGGCCCTGTATGGTACGCTCTATGTGCTCCAATGCAGTAATTTGAACTTTTGATCTCTGGTTATGCTGATTATTGCCCACGGCAGAGTAGTTATACCACCTCCCTCCTCTCTGTGTGTCACTCCTACCTCTCTAATGAAATCTGCCATGTGCCGCTCAGATAAATATGGCTAGTCTACAGCAAGAGACTTGAGTGCACATGGTTTCCCCGTATTTAGGAGTCCTGCCTTTTCCTTGAAATCATTCCTTTAATTAATTAATCAGTTGACTTGTGCTGGAAATAGACACAGTAGGCTAGAAATACCCAGAACCTCTGGTGGCATGGCAGGTAGGGAAGACCAATCTGAATTTGCCTTCTAGCTGAATTTGACCGGCAGTGGGAAGGGGAGTATTGTAATCTTAATCCTGTTTGATCAGGGTTAAGAGTGTGCCTCGCACGGTAATAAATCACTCTGTCCTTTAAATAATTCAGCTGTCAGTGTGCCACTTTGTTCCAAGGTGTGTATGTGTGAGCACGCATGTGTTTCTCCTCACCTATGTAAATGTTTCTTTGTTAATTTTTATATTTGTGCCATTTTGAACAGACCTGTAAGGGTTGCAGTAGGTTTATTTGTTTGCTTATATGACAGCTAATCCACTTACATGGTGTGTGTGTGTGCGCGCGTGTGTGTGTGTGTGTGTGTCTGTGTGTGTGTGTTCAAATAGAGTTGTCTTACCTAGATGTTTAGAAGCTCTCTGCTCTGGGTGTAGAAGGGTTAGACGATTAAAGAGCTCAGGAACTAGAGAGATAGTAAGGGCTGGGGGGGGGCGCGACAAGAGTCAGAGGAAGGCCAAGGCAGCCTGATAAAGTTTAGTGGGTGGTGTGTCAGTAAAGTAAAAAATGTTTCAGGATGTCATGAGATGACGTTAGATTTGGTCTTGTTTTTACTAGAGTGTAATTGTTGTATAACTAACGCATTATTGGAAAGTAAGTCTTCCAAATCAGCTATTTCATTTACTTAGAAGTGACACATACTCTTTTACAAAATTCAATCAAATTACGGCTTGTGGGGATAGAACTAGGGTTCTGTAAACTAACGTTTTACAGACTCTTCTATATTTCAGTACTACTCAACAGTGAATGTCAAGTTTTTTTCAGAATGATTCTCAAATTAATTTTCTATTCACAAAACACATGCACTGGGGTCTGTCAATTGTTATGGTGTCATCCTCAAAGAAAAGTGAACAGAAATCGTAAAAATGCCAACTAACACAGTGACCATTGAGCTCTCTCGTCAGTCTACAGTTATGCTATTGTGTGCAATTACACAGATAAAGATGCAAAGTTTATGGCTTCTCCTCAGATGACCCAATTGCCCTCACAGAATAATCCTACTGGAAGAGATCCAAAAGATGAGATGGTTGTTTAATAGGAAATAAAACCATCCAAAGCATATTAAGCTGACCACTGTACATGTGAGAATAATAATAGAGAGTAATAATATAGGTTAAGTATTTGTACTTTATATTACATTATTAGTAACTAAGACTGAAAAGAAAACCTGAAGCTGGCTGTGTGCACTGAGTATATTCAAATGGGTGTGAGCTGATTCTCTTGTGCATTAGAATATTTTTTTTTGTGTATACTGATGTGATATTGTCTCCCTCCCAGGCAGGACAAGCTCAAGGTTCATATGCGGAAACATACAGGAGAGAAGCCTTACCTGTGTACGCAATGTGGAGCCGCCTTTGCTCACAACTACGACCTGAAGAACCACATGCGTGTACACACCGGCCTGCGCCCCTATCAGTGCTCAAGCTGCTTTAAGACTTTTGTGCGCTCTGATCACCTGCACCGCCACCTCAAGAAGGACGGCTGCAACGGCATCCCCTCTCGTCGCGGCCGAAAGCCTCGGGTGCGAGAGCCAGGGCTCCTTGATGCTCCCCTGGGCCTGCTGAACCCCAGCTCCGACACGGGCCCTGGGTCTCGTACCATGAGGGGACGGCGGCGCTCGGAGGCATCATCAGCGGCAGAGGTGGAGGGGGCTGCTGAAGCCCATGCACACAGTCCTCAGCTGCAGGAGTTAGCAGGGGAGGCAGGGCCCTGAAGCAGCAGGGGCGACAAGGACACTGCTGGACACCATAGTCACTCTGCACCGCCTGTGAGACAGGCCAGTGAACAGAGAGAAAAAACACACAAAGGCAAACTTTTAAAAAAACAAAAACAAAACAACTAACTATTCCTCTATAAACCAAATCAGGGTGTCACAAAAATCTAATCTTTATATTTCTTTCTCCTTTTACTTTAGGAAATGGAGTAGACATGCAAGCACTTGAGTCAGTTTATCTGTTGAAGAGCAAAGAACGCTTCAAATCATGCACCCATGACGTCCACTTTCTGGGCCATTTCTTTCTTTATAATATTAGGGGTTTTATACATTGGCATATGTGCTTAGGCAAATGTATGATAGATACAAAGAAATTCTGAGCAACTATGCAGTTGATTTAGATTTTTATTGGTTTTGTCCTCACAGCCTTCAAGCTCTAAGCAAGGTGTCTATCAAGCACCTTCTGGCTGCTGTACGGGTGAAGCGAGGACAAATCCTCCCAGTGAAAACAACTCTTTTTCTATTCTTTTGCAGGTCTGAAATGTACAGTTACCATAGAAACAACATTGCCACAATATGGCATATGCAAGGAAAACTCACCACAATTTTGATGCAACAGTTTTTTCTCTCTAAATGTTCCAGAAAGAATCAGACAAGGGTTTGATTGAAGTGTTACTTTCTCTATAAAATGCATTTTAAGAATCTATGGATTGTCTTATTGAAAAACACATTGATGTTGAGTCAAATCCACTTTAATGGGGGCTCGTCAATTGCAGGACTAGGGAATATGAGGGGTGGAGGGTTTGTGTTTTTAAAGCACTACCATTGTCAATGTATCTGTTGGCTTGACTACGTTGCCTCTGATCCCTCATAACCCTGCAATTTCAGCATTTCTCTTTTCCCTTTTGATTTTGTCTTAATTTTGTTGTTGTTCCTTTTTGTTGACTGCTTCGGGTACTTGACACTTTATAATTGTATACATGTATATACAGCAGGTGGTGATATGACATTGGTTCCCTCTTAAGGCTGAGGTGTACTTACCAATCGGGTTTTTCCTCTTAGGCTTGATGTCATATTTCTCACAGAGTGAAGCTTGTGAGTGAACAAAACAAACTGTATGAATGTTTGATGAAAAAAAAAACATTGAGTCACCCATTTGTCCTAAACTTAACACTTGACATGTAGAGTTCCTGCCCAAAGTATGAGGGGGTCGAATGAATGAATGTGCTTAACTTTGTGCAGTTTTTCGGAATCTGTCCTTGTGTGACAAGGCGCGGGTAGCATTTAACCAACCGCAGGTTAAAGGAATGACAGGGAGCCCAAGTGAGAGAGTGACAAAGAGTACGAAGAAGAGATAGATGAGCACCTTTTTTTTCTGTTTGCACAGCTTTACTAAAGATATCCAGCAGAGCGAGAGAGAGGTATATTTAAAGGAAGTGGGCTGGTGTCAGGGAGGGAGTGAGAGGAGGTTTATGTATCATGCTTATTCCAATCTTTTTGCCCTAGGGACCACACAACCGTGAGGCAACCTGTATGATGAAGAGAGCAATAAATACCTGTCCAAGTTGGGAGGCCAAATAGGAGCGCAACTGCAGCTGGTTGATGGGGGAGGGGAACAAGGGAAGGGGAGGGGGATCTCACAATGTCTGTTGCATTCCAAAAAATAATCTCCCCCAGCTCAGCCACGTTTCCAGGCAGGAGGGGATCAAATCAGGCCTTTTCTCTCCCTCTCTCCCTCTGTAGTCCTCTAATGCCCCCGAACCAGCCTGGAGGGGATATTATTATATTAGAGCCTGGTGTTACTGTGGGTAGGACGCCTGGTGCTGGCAGTTTAGTGTGTGAGTGTGTTTACATGTACGTGTGTTTGTGCACATGTGTGTGCGTGGCAGCCAGGGTCGCTCTGGCCACATCATCACTGTGTGAGTCAGCCACAGCCTGTTCAAACATGCACCCTGAGCTGCCAGCCCCAATGCACTTTCTCTGCCTCTCACACACACACTCACGCTCACTGGGTCCAGGTATCCTGTAGAGAAGGGGGGAAAACACCAGAGCTGACATATCTGTTTGAATATTGTCAGTGACTCCATACATCTGGATTTGTTAGTCTTAAAATATCCAAGTTGTGTTATTGTACTCCAAATCCACTGTTATTTTCCAAACTAGCACATTGAGCCTTTGAGTCCAGAAGAGAACAAGCGTGTGATTTAGAGCACCCCCCCACCCAACTTTATAATTTCTGCAGTAGTGCTGTAATTCAACTATCAGCACCTTAATTGGAAAGAGGCAGGTTATAAATGCACTTTGTTAATGAGGAGGGCACTTTTGTCAACGAAACGGGTACTTTGAAACAAACCAGTTGCAAATGAGATCAGTCCTTTTGTCTGTCCATGGTGGTGAAGTTGAGCTCCTTCACTGGTTTTGTTCAGGTTTTGACGACAAGCTGCCAAAAAACCCCAGAAATATACGAGTTCAGATTTCTAAAAAAGAGACGCCGGGTGGGTTCAGATACAAACATGTCGGATTTTGTAACCTTAAAAAAGACTAAATTAATTCATTTAACTGATTGCACTTGAAGTTAGTTGTTAAAATAAATCTAGAGAGTTGTCTTTATGTCTTAATGTAAAGGAAAGGGATAGAAGGAGCAGGCAGACAAAGAAGAAAGGGCTCTGTGTGTGTGTGTGTGTGTATGTATGCGTGCATATTTTTTTCATACATGTGCACAAGCATGTTTTGCTGGCTGGCAGGCTGGAGGGTCTCAGGACAAGCTTGTATAAACAAACTTCATGTCTACCCCATCTGTTCACCAGCTACTCTCATAATTATACGTGTTCTCTGAGGAAGCACATACATCATAATAGGTCCACGGTACCACAGAAGCAAAAATACCATATTGTTAAACAACTCATTGGTCAGTTGCTTGTTTACTTCACAGCTCTCTTGGTGCAGATTTGCATAACTCTTCATTTACCCTTGTTGGTCATTGTCAGGGGCTGGCTAGGTCTTCAGAGTTTTAGTTTCTATTTTAGCTTCTCTGTTATGATAAAGATGGGGTTTATTAATGCAGAGTTTGACTCCCATAGGCAGACCGATGTAAGCTGGGTATGTCTACCTAGTTTGTGATCTTTATGTTGTGGTACTTGGTATGGACTGCTTGTGTGGCAGAAGTGAGACCTGTGAGCCATCTTAAACATATGTGTCTTTGGACCTGAATATTTCCCCAAAAGTCTTATGTTGATTAACCAAAGCTTTTTGCCCTCAATCTTAGTCTGCTGTAGACTAGAGATATTGTGAAAGTATATCTATAATTTATCCAGACTGGGCCTCCATGACTAAGCCACACACAGATGCCCTCCTCTTGAATACATATGCAGAAAAGTGTGTGGAATCATACAGATATTTACTTGAGTTTGCTTTCTCTCGCTCTTTGTATCCTTTTGGAGAATAGAATCAGAGGTTTAAGGATGTATAGTTTTTTTCTGTCTGTCTACACTTGTTTTTTTTCTTAAAATAACGTGTTGTGCTACAGCTATTTTTTTTTTCAAACAATTTTATGTGGCTGTGCGTGTGAGTATGCGTGCGCGCGCGTGTGTGTGTGTGTGTGTGTGTGTGTGTGTGTAGGTTGGGGTCATGGTTTTGGGTTGCTGTGCCAGGAGGGTGGGGTAAATGGGTGCTTGGGTGGGGTTATGGATATAAAGCCTGATAGCACTGGAAATGGTGCTTTAGCTGAGAGAGCAAAAGTTTGCACTAATGTTAAATGTCCTTGTCCTGCTTATGGGAGAAGGGCAGGAGACCTCAGAAAGGCCTGCGAGTTTCCATGAGCACAGAGCAGTGTGGTTAATACTCAATGGTCTCATTAAGAGTCCATCCAACCCCTCCATAGAAGTAATCATGTACAGTATATTAAGAAATATACAGACGTCCAACAACAACAAATACCAAAGGAGAAAAAATGGCTTGCATTCAAGTCATTGGACATTTTAAGCTACCAATCTAATGTTGGATTAATAGAGTTTTATTGTTAAGTCTGAAGGCTCTTAAAAAGAGATTCTGGATGTAACTTTAGATGGAAACTAGAAATGGTGTGATAACAGCAAATCATATTTGCTCTTTATATTAAGAAATGTTCCAAATATACAACATTTAGGCACTAAGTAGCAAAGCCTCTCCGAAAACATTCGAAACATTTGCGTTTGTCCTGATCTGATGGCTGGGATGTACAGTGTGCAGGTGCCAGAGATATTGCATCCAATTCTTTTTAAATTTCAGAGATGGGATTTTATCAACATTTGTCTCATGTTGTCAACTGATGAATAATGAAATGAAATGATAATGAAAAATATTGTTACTGTTAAACACTGTTATTTTGATGATTTCAGTTTACTTTCTGAAAAGGTTGAACTGAAATGTTCTCTAGTTGAAGCAGACTGGGACTTTGTGGCCTTGTCTGAACAGCACTAAGCTTGTTGTTTTTATGTTTCCAGACAGTTGTATTGTGCAGTGTGGGGCTGAGGCTCACTCCCACCAGGTGGACAATGCAAACATCAAGGGCCACAGTGTGCCTTACGTGGACAAGGACTGACAAAACTCACAACTTCTTTTTTATTATTTTTTTTTTTACCATAGACACTTTTTAAATTAATTAATCTAAATTGTAAAAGCTGATTGGTACTTGGTACAAGCTTTACTTGAATGAATTTAGAATAATGTCTCTGTACTAGCCACTACTTCAGAACTGTGTCTCTGTCAGCCTCTATGGATCCACAACTGGTGTGTCCCCAGCCTCAGCCCCAGACCAAGGTTACTCTGACACAGGCTACACTGAGACAGTCTCAGAACACTTGCAGTGTTTTTCCAAATTGACCTTGATATGTGTTTTTTCCTATGCTGTTATCAAAGATTTTTGGTGAATCTGAGAAGGCCATAAAACAAAGACGACCAACAACTATGATAACAATTGTAACTGTAAATAATCCAATGAAGCAGGACGGGTTGACTGTTAATATCGAGATTTATGTTGGCGGACGGGGGGCTATTTGCTTTGCTTCGTCATTTTCCTGCACACCTGATTTTTTTGTGTTTTCCATCAGGCTCTTGATGCACAGCAAGCTGAGCGCAGCATATGCAGTACGGCACTATGCGCAGCGTGGCTCTGGCACTTACACAGACAGCCCTGGGTCCTTCAGAGAGGCAGGCTGCTGATTGTTGGCTGCTCTCAGCCAAGTGGGGACAGTTTGCACTTGGAGTCTTTCTCAGTCTGTGGGGATAGAAAGGTTGGCATACAGGGATGAGGATTAAATACGGGTGGTAGGGGAAGGCTGGATGTTGTTTTCAGGGATGAGGTTAGAAAACCCAGGTGATGGACTTATTTGCTGAGCAATGGTTCAGTGTTGGTCCTCTAAGCTGGTAGGAATTGCATGGCCACAATATGATAAGAATTGTAATACAAAGGAGGTCACCACAGATTTCACATTGGGGAACTGCAACAAGGAGAATGTTGCTGATCTCTCTTGTCTCTATGTCAGTACTACTCAGGTGGAAAATACACTGCTATGCATTGGATTTTAATGTCTGCTAAGTTTATGGTATGTCTCATCACCCTCCGAGTTACTTCTCTGTCTTTTCCTTTCTTGTTCATACCAATATTTAACATAATAGTTCCCAGAAAGATAAAAGCAGGAACAGTTCCCTCATTGTAAAGTGGCTGTGACCAGCCTATTTCTCTATCTAATATTGATCCAGTGAATTGTTTGTTGGAGGGAAGGAAGCCACTGGAGATTCAGTCTTATTAGTCAGACTGTAACATTTTTTAAAGGAGATGGGTGTGGAAAAGCATAGGGGGGGTATGTTCTCTTACTTTCTTCTCCCATCGCTCTCCCTCTCTCCGGACTCAGAGTCTACAGCTTTGCTGCCGACTGGCCTTTGATCAAAGATCACACACCCTCAGCAGGGGAATCAACAGGAGAGAAAGGAGGGAGAGGGGATTGGATGAGGTATGGAGGAAGAGACAGTTATAGTTTTCAGTCACCTAAACCAATTTAGGATACATTCCATAACTTCATACTGTGATTCCCACTTCAGAGTTTTTGGCAGGTGTAAAGGATGTGAGTTGTAGACGGCAGGAGGAATCGGTCAACATTTTGCAGTTGGCTGTTTCAGTCAATCCGTCTAGCCTCACTATCCCTCTACTGTGTGACAGACAGACATGTAGACAGTAAGTTCAAAAGGCCCCCAGTGTTCCGCTATCCAACTGCCTTTTTTCAGCTTCTGCGATTGTAACAAAAGCACTTTGCGAAAGGCCATCCTGAATTTTGTGTGCTTTTATTTTATTGTTATCACTATTGTTTGATTTTGTTGTTCCTGTTGATGTTTTTTTTTTTGTTTTCTCAGTGCAGATGATTATTTAAATGCAAAAAAAAAAAAAAAAAAACACAAAACGATACGATGAAAAAGAAAAAAAAAAGAAAAAACTTGAATATTTGGATTGAAGGTGGTTGGAGCTGCCACCTCATCTGGACATAAACAAACACATCTCTGTTATACTACCACCATACCTGTTATATGCAGCTTATTGCATAGTCACACAAAGGTAGAGGGGTTAAAGGACAGGTCTCCCCCTACCTGCTCTCTGCTTACTGTCTCAGATTTTGTTGGGAGAAATGTCATTTGATCTCATTTTGGGAGACTCCTTTTCTTGAAAAAGAAACCTGTATAACAGTTGCAAAGCTTTCTGAGAAGGCTAGCTGTGCTGAATGTTAAACATGCAGTGTTGTATCCACTGCAGAATCTCTTTGTCTGCAATAACGCCCTGTCTGTGTAGTTAAAGGCTGGATCTGGTATCCATATAGAGCTTAAATGATTATGAAAGACAGATGAAATGGCCAAATGACCATCATGCACTTTTGCAAATCAGTACAGAAATTTTTTTGGGCCTTAACATCTATGTCAAATCAAGATTATTGCAGTAGAGTGGAAAGAGTAATATTGATCATAATAAACATTCAATAAATCCATAGTCCAGTAAATGGTTTAACTTGGGAGAAAGAAATAGGCTACTATTTATGATAGATTGATTTGTAACTGTGATTATGATTTTCTGATGTACATTTAAAATGGCAGAATATGTCCCAATTCTCAAACCTGGACATAAATTGTAAACACACACCAAGTCACATGAGGCAGAAAACTGTTGCTCAACTCTCTGTGTGTTGAAACGTTCATCCTTGTTGCACATCTGACCACACCCCACTCTGAGCATCACAACAAGTGTAACGCAAAGGTAGAATAGCTGCTGTGACATCACTAATTCAATGGAGTTGATCAGAAAGTGCAACGTCATCAAACGTTTTAACCCACAGAGTGTAGCAGCTGTTTCCTTCCCTATGCGATTTAATGTGGATTTACTTTTTAAATAACCCTTTTCTCTTCACAAAGGTTTTTTTTCTTTCTTAGCGTAGCAGTCTGTCAGTCCATATCTGTTGGAAGCTGCGGGGGGAATAGGTGATTTTTGGAGAATTTGCACTTTTTGGCGATGAAAAGAAATTGTATTGTATATGAGACCACTAAATCCACAGTCTAAACCATATAATTCCATTTTGTGTCATTTTTTTTTGTTCTGTTCTTCTTTTTTTTAATATATCCAAAAATGTCTGGCATCTGGTTGTCTGGTTTAAAGAATATAAAATCTTTCTATTAAAAACAATGGTTGCAAAGTTTGGTGTGGATAATTTTGTCTCTTATTCTAACTTATCAAACATAATACATCTGTTTGTTATATTGCTTTCTTTATGTACTGTACATAATGCAACCTCTTAGGACAAGTCAGTTCTCTCCTGCAACCAGAAGGTGGCAGTAATATCACTGTTATCATTTGAGGATGCAGTGACCCTCATAGTGCAGCAGCACGTCATTGCTGTGTGTGTCCCTCTCTCTCTCTTGCATTCATTCTTTTTCTCGCTCACGCACCCTCTTTACTGACCAGGACAGCACAGTTCAAATTAGTATCTACATTTTGTCCGATGTATAAACATGGACACACACACCGTCATGCTAACATTCAAATTATACATTACAAATAAAGCACCACCATATATGGCGCAGACACAATGTGTTTTGGCCTGACATACATCAAGAGTAGTATAGTAAACTAGTTTGGTTCCGAAGGATATTTACAAATAGCGGCTAAGGTCTTGTTTGAGGACATATCTATCGAGGTTAGGCCACCTATAGTGTTTTTAAGTCTGAATTGTCCCAGAAGTCCAGCGGCAGACTGCAACCATGGGCTTGTTGTCACCCTGTCTTCCTGTTTGTCTCGGTCTGTCTCCCTGAGGCGATCCTGTGGGGTGACAGAGGTCATAGAACAGCTCATTAACCCCACCCCAACAGCCCACACATTGCTGCAGTCCTCGGGCCCTGGCTACACACACACACATTTTATAATGCTCCACTAATAGCAGTTAAGTCGACTTAAGCCCACTCCGTAAGCAGTATGTTTTCAGGGATGCACTATGAGACATGTATGTGTCTTGCATGTTGTATGTAGTATCACTGCATCTAAATATGTTTCTGCCAGATGTGGCATACTGCACATTTCCATATTTGACAAATTGCATAGTTTGCATTTTTCTTAAATAAAACCCCTTTTCAACATTTACTATAATACAAATCCACACTGAGTAATATATTAGAGTATGAGATGATTTATTCAGTCATGTTGAACCTGTTGGCCAGATGTCTCGGGGCTCCAAGTCATTAATTGTTATGTTTGTAAGGTATCTAAAAACACAGTGGGATATGGTGTTATTTTCCATGTTCAGACATCATTGTTGCAGTCAAAACATATTGGATAAGCGGAACAGCAGCACTTCAGGGGCTAGGAGATGCCTGGGAGCTGTTGTCTGGTGTCTCTAGTTATATTATTCCCTCACTCTGTGCATGTGAATGTACACGCGTATGTGTACGCATGTGCCTGCAACTGTTTCTGTTTACATGTTTGTCTATATGCTTATGCGCCAAGGTGTGGTTTTATAATCTCACTTGCTTGTGTATATGTGCGTGCACACCATCGTCATTAAGGCTCAAAGTAAATGAGCCTCTTACTGCCCTCACAATGAACACTTGGAGACAGGCAGGAAAACAGCGAGACACACACACACACTAGCCTCATTTTCACCAGTATACACCTTTCTCCAGGGATATAAAATGTCCCTGCCTCTGCACACTGTGGGACATGAGTTTCATCCAAACTAGCTGCCGTCCTCAATAAAACCCACGTGAGCAATCTCCGCAGTATAGATTTCCAGTTTCTCTTAGGGTATATTTTGTTCAGATCAGGTGTTTAAACGGCTCAATATGACAATAATTAGGCAGCGCTGAAGACATGTGTTCTTTCTTATGTTGATAAGGGACAATGACCTTTAACCTGTGCACCCCTGTAGTCCCCCCACCACTGCAACCCATCCGTCCCATATGCCCCCAGCCAACACCCCACTACCCCCTCTTCTTGCCCTGTCCAGCTCCCATCAGGAAGGATAGAGGGGGGATTGGACAGGCTTGGAGCCTCGCCTCTGGCCATCTCTCCTCCTCCCCGGAGAACAGAGGACTGAGGTGCCTTTAAACCACTGCGGCAAAAACCCTACCAAAACCCTGCAGTCATTAATATGCAAAAATGCAAATGAGTAGGTAATTAAGAGCTGGAGCTCTCTGGAGGCTCTTTGATTGCTAATGAATTCTAATCTGCAAAGAAAGGGGGGAGGGGAGGAGAAAAAGAGATGAAAGAAATAGAGAAAACAACGAAAGAGAGAAGCCTCAACCCGAAATTTGTCATATCCATAAGTTCTCATATTGGATTTGTTTTTACCAGCAAGCTGTGGACTAAATTATTAGCTTAGTTATTTGGGACAAGTTCTTTATGATATGTATACAAGCCGAGAGTATTTGGGAAAATATACTGTAAATGGATAATGAACAGCCTTCAAAACACATTTATATCAAGTTAGGAGATCGATTTGTTGTATTTCTTTCTCAGTAAACGGCCATGAAAATAAGAAGTCATGTTTTCCAATGCAGATGACATTAATGACATGAGTATCATGCTGTTTGTAATGGACACAGTGTAGTCATTGTGTAGATATAGCTAATTAGAGGTGAACATGACAGGCGAGCAGACACTTCTGACCAGCGGCTACCAAAGAAAATAGAAGGTCAGATATCTCAACAGTGTGTTCTTTGCTGCAATAGCAGCTGTGTGCTGAAGTAAAGGAGATGTCATTTCATCACTTTTGTGAGCCATAACACATCCCCACTTCCACTCTAACTCATTCAGTCTGTCACTCACGCACACACACACACACACACAGACATGCACACACTGCTGTTATTGTTGTTGCAGTGCTCCCACGACACCAACAATCTCTGCTTCCCTCCCCCACACGGGCTCACATCTATCTCCCTTTCACTATCCTCTCCCCCCCCTCCCCGTCCTGGGTAGCCCTGACATGCCTACTTCAATTGATTTAGAGTCAATTCAGCTTCTGATCTGATTGTTATCATGTGACTTTTTCGCACACCTCCCCCTCGATATATATGACTACTGTATTATTTTCAGAATGGGGTAGAAATTTTTTTGGCTCTGGTAGGAATACTCCTCTCTACTATGCACTTTCTCTGTCTGCTTGCTCCACTCTCTGTCTTTCTGTTTCTCTATATCTCTCACCTTCCCATTCTTCATCTCTCAAAAAAAAAATAATAAATAACCCAACACAAATTCAACTGCCACCACAGTCTCCCATCTGCTCTTTTCCTCAGCTGTACATTCTGGTGGTGGGGCTCTCAATTGCCCGGCTTTGTAAACAGGAAGCTGGTGTTCTGTTCACTGTACCTGAAGGATGGGTGGCAGAACAGGGGCACCCATACAACTGCACAATAATGGGAATCCAAGATGGCAAGGAGGGGTCCCATAAAATCACCAGAGAGAATAGAGGAAGTTGGGATGCAGGAAAGCTTTTGTCAAATAAGAGCAGACAGAAGTCAAAAGGATGAATTGAGTTTTTCCTTTAGTAAATAGATGATTTAGTTTGTGTATGTCTTTCTGTATTGGATCGAGAACTGTAGTGTTTGGGAGGATTAATGTCATGGACAATCCCTCAAACTCATTTTCTTTCTCACTGTGGAGCTTTGTGGGAATTACAGTTTCAGGATAAGGGAGAGAGACGATGGTCCCATTTGTGATGAAGTTAAATCTGGGTTCATTGTGTCCCTTTTGTAATGTTATACCTTTGAGTTTGGCTGTTTTGAATACTTGTTTGAATTCAAGAAGATATGCTGTCCACACTTGTTCCAAAACAGTTGCTCTGCTTTACTTATGTTTTCCAGCTATTGCTGAAAGGGGATAGCTTAACCTTGTGGATTATTGCCCTGTTTAAATCACTCACTCCACTCTCCACACATTTTATTGTTGTTTAACATGTTGGAAGTCAGTGCAAGTTAGGGTGTTTTCTGCCAGGCGAGCTGTAATAGGGGGAAGAAGCTTGACGGGAGTCAGTTTATCATGAGCACAGAGAGCACAACAGATAGATTCCCAGTGTCTCCTCCCCTTCAGCGCAGATAGACTCAGAGCATGGGCACTCAGCCAACACTATCAATCTATCCGCTCCTACCCCCAGCCTCTAACTCTTATTGGAGGACAGCTTCCAAAGGGGCAAGGAAGCATGAATCATAGCCCGGCTATGAGAAGCTGTTATGCCTCTAAATACACGTGTTGTGGCTCAAAATCACTCCGTTGCTTCGCCATTAATGACCATCTCGCAAGTGATTGTCACAGCCCTGTAACAAAGTTGTAGCATTTAGGAGGGGCTGAGGCTGTTCAGGGAGAGGGATTGTTGGTCTTGGCCTAGTTTTCTTGTCTGATCAGAAACCTGTGCACCTCTGCCCTTCCCCCACCCAAACCTAAGCCTCTACTATTACAGGCTGTGAGGGGCTCAGTATGGAACGAGGTGAGCAGCTTGCCTCACCACTGAGCTCTGTGTGCGCTATGTGTGCTGCCTATACTGTATGGTTACGGGCTCATCATTGTGTGTGATATTACCCAGTGATGTGGTTTGGCTTGCATGACTGGCTTCCTATGAGCAGAGCAGTATGGCAATGAGGGCTAAAGGTGTATGACATGTGAGAGTGTTGAGGCAGGTAGCTAACACTAAACCCAGCTATGAGACTATGGTAACAAAACATTGCTTTCTGACTGGAGGTTAAAGCAGCTAGAATCAAAGGTGGCATATGTGAGGCATCTATAGGACTGCCCTCTTTATTTGTTCTCTACAAAGCATTATTGATTAAAAAAAATCAAAAGAGGATTAAGTAACTAGTACACATTATTACACACTGTTATTTCTTGTGTGAATTTATGTAATTTAAAATATGTGTACATAGATAGATATGTCATTAATATGCACAAATGTATAACCGGTTAGCACCAATGTGCCAAACATATGCTAATTTTCCATGTGCATCTGTTGTTAATTACAGATATGAAGCCGGGAATGGCTCAAAGGAATCATTGAGGGCATGTGTGACAACATCCCTCCCCATTCTGCCTTTAACTGTCCATTGTACTGTGAATGTATTTTGAGATTATAGATGACATGTTTGTGTTTTTGTTTGGCCCCTCCTGTATAATGACACTGTAAGCTTTTAGGTTTCCATGTGGTAGATTACCTATAGTTATTGTGGATAAAAAAACATAGTTTTAGCATAAAAACTGAGCTTTTAGAGGTCACTATCTGTTCTTTTATGTCCATGTTAATTGTGAAACAAACAAAATAGTGGACAGCACAGCATTACAATGTTCACATATTCCCGGCTTCACTAAGTATTTTGTAATAGCTGAATGTAAAATTGCATTTCTCAATATCAGGAATAACATATTTGACCAGCTATTGCCCTTGGCTCCAATGAGAAAGTGGTGCCACCCTAATTCACTTGTAAAAAAAAAAATAGGTATGATGGCAATATAGTCCAAGGGAGGATAATGCTTTAAAACACATTTCTTCTGTCTGCGGCTTCTTTTTACACAACCAACTTCTGTTTAACCTTGTGTCACTGTTAGATGCACTCTGTGTTCATTAAGGTGAAGATCCTCACTATATATATTTTTTTTCTTATTCTTTTTTTACCGCCCCCCTCCCTCTCTTCAGCCTGGCTGCCCTTGTACATGCTCTCCATGTCAGACCCAGCTGTTACTACAAACTACTTGGAGGGCTTACAAGCCTCATTGCTAATACTGACAACGGCACTATTCTTACTCAAGGCCTAACGTCTACTGGAAAAAGCGAGAATATGGGAGATTTTCTCTGCCACCACCATAAATTCATTTCCCCAAACAGATGTTTCCATCTGTTCAAATCTAATCTTTTGATTAATACATTCCTCCAAGAAAGGATTCCAAATAGGTGTTAGACAAATAACTCAAGATGCCCTTTCTTTGATGGCTGTGATTATTTTCTGACGCTACGGCTGTCTTTTTGTCAATGTGCATGAGTACCTGTGCGTGCATATCTGCATATGTGCATGTGTGACCAAATGTGAATGTGTGCATGGTATGTATGTGAAGATATTTATGGCCCATATGTGTGTTTGTTCCGAGCAGTAACATTCCTAAGACGGTCCATGAGCCTAATTAATGTTCTGTGCTAAGGTTTTTCCTTTACTCAGGGGACATCCAATGGATTACTTACCTATACGTCCTATTGACAGCAAATCCCCCTTCTCATTGGTAACCTCTGTGTAAATAGACAGTTTGAGGCATTAGGGTATATAAAACACTAGGCAGCTATGTAGAATTTGCATTTGCCATGTCTTAATTTTGTTATACAGCTCACACCCAAGACATGGGCATCCTGCCCACCTAGTGACTCAAAAGATACTTGAGTCACTGTGGCCTTTGTAGTGGTCGATAACTGTGTGCTTAGATGTTGAATAAATCTTTCTGTATCTTAAGGTTTCTGGGGTTTTTGGTCTTTCTAAAATAGTATATGTCTAGAATGTATATAACATGGCCATTTTGGAGGTTGTAGACCAGAAACAAAGAAGGGTTATCTTAACTTCCCTCTTCTTTGACAAGGTTTGCCCTCAGGTTAAAAACAACAGCTGTCTAACACCTACATACATTTTTCAAAAGAGTGGTTATTGTTTTTTTGTGTGTGTGTGAGGGATGTTGTGAGCATATTGGATAAAGGCAGGAAACACATTAGTTACATATCAGGGCCTTCTAATCTTATTCCATTGTAAGTTGTTCATCGTCATCATGGTAACTGAACTGCAGTTAATTTCTACCTATTGGTCTTGTTCTCTTGTAAATGCAGCATTTTAACATTACAGATACATTTGCGTTGATAATCTGGTGTGCCCTCCCTGTTTGAACTGTTTTCTCTGAACTATTTTCCTCTCCCCCCTTACTCTGTGATCCTATACTCTCTGCTCTCCTTCCTCTCCACTCTGCTCTGGAGCAGGCAGTTACTAGGGGTGTGTTGGTCTTATGTTTATCAGCTCATTCACAAAAAGGCCGGCTAGCCTACGTAAAAATTAGAGCAAGGATTCATCTATTAGTTGACTGACAGAAAATTAATCGGCAACTATTTTGATAATCTATTAATTGTTTCAGTCAGTTTTCAAGCAAAAATCCCAAACATTTGCTGGTTCCAGATTCTTTACTGTGAGGATTTGATGCTTTTCTTTGTCATAAGTGATAGGAAACTGAATACTTTTGGGGTTTGGACTACTGGTCAGGTTAATCAATAATAAAAATAATTCTTAGTTGCAGCCCTAGTGGAAATAATGTTTCATGATTACAGCGTTTTATCATTTTGAAGTAAAATCAGCAGGACAAAATATTATTTTGGAACCGGACAGTGTCTGGAAACATGTTAATTTTAACATCTAATTTGCGTATTTAAGTGGTAAGTTAAAAATAAATAAAACTAGTCTAAATAGTTCCCCTTATAACCCATACATCAGAAAATAAATATAATAGCCTATAGTTAAAAAAAAACATTCAGCTTATGTCATACAGTTGTATTGATATAAAAAATAGCAATAAGTACTAATAATTAAAGGGACAGTTCACCCCAAAATCAAAAATACATATTTTTCCTCTTACCTGAAGTGCTATTTATCCATCTAGATTGTTTTGGTGTGAGTTGCCGAGTTTTGGAGATATCGGCCATAGAGTTGTCTGCATTTTTTTTTAAAATATAATAGTACAATATGAGGAAAAATATGTATTTTTGATTTTGGGGTGAACTGTCCCTTTAAGATAGTTTTACATGTAGCATCATTTAAATGTTGAGACAACATTTTACAGTAACAATTTAAATTGTAATTTGGCTTATTTGTTGCTGTTGTTATTGTAATGAAAACAAACTTATTTATAGCCGTGGGTTGAAGATATTGGGTTTTGTTTTTTTTGAAAAAGGGAAAAGAGGACACACCAACCAAAGTAATAAAATGATGTCAGCGGGCATGTTGGAGCCCCCCTCAGCCAGCCTCCCTGAGCACACAGGGAAAGTGAGCGTCAAGAAGAAGGCGGGTACAAGTTGGATTTCCAGCCGTTGGCTGGCTGCCGTTGCTGCCAATCAAACGCACACGCTTCCCCATTGGTCGAGCTCTCTCGCATTTATCGTGCCATCTCGTCAAGCTGCTGCTGTGTAATCGCAGGTAACTTTCTTACAATAGCCTTCCGCTGGACGACCTAGTGCTCGTAGCGCTCCTGCATTTTGAGGATTGCAGATACAGCACGCAACACTGAGCTTCGGAATTAGACATTTCCGTCGTTTTGGCCACCGGAAGACGTTAAAGCAGTATTTTTTTCTGTGTAAAAATACCCCGTCTCTCAAAGGCGTTTGAAATCGGACACCGCTGGCATTGAGGCCCTCACTTTTGTGCGGAGGGATACGATGTTGCGTCTGACAATGTGGACGGAGGTGGTGAAGATGTCTACGAGAAGAATGAAATCATCTCAGTTGTAACAACAAAAAAGGAAGACGCGAGATTAGTTACTATAATAGATTTGTTTGCACACAGACTTGTTACATTGAAGCAAACACGTGGGCGCTGTGTGAAAAACAGGCTTACCGGGACAAAAGGAAGACATCTACGGTGCTCCAATGCGTTTCATGCACTGAGGTCGAAATTCTCTTGAAGTTTTATGTTTTTCCCCTTGCGAGTCTCAGCTTTTCTTTTTACTGTTGGATATCAGACACTTGGAGAGGAGAGGTAAAAACACCTTCTTTCACTTCATGTATCGGGGGACGTTGCATGAATTCGATGGGTTTCTCTGACACCTATTTTGACGCCTGCAATTTTCGAAAAGTTTTTGGGAATGTGTGGTTAAAGCGGGGGATGTAAGTTTTTGTCTGGTTTGAGGTGGTGAGCCAAGTGTGTGATGGTCTCCGCATCGACCACGGAGAGGAGGAAATTACTCCTTTGTTCTGCAAAAAGACTCGACTAACGTTAAATGTTAGTCCTGCCTAACAAGCCTCATTTTGTTTTTCACCGTGTGTCTCCGCCACTAGCTCTAGCTAGTACGTGGAAATATGAAATCTTTACGTTGTGTAACGTTAATGTTGGTGAGCATTTTAGCTAAACTTTGTGTTGTGGGCCTACATTTATTTTCCATACAAGCCAGAAACAAACTTTCCATAAAACCCATTTGGTAGCCCTTTAAACATTCCTTTATGGAAGTGTCTGGCCACCAGCTAGACTTTATTTTATTGCACATTTGGCAGGAAATTCCTCATGCTCCCACCCCCACCGTCTCCTCCACTGAACTCCCTCATAATGCACGACTTGAACCCTAATATGTGAGAGAAAGAGCTCCGTATTTGTTGCATGAAGTTTGGAGCATTGCTGTTATTCTCCAGGATTGCGGCCGTTGCACTTGTTTTACACACGTTGTTTTCACTAGGAAGACACAACTGGAGATTGTGGTTTTGTTAGTCTTCAGGATGATGTCAACATAGTTCAAAATAAATGGTGAATGGGTTAGTTGTCAGCAGTAGCTTGGCCCTGGATGTGGCCTAGCGGAGATGATCAAATAATGTACAGCCTACATCCTGTGGTGCCCTAGATGTTTACTGTAATTGTTCTAAACAATTTGACCCAAAGTGGTTATTGTTTATAATTACATGTCTTTGGCACAAGACATTTACATCCGTTTGTTTCGGACAGTGTTTGAATCAACAGTTGAATATGCTTTTCTGTTCAGCACGGCTGCGCTTGTTGTTTCTGTAGTAATAGCATTGACATAAACACATGTTATAGTTACTTTACTTTGCCTTTATTTCCCCACATGGCAGGACAAATGACACCAAAAACATATACAACCTATGCGGACTGAATTGTGCTTTTAAATTACAAAATCTTCACTGTCAACAACAGTTATTCTCAAGTAATTACCTGCTTGCTAGACAGGTAGAATGATCTTAATTTGGCCCATTATTATCTTTGAAAGCCATAGTCAGGTACTGAGGCAGGCGCACACATTTAAGTCTTGTTTGCTGTTATGCATTTATATTAAAGATTAAGTTTTTGGTCTAAAGCATCTGTTTAGCTCAGTGGTTTGTTTCACTCGAAGTGCAGGCTTCTTTTGTGGATAATGACCTGCCTTCTCTGCCTTGTGTGGGGTGACAAAGACCCCTAATCTGCTTGCTTCAAATATTGATCCAGTAGTAGCTGAAGATGCCATTTTGTTACATTAAGCCCCTCCATGTGCTCTACTCTATTTAAGTCAGTGGTTAAATAATATTTGCAAATCTTAATTTTATTTTAGTGGTGTGTATGACCTGTTTTGTCCTTTTTATTGGCCATCTTATCCAAAAGTTTGACAGCCGTGGTCCTAGCCTTTTTACACTTGGGGCTATGTGGTGTGTGTGTGTGTGTGTGTGTGTGTTCACTTCCTTTCCTTGTCTCAAGGTTACATTAGTTCTGCTCGCCTGAGTTCACTAGACTTCGACTGCACCGTTTGTCCCCCCTGAAGTGACTTGTGTTATTTTCATACATGTAGAAAATTATTTATTACATTTAATACTTTTGTTTGTTTTGCTTTCAAGTGGCTCCTAATTTTATATTTTTATTTCTTGACATAAATGTAAATATTCAGAGTTCCCCTAGTTTACATTTTACAACTTAAATTCCCTCTAAAACATCCATCGTTTTTGTTTGATTGCATCAATTTATGCCTGTGCTGTACTACAATAGAGGCTGTAAAAGCACACCACCTGTTGGTGTCCAAGTGCCTCTATTCCTCCGCTCGCTCCTCTTACCACTAGTTCCCTGTGAGGCTTGCAGAACCACCGCTCAGCATCAGAGAGCGGCCTCGGGCTTGCGTTGGAATGCAAAACACAGGGTAAATCCAGTATTCATGCTCACTGTGTCATTTGACAAGGTTCTTTCTGAGTTGACATATGGTAATTTGGTAATGACGTGTTTGCATACAGTCATTAGCTCTGCCTTTCACCCCTATTTCCTTGGGCTAACAATAGTCCCAATTATGTCTGTAATTGTAAATGTATTACAATCTCTTTTATGTAGCAATGATTGACATATGGTTGTGTTATTTACCAGGGTTGCGTAAAATGAAAGAGATTTTTTTTAAGTCATTACTTGGTAGTGATTTGACTAAGGGCAGAGTATTTATTTCATGGCAGTGTCTCTTCTACTGCTTGGATGGGAAGGCAGCGTCTGGCTGAAATTAGCATTTTTAAGTAGACCTGGCTAAAGTGTATAGTTTTAAGTAGCCTAATGTTGTTTTCCCTCGTATTTCAGTGAGTTAGTAATTTGAGCTGTAGGTTTTGGCCAGCTGAGACTCAATAGACGATCATTGATTTTCATATTGTAACTTCTCAGATGCACAAGAGTTTAGCCTCTCACCTGGATCTATATTTTGTTATATTGAAAATTTTGAAACACAAATTTGATGCGTTGGCAATACGAAAGTTGTTTTATTTTATTTTTTTATTTTTTTAAAGAAAAATGCTGACATAGGCCTACATTGGTATCTTATGGGAGAAATTCTGATTCTTATTCTAACAACTTGCCAATATGAATCATCTCTTAAGGGTTGTGAAATAGCAAAGGTAGAGTAGTTTGAATCATTCATTACCATCATCCTCTGTTTTTTAAGAGCTACATGTAACTTCTCTTTGTGCTTGCTAGTGCCATTAAAATCCTGTATCTGCAAATTTCTCTCATAGGGTTTATTAGAGACTGAAGGGTATGAACGAACAGCAGCAAAGAATGGCTGCAGTGGGAACTGACAAGGAACTCAACGACCTCCTGGATTTCAGTGCGGTAAGAGAGTGGGAGAGCAGTCTGGGTGGTTCTGGGTGGCATTGGGAGGAAGAGCTAAAGAGAGTGCGATACAGGTCTGGGTATGGGCAGAGGAGAGCTGGAGGTCTGAATGAGAGAGGTGGGGAAAGGGGCGAGGAAAGAAAATCAGTGGGAAGCTTAATTTCTCAATCTGCAACAGAAATTTTTGGAATCTTTTTTTTTTTTTTTTTTTTTTTTTTTAACAGTAGGTTGTGTCAGCTCAAGATATTTCCATCCTTCATTCTTGGCATGCAGAGGTAGTGCTGATTACATCAAAGCATGGCAAGTAAAATACTGCTATACCTCAGAGTGACTGGTGAAAATGAATTCAGGTTTTAAACATAGGTTATTCAATTATGTAGGTGATGGAGAGATACAGCAACAAGGAAGTGGATCTTTACTACAATGAACTGGTGTCCACTGTAAAATGTAAATAGTGAATCAGGAACGACTGCAGGAAACAGTGGAAATAATTTCACCCGTTCGTCTTTTTAACAGAATCTGATGGTGAAATGTTGTTATACGAACTGGGTTGAGCAGACAGCTTCTGCATTTCTTTTTGTCATATTTTTAGTCTTTAGGAAGACATTTTCACAGAGGTATCCTCCAGACATTATCTACAAAGTGGATAGAGGTATCCTGTTCAGCTTTTATATACCTGTGTTTTATTTAGTTGAGAAGCCTTTGTTGCGCTTTACGCTGACATAAATATCTCATAGGCCCAATGGAGCTGTGTTAGTTTTTTTCTCCTAAATGAATTGAATAGCTGGTAGGGCTAAATTGCCAGCTCTGGATAATTTTTATATATGGGGCACAACAGCGTCAAAACCTTGACTCCTAATGAATATTTGTCAGCAGACTTACTGTCACATGAGGTTTCTTTTGACAAAGTACAGTTGATTAACACTCAAGTCATTGACATTTTGTGATGTGTAACACTGGGGAACAACAGGACAGTGATTTTTATAAAAAAAAAAAAATTTGTTGTGCATGAATATTGTTGGTGGAGCTCCATTAATAATGACTTGCATGATTCAGTCAGCTGTGTTGTTAATGTAGTCCTATTCTCTGCCATACCATCGGTATTTAAAGGAAACCTTACCCCACGAAAGAAAAACACTCCCTGTTGTGAAGCGGGTTTGTGGGAGGTTCTCATTAGACAGTTGGGTTTGTGTTAGAAAATCTCTGATTGATCGGCTGCCAATTTGTATCAGCAGATGTTCCATCTAAGTATGACATTGATAATTGGGTGAGAAACTGTCGAATAATATACAAACAAATTTCCTCCTCTTTGTTTATTTGCTGGCGAGTCACAGAAATGCATGCTAGATTGGATGCGGAATAAAGCAAAACTAAAAATGTTTTGAGATATCTGCGATCAAATGTAACGGGGGAAAAAAGATAGTGACTGCGTAGACCTACCCTGTTTATATATATATTAAAAAAAAAGAGAGAGAGATCATATGTGGTTGTGGCAGATTGTGTTATGGTGCCCTACTTACAAAAAGGTTTGGTTTGTATAGTAGAGTTTAGCCACGTCACTGAAAGATGCCACATAGCAGATATTTTGACCACACCATAGCCTCATGGTAAAGCCCACATTGGCTCGGTGACAAAACCCACGGACTCATTAGTGTTTTAAAAGTTAAAGTTGATACTGCAGGTATTATATGAAAATATGTCTGAAAGATTCCATAATGCTGTATATTTGCCTTGGGAAAACTGTACCTTTTGAAATGTGGTATTTTGTAAATAAAGACCTTTTTAAAGGGACAGTTCACCCTAAAATCCAAAATATACATATTCCCTCTTACCTGTAGTGCTATTTATCCATTTAGATTGTTTTGGTGTGAGTTGTCGAGTTCTGGAGATATCGGCCGTAGAGATGTCTGCATTCTCTCGAATATAATGGAACTAGATGGAACTCGACTTGTGGTGTTCAAAGCGCCAAAAAACTACATGTGAAAAACTCAACAGCAACGTCTCTTTCCAAAAATTCTGACCCAGTTACTCAAGATAAGCCACAGATATGTTGTGAGCAGTTTCATGTAGGAACTATCGGTAGAAAGAAAATAGTTCCTACACATTTGCTCATAACACATCTGTGTGCACCGCAAGCCGAGTGCCATATAGTCTTATTATATTAAAAAATGCAGACATCTCTACGGCCGATATCTCCAAAACTCGGCAACTCACAGCAAAACAATCTAGATGGATAAATAGCACTACAGGGAAGAGGAAAAATATGCATTTTAGATTTTGGGGTGAAATGTCCCTTTTTTATCAGCATGTTCTGCTGTAATGCTGGAAGTTGTCTTATCAATGGTGGAATCGCATGGTTTATACATTAGTTTATATCTCTGTTTAGACTGATACAAAACTGAAATGCCTGTAAGGGAAAAAAACCCACAACAACTGAATGACATGTGTATGTGATGTCATTTATTAGTGGAAATAGGATGTGTGAAGTGTGCCATCCTTTGCTTTGTTAGTTACGGTATCTTTCCTCTTTTGTCTTGTAGATGTTCGCGCCTCCAGTAGCCAATGGGAAGAACAGGACAATGACACTCGCCAGCAGTCAGTTTAGTGGATCAGGTAAGCTTTTAAGCTTGATATGAAAACCTATACTAAATTTCAAAGCAGTGTTACTGCTTTCTATAAACTATATGTCTTCCTGGGAAATGTTGGTTTTCATTTTTGCATCATTTTGTTCATGTAAACATGTTTGTTTCCCCTTGTGACATTACTGTGGCTGACTGTAAGTTTTGGCAAAGCAACAATATCCTAATTTATTGTTAAATCTATGATCTTTAGCATTCACATTAAATGTGAAAATGGAGTACAAATCAACATGTCTTCACAATTTACAGCTGATGGGGAAGAGCAAGAACTTCAAAGGTCAGCTCAACCAAATCACAAAAAATATTTTTGCACATAACCCTTGTGGTATCTAGCATGCAGTTTCAGTTTTATTTGCCCTGGTTTTGAGATCTCTGCCGCTGCCTCAGTAAGTACAATAGAGGTGAATTTAATTTGTGGTGCTCAAAGCTTTACAAAATTGCATTGTAAAAACTCAAACAGCCACACAAATTTTCCAGAAACAATTCTGGGTTTGTCGATAGACTTTGCTGACAACAGATTTCATTGGAATCATTTTTTACTTGTGCTTGTATCTGTTTATTCTAATATTTGTAATAGATTGAGTAGTGTAAGTACTGTTAGAAGAAATTCCCATTTAGTGATGTGCTTCAGCTTGCTCTATACCTGTTTATGTGGTTGCCCCTTGATTTAATCTGTATAGAAAAATGATCGATTTAGACCACAGCCCTGGCCCTTTTAACTGTCTTAAATGTAGCATTGAGACTTTGAGAAACAGAAAAAAATAGGCTGTAGCTTAAACCTTACCAGACCCAGGATATTCTTTGCATGAAGAATTGAAACTGAGCAGATTTATTACATGTCTACATGCGTTTTATCTTAACATATGTCTGATCATGTTTTCCCATTTCTTTTAGATTGTCTTTGTTTAACTATTTTAAAGTGCAAAGTAGCTGCAGTTAACCCCCCCCCCCAAGCACCTGAAGCCTTTGAGTACGCTTTTTTCTCTTCCTGAATGTTATTAGTAAGTCGTGTTACTTTCGTTCCTCTGTCACCTTGCCAATCTGGCGTGTGAAATTGAGTCACACTCCCCAGAGTTCCCCAGAGTGAGAACTTGGCCACTGAGGAACAAAGGCAAAAAAAGGGGCTTATGGACTTGAAACGACTCCCCCACCCTGAAGTGTAAAACACTCCTCCCCCAACACGGCACAGGGCTCTTACCCCCACTGATCTACAGGAAATAGCTTGAGTCCGAGACAATGTCCCTCACCCCCAGCTCGCAGCCTCTTAAACTGGCCCAGCATGCAGTGAGTGGCCAGAGTGGAAGAGAGAGCATGTTGAATAGAGGGATCAGCCTGTGGAAGGCAGGATTCTGTTTGTTTCTATTACAGCAGGCAATTACTAAGCAGTGAGGAGTTAATTCCCCCCATGTCCCAAAGTGTGGCCCTCGGTCATTGACACCCATTTTAATGCAATACTTCAAGCTGTCCCATTTAACTTTGGGAGATCTGCAGGTACCCTCTAATAGCACTTGGGAGTCAAAATGCTAACATCTGCGAATTCCAGCCCAGGAGTTTCTCGTAGATCTGTCATGTTATAACACACACAATGCATAGAATACAGTCTGTTTATATGAGGAAGAAAACTCATATAGATAGACTGTATTTATGAGTAAGAAAATTGGAAGCTTAAGTGTGGATTCTGTGTACATGATTTTTTTATTTAATTTTTTTTTATAGATGTAATGGCTGCATTTGTCAACAGGACCATCTTTTGAAACTCAGTCCAAAAGATAGCTTATTATTCCAAAATACGATATGGCTATGGGCCAGGAAACCTATTTATTAGAAATGATAACCATTAAAGAGCATTGTCCATCTATGACGTCACTTGTATATTCGGGGACCCAGCAGCGCGGGAACAGCAGTGAGCAGCCTAGTGGCCCACCAGACCACCTCTATTCATCAACACAAAAGTGCTCAGAGGGGTTCTAATTGCATTAGGCGTCCTTCTCCCTTCCTCAGTGACCAGAGTGTATGTGTGTGTTTGGGGAAGGGTGTGTCGGGTAGAGTTGAGGAAAGAGGAGAGGATTGGCAAGAAGTGTGGGATGTTTGAGAAGTAGGGGAGGCAGAGTGTGACGGTGTGTGGTGGGAGTTGGCCAAGCCCACAAGCCTTCAGGCAGGCGTCCCCTCTGTCACCTCTGCAGCTGCTGGCAACGTCTTCAACCCCCTTCACACACACAAACACAAATACACAGGACACGACAGGCTCGCTTCCCTTAGATCACAACAAACAACATTGTGAATTTACACATGTGGTCTCTCTTGGTAGCTAGCTTAATAGCTTTGTGTTTGACTTACTCTGTTGTATACCTGCACACGCCTGCAGTATTGTCATGTATTTCATTGTGCATTGGTGGGTTGTAGTTGGAAAATCTAAGCCCTCAAAAATAAAGAGGAAATCTCAAAGGAGAGTGGCTTCCTTCTTCAAATAAATTAGATGTTTTCAGAGCCTGCAGCCGCGAGAAGGCTTTGTGGCTCAGAAAATAAATATTTTTCTGGGTTCTGGTTGTGAGTCAGTATTTGTCTTGGCATGTGACTTTCACTAGAAGTACATTCACACTAGCCATGCCAAAATCTGGATGGATGTGATATACGTCCAGAAAACTATTGTTTTCATAACGACCCCATGTCATTTACATTTCTTATGTGCATGTCTAATTAGTAGATAATTCAAGGTATTTTCAATCTTTATTTAATTTAATTTTTCCAGTTTGGTCATCATGTCAATTGACTATTCAAATGTTCATCATTTACTTCACTTTGAGCTTTTATGTAGCACTAGTCAAATTGTCTATTGTCTGAAGATTGCATAAATTTTGGTATTAGATTTGTTAGTTAGCATGAGCTACAGTGCTCATGTACTTTGATGCTGTCTTGAAATAATCTTGGATGTCCTAAGTATGAACTGCATACTGAGTTAGTGGTACTTGCCATTTTTTTAAGGTTTCATTGTATTGTATTACTAATGTGATACAATACCCCATTTATGTTGTTATCCATGATTTAAAGAAGATTGTCGAACCATTGAAAGCTTCTTTTCTGCTTCTACCAATATGATGTAAGTACATAAGGAGGTGTGTTAGCACTGCTATGTAAGTATCACATTGACTATTGTATGTCATGGTAATCAATTGCAGCTATTTAAAAAGGCATCTACAGTAGCTGAGAACTGCAGTGTGAGAGCTTATTTTTAATGTTTTTTTTATTTTTAGTTTGTGTTGGACAGCAGCACAACTAGGCACCCGGAGAAATAAAAAGATTAAGAGTGAAGTAAGTGATGAAATAAGGATGAAATAAAGCCCAGATTGGGCAGATCTGTGTTTATCCTTTTTTAAATTTCATTGAAAATGCAGACTCAAAGTGTTCAGAGCAAACTTTTTTAGGTCACAGGCGAAAGGTTGGTTTAAAACAAAGTACTAAAAATATTTATACTGGCAAAAATAATTGATGTAGGAGTACATCACTGACCTACTTTGAACAGTACATATCTTGTTTTTACCATTTTACTTGCTTGTAGAGCAACACCGCAACATACCCAGAATCTAAATATTTAACGTCTCAAATGTAGTGGCCATGTGGCCCCAATTGATGAAGATAAAAGTAAGATTTTTTTTTTTATAACAGCATCTTAACCTTGGTGGGTCATTTTAAGAACTATATTTTGCATTACTTTATTAATTTGGTTGTCTGTGGTTTGGTTGTCAGTTTGTGTTCGATGTTACACATGACAAGAGATTAACAACAATAGAAAGATCGCTCCTCTGCCATAGTTGTGCTCTCTTAGGCTGGCTGAGCGTCAGTGTCACCTCAGCAGCTCTCCACCTTGTTTTAATTGCCTCCGAGTTAATTACTCCAGTAAGTGTGAAACAATGTTGTCAGACTTCTCCTGCACAGCCGTGCTTTCACTCTATCCTCTGCACCCCCGCTGGCCAAATGGATGCTTCATAGGCGGCTGAGTGGTGTATTGAAAATAGCTGTGAAGATTATGAAGTTTCTCTCTTAACTCTACTTGTTGGCTTGGTAGCCCTATCCAGTGCAGGTTATTGTTGACAGTGATGATGTGTAATTTTGTGGGTCACCTGTCAGTTTTTAAGTGTGTAGTACATCTGAAAATACTTAGTGGTCTACCAGCAATTTGGATGAAGCTAGAGTGTCTTGAAGTTGAAAAAAAGGTGTTTGAGTTAAAATACATCTATTCATTGCTAGGCTGAAGGTAGACAAGCTCATTGTTGATGTCTCACCTCTAAAGTGGATTTCATCTTGCTAATTTGATATTACTTTTCCTGGCACCAAGCTTTGGTTGAAGTGTCTATATACAAAATCTGTCATTTTTATTTAGCAGGAAGCCCGTCATCAGTGTCCTGTGCCATTCGACATGGCTGACGGTGGTGCAGCGTTTTATTAGTGCTGTGGCCTTTCAGCAGGGCCGATCTGACAGTGAGCGAGGCTGATCTTTTGAGGTCCCCTCTCCTCCCTGCTTGCCTGATTCTCCATGCTACTGGCATCAGCTCCATAGATCACGGCTGTCGCAGCGTGTGTAGGTGCTTGCACTGCTCTGTTAGTCTCATCACTCATTCTCACTCGTCAGCCATGCTGCTGATCTTGCTCAGACCCCTCTCACTCTGCCTTCCCTCTTGTTCCTCGCTCTCTCCCTCTCTGTCATCCCCTTGCTTTCTCCTTCCACTCGCTCACTCTCTCTCTCTTTTGCTTTCTCACACACATTTTTTTAATTAGGCAAAAATCAAAGACGAAATATGAATATTCATAAGGAAACTCCATTAATATGCACAATTATGCAAATCAGCCTGCAATTAAGGCTTGTGTCTCCAGAGAGCCTGGATAGCATTAGTGCATAAGACAGGGAGAATGGGATGATGGGGGTATTTTGGAGTTTTCTGCTCCACCAGTCTTTTGGCTGTGTTTTTCCTTTGTGCCATACATCGTTTCTTTCTTTACCTAAAACATTGTGGTTCATGTTTTGGCTCTACACATTTTGTTTTGTTATTTTATGTGCTTGTATATGTCAATTTGACTGAGTGACATTTAAATGTGGTTTAGATGACATTTTATCCTCTTGGATTACATTAGGGATGTGAATGGTTGGTTAATTTTCTGCTACTCAGTGACCGTAATAAACGCTAATGAGTAGCATTTCCTATGTTTATTTTTTCAGAAATGGTGTAACATTGCATTGCATCTTGAATGCGACAGCGGCGTCTTTGCTCAATTGTGATGCTCTCTCCTGGCTTGTGCAAGCCCATTGTGGCCACTTACAGGCATCGAATGTTTAGAGTAGGATGTGGTGATAGGTTCCCTTGATATGACTCCAACATCAGGGCATTTCTACATATCTGGAGTGACACATAGGTTAATAATTATATACTCTCATTTGGGGATTGCTAACAAAGTTCACAGCATTAGTCCAACAGCTTTTTGATTCTTTATCTCTACTTCAGACTAACCTGCTGGTCTCTCTACCTGTCAGTCTTAACAATATGTCTTTTTACAGCACTAGATGAGCGCAGCGGCTCTGGGTCTTGGGGCTCGGCAGAACAGAGCAGCCCCTCTTTCAGCCAAGGACGGGTAAGATCTAAATACACCCACACTCGCACTCTTAAGTCACATACAATTTTAAGTTTGGAGTTCTAAGCATTAACACCAGATGCCATGATATTGTCACACACTCACACATGTTCAGTTAATCACTTTGCCATAGATGAACACACACACACACACCCCCTCTCCCCCTACCACCACAACAGCTTAGTACTTTTTCATGCCTTGCGCCGTGTTTGATTTGAAGTGGTAGTTTTACTTTCTACCTAATAACCTTGGCTCAGGATCCTGCATTGGCAAGCTCTCTGATAGCCCAGAACCTCTGTGGAAGCCCACCGGTAATTGCAGCTTCACATCCGCTGTAACTGTCTTGGCACAACTCTGTGTAAATACAAGGAACAGGGGGTGAAATAGATGCAGCAGGCTTTGATTACCACAAGTTGATAATTAAGAAAGTCGGTTTGAATCCCCCGAGCTGATGCAGATTTGTTTGGCATGGATCCTGTTAGACAGAAAAGCGGAGGGAGGGTAACCACTAAGCCATATAGGTGTGCTAACAAGATGGGGTGGCCTTAAAGAGTGGTTATCATTTGGGTCTGTGGGTGTGTTAGTTTGTCTGATGGTAGAGCCTGCATGTTTTTATTTAAATTTTTCATTGCTTTCTTTAAGGTTACTTTTGTTGTTTTTGTGTGCACCATTGTTCCTACAGGGCTATGCGGAAGGATCCCACTACAGTGAGCATGAAGGCTTGTCCTCTCCGTTCATCAGTTCAGGGGTCGCAGGTATGTTCTCATTTTTAACAAGTGACGTGGTAAAAAAATGGCTGGATGAGAATGTTTAGCACTTCTATGGAATGACTGTATACATTTACGTCTCAGTGCCAGGGGAAATGTTGCCTTATCACACTCCAGTTTTAAAATAATCATGTTGATAATGGCCGATTCGACTGTTATGCATCCTTTATGACCAATTGTTTTCTGGGTGGCAAAATGTGTACTGTATGTGTCTACATGCATGCATGTATGTACATGCGTGTGACTGTGTTCATTCGTTGAGTGTTGGGGATGTTAGGGCACTGAAGCAGAAACCTTCCCTAGGGTTTTGTCTGGCAGGCGGCTTTATGCAGCTGAGCGTACTGAAAAAGGGGAGGGCATCTCTGGACTTTTTGTACTTTAGAAAACCTACTTTTCATTTGTTTTCTTTCACACCATTGCCTCTTAATGTGTGTATACATCTCATGGCTTCACTTGCATTAACGTTTAAACAATCTTCACTTTTATTTTACAGGTAAAAATGAGAGACCAACATACCCTCCCTTTGGAAGCCAGGTATGTTGTCATTTAGCTTATTCATTGCATCTCCCTGCAAGGTTATGTGTATGTAGGTGTGTGTGTGTGTGTGAGAGAACTAAATTCATGTAATGTGTCAGTGTAAAGGAAGCACTGTTTTCTCACTTCTCTTTTCATGTTAAACACTTTGAATTAACTGTCTTCATTTCCTAGAAGAGAAGCTATTTGTGCTGTGTTCTCCCACGCCCCTGTAAGTATTATTAGTAAAACCTTGTTTCTCCATCTTCTCTTCTCTTAGCCTAGTTTTCTTCCTAGCGACATAGCGATGCCCAGCCCAGATGCCATGTCCCCCTCTGGCCTGAAATCTGGCTCCCAGTTTTATCCGTCATACCCCAACAATACCAGGAGAAGGCCGCCTGATGGAGGCATAGGTGAGATAACTGGACAAGACATGTGCCATGTTGTGGGGCCAGTGATTTCCTTCTTTCTTTGTTTTTATTTTCCACCATTCCCCCCTCCCTTGTGGTGTTGTTTTTATTTATTTATTTATTTTTTCATGTAACATGGGCTGTAACTAATGATTATTTTAATTTTCAATTTAACTGCTGATTATTTTCTTGATTAATCGATTTAATTGTTTGATCTCTAGCATGTCGGAAAACAATTTTCCAGAGCCCAAGGTGATGTCTTCAAATTGTTTAAATAGCTTGTTTTTTCTGACCATTAGTCCAAAATCCAAATGTATTTATTTTGATAGTGAATAAAACCAGAAAATATAGACATTTGAGACATCTGGAAGGAGTACATTTTTGGCATTTTTGCTTAAGAACTGGCTTAAACAATTAATCGATTATCAAAATAGTAGTTGATTTAATATTTTTAATGATCCAGCTAACTGAATAATCGACAATTGTGTTTGATTGTAAGCTCTGTTTTTTTTTTTTTTTTACTAATTAATAATGGTACTAACTAATGTCTGCGTTTGAAAATACCTTTTCAATACAAAGCTATATACAGATAAATGCACAGCAAGATTCATACACACTAGTACACATGCTGCAGTGCTCAGTGTTGTTGTTTTCTGTTATGCATTTGGAATTAGAGCACATGATGTAACTGCACCTGAACCGATATAACAGGGGCAAATGTGTCTTTGCTAAGTCCTTATTTGCGTTTTTGTCTCTCACCTTTTCTCTGTGTCTCTGCCTGTCTGTATGTAGACACCCAGCCAAAGAAGATTCGGAAACCCCCTGGCCTGCCGTCCTCGGTGAGAGCTTATTTCTGCTCGCCTTCACAGCTCACAGCCAGTCCTTTCTCTCTCTTGCACTCTCTCATATTCTCTTTCTCACTACACACACTTGATACACACACACACACACACACACACACACACACACACACACACACACACACACACACACAAGGTATACACGTACACACTCCTTTTCCTACTTTGCTTGAGTAGTTCTGTGACAGACAGGGGTAAAGACCCTCTGCTCAGTCAGTCTAATTCTCAGTGAGCTGACAGTCGGGTAACTCAGGCCCCAATAAACATCATCACTGTGGTTGTCTCTACACTACACTGAAGTGGTTTCAAGTGGTGTTCAGGGTCTGGTTGTCATGTAGATGAGAATTTTTATAGGATTTTGAGGTACTTTGTCAAGTCTTGAAACTTAACTTCTTTGGTGGCCTGATTTGAACTTTAAGTTTTGTAAGAACACAGAGGTCCTGGATTTGGGTAATGAAGGTACATATGTTTCAGGCAGCCAATGCATGAGAGGTGCAAGTAGGTTGGGTTCTGGTGGCTGGTTCAATTTTGGATCCAGTTCAAAGTTGGTAATAAGATACCTGAATTTGTTAAGCCCATAATCTTACCAATCTCTTATTGAAACTTTTACCTCCCTTTTTCAGAAGTTGTTTGGCTAAATAGCAAATATGTAATCTGTCAGGCCAAAGTTTTACTTCTTTGGATATCAATTTTGGAGTTTTAATTCCTAAATATTATGTTATTTGTATATTTTGTTCCTTGAAATTATTAAAAGCTAAGTTGGATTTCAGTTTGTGAAGTAGATTTGATACTGGATTCAAAAGAGGGCTGTCAAACCCCAATCCTAGGTCCAAGCAATATGAAGTATCATAGTGCTTTCATTTGCTGTACCAAGTATCACATTTTGTCAGTGGGCCCAGAATTCCCAGCAGCTGATGCAGTTAATGTGTGTGGATGATTGCAACCACACATAGCTGGAAACACAAGTCACCGTTACATGTTTGAATATATACTGAATGAATCTCACTGTTAGTTTAAAGTGACTTGACAAATCATTGAATCAGGCTGCAGTTGCCCACATCATTCCCATTTATAGATTATTTCCACTGGCTAAATGTGAGTCCTGTGTGCTGATTCCCAGACAGTCCTTCCATACAGTTTCAGCTACTGTAGATCATAGATGATTCAGAGGCCATTTGTTCAATTTGAATACCACATAGCAGTTTCACCACAACACCAACTCCTCTTAACATTTTCCTCTGCAGATACATGAAAGTTCTTCATGGTCCTGAACCAACAGATGCATGGCTTTGTAAGATAGCAAACATGATATTTCAAGTCAGAAGGACTCTACTGGGCAGTTGACTCTGTGCAGGGTCCCTGTGGATCTTAAAATTAAATTTTTAGACAATTTTTAAAATGTCTGAAATAGTAGGAGGGGAGGCATTAAATTTGATCTGGGGCAGAATGAATGAGTGTTTCTATTTATTTATTTTTCCTTCAGTTTTTATGTTTTATTTTACCGGTATTTTATCTCACAACAATGACAATTTCTATAACATATATTTGTTTGTATGTTAAATAGATATCATACACTCCGCTTGGTAGGTTGCAGTAGTATGTATTGTGTACAGGCTGTGATCCGCATTTTAACCTAGAGGAAGAACATGTTTATCCAGCTTCCGATTTGAGGGCTGCAGCGGGGGAAAAGGAAAACACCAAGAACGTGACACTGCAAGCAAGCAAGCAAGCAATGCAGGCTCAGCCATGGGTAAATGAAGTTCCAGCAATTTGTATGAGGCGCGATGTGAACTTTGTCACAAAACATTCAAATTTGGAACAATCGGAAGCACGCATTCTCACATGAAATCTCATAAGCACGCGCTATGCTAGCACTTGAAAAAGTACTATGCCCATCGAGTCGTTCGCTGCTACTGCTAGTTTGGCTGTATGTACTGATTTGTCTACTGCGAATATGTCTGCTCTGCAGTGGTGGAATATAACTAAGTACATTTACTCAAGTATTGTACTTAAATACAAATTTGAGGTACTTCTACTTGAGTCTTTTCTTTTCATGCCGCTTTATACTTCTACTTCGCTACATCTCATCGTCAAATATTGTACTTTTTACTGCACTACATTTATCTGACAGCTTTAGTTACTAGTTACTTTTCAGATTACAGTTTTTCATCCCCTTCCTGTCTAGTGAAAACCATGTATCTCCAAATGTGGTGATTTTGAATGTTTGTGATAAAGTGAAGGATAGTGTTCCTTTATGTGTTGACAAAATTCTCCTATTTCTTAAGCTAAATAAACTATTTAAACCCCCGTTGGATCAGCTGGAAAATCCATCTTCACAAAGTTGAAAACAGGACTGTGTTTCTGAGCTCATGAAAAGTTGACTTTTTAGAGATGTGTGATTCTCACTGGACAGCAATGCTACAAACATATGATGATCTTGTTAAAATTAGCTCAACCATAAACTGCAGCAGTCAAATACAACATACACAGTAATGCAGCAGTAATATTAATCCAGAAACATCAGATATAACAGGAAATCACTGACAGGGAAGATTTTACTGCAGAATGAGTACTTTTACTTTTAATATTCTTAAGTACATTTACATCTGTAGTTCTCAGATGACAAGAGTGACCTAAAAGATAAACTAGGTATGGACCCCTTTGCATCTCCTCACTTGTGGCATCTGTGTTTCAGTACCGTGCCTTGAAGCAGTACACCTACAACACAGGCAGAGGATAGAAAGATTAAAATATTGGGTGTGCTTGTGGATTTTGTTGTTAAAGATGATGATTTCATCATCTTAGTAAATGTTGCACAGATTTTGATAAAAGTTAAATGAAAATTGACTCATGACTTATGCTGATGTTTTTTCAAAGCATGGATGAAGTAAATTCAAAGAAATTATATGGCTGACTTGGTTCAAATCATGGAGCCATGGATGTGTAATCAGGAAAATAAGTCAAGCATTATTAGTGTTGTGTTCTGACTCTATCTTAGTTTGAAATAAAGTTTCAACAGATGCAACTACTGTAGCCGGCTGCATAGGTGGGTTCATATCAGATCGACTAATAGTTAGTATGCAGACGGATCAGAGTTGGACCTGATGAACTTGCTGCTTAGCTAATTTCTTGACCCCTGTTCATTAAAGAAATCCATTTGTTTGCATTTAAATGACATCGGCGCTGTCCTCCACTTGTGGGTGTTGTCGTGTTGAAGTGGCTGCTGAAACCTCTGTGTGTAGACACACTTTGCCGCGGTGACTACATCAGAGATTGAGTGTGAACACTGTCTGGCCGAGGCCCCCTCTATTTCACTGTCTGAACCTCAGTCATTCCCTGCAGTGTGAACGATGGCCACATGGTTTTAGTACAAATGATGAGATGTCTGTGTGTGAACCCCCCTCCCCCACTTCACTCAGCCCTCCGCCTACGCTTCACCACATGATGGCCTGGGTGGGCCTCCCCCTGTGAGTGACCCAGTTGTGAGGCGCGGTGCTTGTGAGGCCTCTTAGCCCCGTGTCTGAGCCCAGATTAATGACTGCCGATGATGATCCTGTGGTCTTTCCTCCCTCCCACACTCCCTCCCTTCCTGCTTCTCTTCACCACCCCTTCAACATACTCTTTTTTTTTTAAAAATGTTTTATCCACTTTTGTTACTTAAATCATGTTGCTGTAAATCAGTAAATGGACAAATAATAGCTGCACTTTAAAGGCCATTGCTCATTTCCCCTCAAGCTTCCTGACTTCTCTAACCCACCAATACCTGTACAGAAGATCCTTGCCCTAACCCCCGTGAACTTTCACCCCCTCTCACTTGCAACAATCAAACAACATGGAGGAACTTCTCTTCTGCCCCGTAGTTGTCCAGTAGACTTATCACAAAACCCACATGGTTGAATAAAGCGGTTTGAGGTTAGTTTGATGTTAATCTTCATCTACTCCCCACCCCTTGCCACAATCCATGTTTTTCTAGCGTAGAGACCTTTACACGGTCATAACCTGAATTACATTAAACCCCTATTAGTTGAGGATTTTACCCTAGAAATCTCCTTTCTTCCTGAGAATACAATTATCCAGCAGCACCAGTCATTGTGTAGTTCTGTTCCCATCTAGAGCAGCAGGATTCACTCGACATTGTTCCCCATGAAAGAACAACTCAAAGCCTATTGTTAAATGAAGCCATCTCCGTCATGTTTTCCCCTGAATTAACCGTGATCATTTTAAATCCCCTGTTTCCTTCACACTCCCCTGGCCATATCAAGCTTTGTTTAAGTCATTTAGATTACCTTCTCCTGTCCCCCCTCAACACCTCTTATCTCTCTCCCCATTTCATAAATCATCAGGGCCTTAATTTTCCCCCCTCAATCCTCCCCCTTGCCCCTTTACCACCCCCTACCCACTGCAATCTCTCTCTCTCTCTCTCTCTCTCTCTCTCTCTCTCTCTCTCTCTCTCTTGCTGACTGGATCCCAGCCCCCATCTCTCTCCCTCTCTTCACTCCCTCTCCTCAGCCCAGCTGCCTGTGGAGTTGGATGTGGTCCAGGAACAGGCAGATGGCTCTGTAATTAGAAGTGCATCTCTCCATTCCCTTTCCACTTCTCCCTGTTAAATCAAATTACAGAAAAAATCCCTTCTCTGGATTAGCATTCTTTGCAGCATAGCCTCCATTCTCTTTCTCTCTTCCTCTATCTGCCATGTACTACAGAGGAGGAGAGGCAAAGACGGACTGAGTGGTGGCTGATGGTGTCGGGAAACTGAGGGCTTCTCATGTCTGTCTTCTATCTGTGGCTTTGGAGTGCAGAGATGTGTGTCACTTAAGGCCCAGCATCCATTTTTGTTAGCAATATGTAGAAAGGCTGTGTGATTGGACTCTTTAAGGTGCTAATATAAAATGTCCATTTTCATGTTTTCTGTAATCCAATCCTCTGTTGATGCCATATAGAATGTGATAGTCCTAGTTTGAGGGTATTTCTAGTGGAGTGTATGTGTGTTGGCTCACTTGAATGCATGGTATGTGTGCGAGTGGATACTGAGTGTGTTATAGGGAGGGGCTGCAGGCCAGGCAGTGCGATGTCACTGGGGTCCTGGGAGCTAGAGGAAGTGCTCACTGTGCACTGGGATTCAAGCCGTCGCTGTGCCCAGCATGGCATGGCCGCTGTGTTCTCCTCCACAGGCGAGGAGTCGGCCTGCCTCCACCGCCGGCAGACTCCCTCTTGCCATCTTGTGGCCACTTGAAGCTAGTGTAATTAAATGGTTTTCAAAAGCAGGGATAGGGAGGATTGATAACTTAACTGCTTCATCTCTCATGATGCTCAGGGCTACATAGGAGAACACTATCTTTTTTTATTTTTATCCAGAATTGTAAAATATCCATATACAAATATATATATATAGTAGTTATTTAAGAAATCACAGTCTAACTGCTCATTGTCTGTTTAGGTGTATGCTTCCACATCTGGTGATGAGTATGCCAGAGACAATGGTGGATATCCTGGTGCTAAGCCTGGAGCTGTGTACCCTGGCTCTTTCTATATGCAAGGTAACCTTTCACATAATATCACTAGATTTAATTTGTTCTGTAATCTTATTTGTGAAGGTATTTTCATGTTTTCAAACATCTCTCTGCTTTTCTCAGAAGACCCCTGGTCATCTTCTGGCTACTCTGCCATGCTGGGTAACTCTCCTCACATTGGACAGCCAGGCTCCTTCTCTGCAATTAACCCACAGGACAGGATGGTGAGTAGAAATGGAGAAATGTAGAAATTTTAGCCTTCCTGCTCATCTTTTTTTTTTTTTCCCCCCTCTATTTGTTCATGTTCGTTTTATTTGCTTTCTTTATAATGGTTTATCTTCTAGTGTTGCTTGTAAGGAAATTATGTGGTGAACTTGAAGGGATAACTTTTAATTGAGAGCAAAGATTTTAGCATCTGCTCTTCAAAAGTTCCTTTGGTTTAATAAAACCACATATCATCTGAGATGCATGAATTATCTATTAACATTTTAGGTACTACATAAAGTTGAATACTTAAACCTTAAACTTCCTTCACAAAGCTAAATGCATTTGTCACATTGGTTTATTTTTCTGTGAGGGGTGTTTGTGCCTTATGAAGCTACTTGTATCCCTTCTCCAGAAGCGTCAACCCCTGCCTCTGTCCCCACAGAACTATCCTCTGCACGGCAGCGAAGTCAATGGCTTCCACTCAGCCCCCACCACATACAACCACACACCCACCATCAACGGAGAAGGCATCATGGGTAAGGAACTATTAAAATGAACTTATGCAAGTATCTTGGTAGCGTCTGTCAGATTCAACTCCCATGGTCATTTGAATTTTTTTATTTTTTTTCTCTCTCCCAAAAACAAATTAACGGGTCATCTGACTCACATTATTTATTTTGTCTCTGCAGCCAACCGAGGCACCACAGCTGGCAGTTCAGGAGATGAAATTGGGAAGGCTCTTGCCTCAGTGAGTTCTTTTCTGTTTTTGTTGTTGGTTTTTTAAATTAGTGCTGGGCATTAAAACAATTGCAGTACTTTCCCCAAGAGTTTTATTTCCTCTGACAAAGTGAAAATCTGTGATGTTGGACGATTCCTGTGAAGAATGAACAAATAAGTGCAAATTCGACTAAGGACGGCGACGCTGACAAAAATGTTCCATCAATGGTTTAGCATTATTTTGGTTGTTAATGGTCTGATCCAAAACAGAAGAATGTCCATTGTAAAATATACTGAAGACACATCCCAATAAGGACAAAACAGTGAAATTTAAGGACCTAATAATTGTTGTATACTGAAATGTCATGCATTGTGTTTTGTATATCTGTGGATTTTTTTAATAAAGACCAGGACCCTGAAAGTCATTCAGGCTGACATAAAACATTTCATTTGCCCAGCAAGGTTTAATTGTCCTTATAATTAAATAATTATTGATTGAATAAGAAATTATTAAGTAGGTCATATTTAATTTGCTACAACTCCTTGACTCTACAAGTTAAAGTTTTATGACATGTCATATGACTGATTCGAGATAAATATTGTGATACATATTGAATTATTATATAGAAAACATTGTATCGGATAGAATAATTTATTGTGGTGACTTGTTCTGCCATATTGCCCAGCACTAGTTTTATCCACACTGTTTGACTAAATTGCACTGAAAATCAATGTTATGTATTCTTCAGGTATGCTATAATGTTGGGGTGTATTGATCAATTCTTTCAGATTTACCCGTCGGACCACAACAGTAATAACTTCTCCTCAGCTCCATCTACTCCTGGATCTCCTCAGGCTATTGCAGGTACAGTTCAGTTCTCACATACAGATAATATGAGCGTCAAATTGTTACTACTTATGTACGAAAAGTAAAATATTTCCGTTTTTAATCTGTTATGTAAAGGAAATTAAAGGCAGTAAAGGGCATTATCTCCAATCACCCCATAATGTCTCACCTTAAAAACCAATATTAAGAAATCTGCATTTTCATAAACACATTATTTATTCTTCAAAAGACCTTATCTTGATTGAATTTGCATCAGTTAAGTACAACCTTGCTTTGATGTATTCATGTCAACCTAACAGCTGAGTAAATTTTGCCAATCAGAAGGTTGGTAAACTGAGTTCAGGTGGTTTTATCCTGTGCTTTATTCTCACTCATGCAAACACAAATTTGGATAATATTTCAATTTCAGCCACAGAATCAAATTTATTTAACTTGTTCAGTTTCATTGTAACCTTGTTTTTAGCACACAAAAATGAATCAGTTGAAATTGTTGGAGCAAAATTGATCCTCTGCATGTTTAATGTTCTTTAGCAGAGACACGTGTCTGCAGCTCCATCTGCTGTAAAGTTAAGAATTACCACTATACTCTAACCCAATATTTCTCTCTGCAGGAGCTCAGTCTCAGTGGCAAAGACCAACCACACCCAACTATGAAGGACAACCACACACACTGGTATGTTAAAACATTTCTCTACTACATCAAAGCTAATTTAAAGCAAGTGGTTGCCATAATAAATTCTTCTAGCCTTTGTAAGCTTATTTGAGTTAAGTGCACAGTAAAGTATGAATGCACTGTTTAAAGCATTAAATAGTTTCTCAAAAACATTTTGTGTATTTATAAGTTCTTTCTATTATATTGCTATCTAAGTGCATGCCTCTTATATTCATATAGCAAAGTAAAATGGAGGACCGTTTGGAGGAGGCCATCCATGTACTGCGTAGCCATGCTGTGGGCCAGGGCCCTGGCTTAGAGGGTGCCCACTCCGACATGCACAGCCTACTGTCCGCAGTACACAACGGGGGCCTCGGTACCCTCTCTCCAGCTTTCCCCAATGCTAGCCTTGCCCTCAGCAACAGACATCCTGCTATGGTGAGTCACCTACTCTGCTCAAATTGTGTTTCATTTGTGTGTGTTTGAAAGAGGCATAGACTAATGATGATGTATGACAACAACATGATTGGATAATTTTATCCCATACATATATATCAACACTTCCGAAACCTCTCTGCAAGGAGTTTGTTTTCATGCTGTCATAGTGGAGAGTGAGACGTGTTAGAAGTACATGCTCATTCTGTGTCAGTATCGAGGTAAAAATAAACATACTGTGTGTTTGTAACATGGCTTACAAGAAGAGTACAATACACTTTAGGTGTTTAAGTGTGTATGGAATAACTTTAGGCTGACTTGGTACCTTGAATTTATATTATATTTATATGTTGCACAACAAACTGCCTTTTTGAATAAATTACTTTTCTGTTCTAATTAGCAAGAAACATTTTGGAAATAAATGTTAAAAATTGCATTCCATTTTCAATGAGGAACAAAACATGTCAAACATAGTATCATGTGTGCCATCTGCTGGTCAAAAGTAAAATTGCAAGCAATTAGTAGTAGTAGTAAATAGTATTTTGGGGCATCATGTTTAGTGAGTTAAATAACAATTCACATCATGGTTCTCCACCTTCACCAGCAGGGAGGGAAACATGAGGAGCCCACAGGCCTTCCTCCCAGCAGCACTCTTCTGCATGGCCATCACGCATCCGGACCCACACCGTCAATTGGCCAACCGGAAGGCTTTACCAGTAAGTCTGACTAAATTTCTTGTTGCTTACAGTAGAGCATGTCAATTGTTGTTCGGTGAAACTGCATAATGGCATGTCTTGTATTTTATGGAATCATTGTTTTATCTGGGTATTGATATCAAACATTTGGTTTTGTGGCAATGCCTGTATACATATACAGTGATATGTATTTGAACATTCTTCAGTGATCTCTGCTTAACTTCATTAGCTTTCAACATTCATCAGTTGTATTACATCCCCTCCTCAGAGAGATTTCAGTGCTTCAGTTAACATAATCCTCACATCTATGTGTTTGTCCTTAGGTCTCCCTGGTGGTATGGCCCGCTCCACACACTCCTCCAGCAGCTCAGACATCAAAAGAGAAGACAGAGAGGACGATGAAAACTCATCTGTTGCAGACAAGTCTGATGATGAAAAGAAGGACTCCAAGGCAGCACGCAGTCGAACAAGGTAATGTGGTCCTTACTCTGTTTTCTTGTCTTTGTACCCTGCACTTGAATTTAACAGCACGAAAAAACTGTTTTAGAAAGTTTTTGCTTAAAACACAAATCCAATCCAAGATTTTCTTGACACAATTGCCAAGTATGAGAATATTAAGGAACTCATTTCATAATGGAAATATCTGCTGCAAGGTTCCATATGTCAGCTGTTAAATGAGTTGCTTTTAAAAGACAATGTATATCATCTTAGTCATCTCCTCTGTGCTGTGTGTCCCACTGATTGCCCAGACTATGTTAGGTATTTAACAATGTCGAAATCCCCCTTCCCTTCATTTCACGTTTTCAGAAAGGAGGCGTTGACCCTCCAGATGCTCTCTAGCCTTTCAGACCAGAAAGATGAGTAAGTTTCTCCAATAGAGGATCGATTTCTTGTGCTTTGTGGGCTCACCCAAAGCACATGTTCATGGAGCTGGTGTCTAAAATCTGGCTTTTGATTGGCACAATCATTGTAGTAAAATTTTATGACTATCTGAAATTTATTATCCATCACTGACTTTCAGTATTTCTGTGCTGCAAAGAAGATTTGAGAATTGGATTTGAAATGGAAATGTATTAGGCAAAACATTTACTCCTAACAAGACAGTACAATTGGAAACCATACAACACAGCAAATCACAAAGGTTTTTTTGATGACCAAAAAGGTGCAGGCCGAAGCTACAGCTCAATATGCCTTTGCTTCTTAAAGAATATCACAACTTCTCGTTAAAACATTAAACACAACAGCAAACAATGCACACGGAGCGTAGTATAATATTAAAAGTGAACATATGCAACTTTTGTGGGATAAACATTTTGATCAAATGATCATCTGAAGTGGGAGATCCTGCATCTAGTTTTTTCTGTATTCACTTTTATATAGTGTCCATTTAATTTCTCACACGTCTTATTTTTAGTGCATCCATTCAGTATAAAGCTCAACTGTGGGTGTACAGTCCCTGCCATTGATGCTAAACTTAAAGCAGCTAAATGCTAGTCATGAGGTAGCATGAACACTAAAGTGTTTGATGGTATGTTTTGAAATTTCCTCCTGCCTGTGGCTTCAACATTTCATCTCCGTTTGTAACTAGTCAAGAGGAAGATGACGAGGACCTTCCCCCTGAGGTGAAGATAGAGCGTGAGAAGGAACGGCGAGTGGCTAACAATGCCCGTGAACGTCTCAGAGTACGGGACATCAATGAGGCATTTAAGGAGCTTGGGAGGATGTGCCAGCTGCACCTCAGCCATGACAAACCTCAGACCAAACTTCTCATCCTGCACCAAGCCGTCAATGTCATCCTCAATTTAGAACAACAAGTCAGAGGTCAGTCTGCAAGCAAGCACGTCATGGATGTGAAGCAGTTATGTTTACCTCTGTTAAATACACAGTTTGTTTTTATTTTATACTGAGAGAGCCTGTTTCTGTTCTCCCTTTCTCTGTCAGAGCGTAACCTTAACCCCAAGGCAGCATGTTTAAAACGCCGCGAGGAGGAGAAAGTGTCTGGGGTGGTGGGTGAAGCACCCATGCAGCTCTCAGGAGGCCATCCTAGTATGGGAGGAGATGGCCACAACCCAGTTGGCCACATGTAACACCGGGTAGGCCTTGAATATTGGCTACTGAAGTAGTTATTTAGGATGTAACCCTGAGTATGGTATTTGAAACAGTTACATTAAAGTTATAATCCTTAAGATTTCAGTCCTGGTTGATTTGGCAACACCCATGGCTACTGGTGTTAACAGCAAGTGCAGACTCCGCCACAAACGATGAAACCTACTATATAAAAACAAAAATAGAAAATGTAAATACATTGAAGGGCTATTGCTGGAAAAAATACCGGCCATATATGCTATGGGTTTGATTTCATGAAAATCTTAAGGATTATAATTTACAATAAGGAATGCCCTAGTTTGTAGGAGTCAGTGGGTTCAGTAATATCCTTTTTTTTGTTGATGTCTTTGTTATATAGGAATACCATATAATGTTTGTGGTCCTTCCTTTTTACAGATCTGGTGGTGTGTCCTTGGCTGTCAAAGGATGTGGCCTTAACAGATTTCTTCCACCCATTATTCTCAGTGTGTGTGTGTATATGTGGACATGTCTGTGTATTGTCCGTTCAAGTTTCAAGATGCACATTCACACAGTCGTACACACATGCATACTGCCAAAACTGACACAGCCTGTTTGTCGCACTCCCAACCATGACTACAAGCTCAAATGTGAAGAACTTTTTTTAGTTTTGCTTTGTTTTATACATGTAAGATTTTTTTTTCTCTTCTTGGTTTCCATAAGATAATGGAACACCGGAGTACTTTTTGTCCTGCCACAAATTGGGACTTCACACACTGCCGAGAGGTGCTCTTGTGAAAGAAAGGAGACCTAAACAAACACAAATTAAATCAAGGATTTGTGCCTAATTGTTACATGTTTTCTATTTGACATTTAAGCAAATTGCTTTACATGTGAGGAACATTTATTGTGAGGGATTGCTTATGTGTATGAGCAATTATTTTTATTGTATGTCATTCCCAGCGTGATGGTACAGTCTTACATATGTTATGTAACCAAGCCCATAGTTGAAGTTGAATTGTCTAAATTCAGTGACCTTTCCTTGATCTTATCAGCAAATGTTTGGGGAAGGCGATGGAACGGTCACAAGGGAGAGGTCAAAGTTTTGACAGTCCAAAAGCAGCTTATGAAAGACGGGAACTCTGACCTACAGGTAGTCTCTGACTGAAGCCCGGTCTCATCCCACAAGGCATCTGGAGACTTGGAATACAAGACTCCTTCCTTGAAGGTTATGAATTATCCAAGTGGTAAAAAAAAAAAAAAAAAACTGCTCTTGCTATTTGTTGACTACGAATTTGAGAGTTACTCCAGTAATCCCTTGTCATAGGTTCAGGTTTTTGTACTGCTTTACAAACTAAAGCATACATAGACGAGACAAAGCACAGTTGTAGGCTAGGCTAGAAGTTAAGTGTCGACCTGTTGTGCATTTCAGTCCCTGAAAGTCTTGTATAAAAGCCATTTGAGACACTTGCTAAGTGATCAGCACCACTTAGTGCTCTTACTCACTTGAAATGGTTTACTGAGAATGCCAGCAGACTTAACAGCTCAAGTTTTTTTCCCCTTAATTGATGTTCTGTAAAAGACAAACAAATCTGGGTTCCTTTGATGGAGGGATCTCATCAGTCCGCAGTTGTTTGAAGCAGACAAGCCTTTGTGTAACGGAGGCTTTCTTTTCCTAAATGAGCATTCCCACTGAATTACAGCCCCTCACCTTCCTCCTGAGTAAGTTTGTTATCACGTTTCTTACTGAGAGAAGTGTGATGTGTAAATTCACTTCATACATTACTCTGATATTTTTCATTTTTCAAAATTAAATATATATAAAAATATATATTTTTTGTTAGTCTATACATTGTAGATTTTTTACATAAATGGCAATATTAGTTTGAAGTTTAGAGTGTATTGTAGATGAGCTGAGTAAGGGGATATTTGACATTTAAATGAAATTGTTCAAAAATTAATTCAAATTTGAACCAGGATGGCAGAGGGCAAGGGTCAACAGATGATAAATGAAAAGCATTTGGTGTATCCTTTATTCCAGTTTTAGTTGTAAGGCATCATCATCAGCTACCCAGATGAATTTTTTTCTTTCCATTTGGGGGTATGTGGACAGCGTTTGTGCCACAGTCCTGTTGAAGTGTTCTTACTTTAGCAGTGAGGCACTGAGGAAAAATGTGGGAAGGGATTTTTGTCTCTAACGGTAATTATGCAACTGGTTTTTGAATGTAGCTACCATACAAATGTGGATCACCTTCATTTTCAAAGTCGTGTTCCTGTTTTTTTTTTTTTTCAGTACAGTATAGTAGTTTTCATTTCACCTTTTTCTAATGTCTGCTCTCAACCAAGTGGCTCTCAGTGTGCAGCTCACTTTTTTAGTAACCTGCACATTTATTTTGGAGGCAGACGTCTGTATTTGGGTGTAAGGTAATGGATAATATGGAGAACAAAACAGTGTTATTGTGACGTTATTCCCATGTCATGTCATGTTGTGAATGGTTTTTACCAACATGTAATCACGAATGGGAGGTAGAGCATTTTGTGTGTTTAATTTCTACAAAAAGAGATGAAGAAAAAGACCTATACAAATCAATAGTGTGGCCTTTTCATTCTCAAGACTTAAGATGACATGATGGGAGAGTGATACCTTATCAGTGCCTGAACTTGTATTTTCATTTAAGACAGTTTTATTTTGTGAACCATATCATTTCATTTATCATGGAGATTAAAGAGGTACTTGTTCATTCCCCCACCCTCCCTTCTCCTAATGCTTTTTTCAATTTTCAGGAAGAAGTTTAAATGGTATAAAGAGATTTTCTTTCAGTGTATCTAGTTAAATAAATAAATGTTACGTAGATCTTCTTTAGTTTTTACTCCTTTTTTCTAATTATTCAACTGGATTATATTGTCCAAACTGCTGTTTTAGTTAAGGTCATGGGTCCAGGTCATGAGTTTTCTTTCTATCTGCCCTATATTTCTAAATCACTTGACATTACGGGGTTCAAGAGATGCTGCTTTTGGCTCGGATTGTCTGCTTTTGATGCACATTAACATGTTTCAGTGTATGTGTTCAATTTCAATGTAGGGAGTGAGTTTTATTTTTCGTAGTAGCTGGATCCTCTAATGACTTGGAGCATTTTAAATTTCTGTATATCAGAGTGCAAGCCCTTTGCTGCAGTGACTTTCAGTATATTTAGTCTCCAGTGACCATTTTCACCTCAGACCTTTTACTCTTCCAGCTCTTTGATGGCATTGACAGTGACTTTTTGTGAGAAGTTCTGATCACTTCTTTCAAAGAGTTGTATTTGAAGTTTTGCTTTTTATTATTACAAGATCAATAAGTGTACTGAATATTGCTGATTTGTTCCAAGGGAAAATCTGACTTGATGTCATTTAGTATTCTGTGAACATCCCAAAAGCCTACAAGCTACATACTCACATTATTTGTTTGGGGGAACCTTATTTCTCGACATGGACACCGTTTGAAATCCGCAGAAAAGCAACCTGACCACTGCAGGAGCACATAATGTTAACAGAAAATTACAATATTATGATGGAAAATGTTCAGTTGACGGACTTGAACTTGTTTTGGTATAAGAAAGCAGTAATAAAACGCTTGCTTTCAACAATTTTGTCATATCTTTGTTGAACTAAAAAGGGGGGAGACTATTGAGTGTTTAATGCATTCACAGGTCCAGAGCCTGACATTGTGGAGTGAGGACACTGTTGACTCCTGCAGGGTCCTCAGAGTGCCTCACTCCAACTCTCTCTCTCTTTTTTATATATATATATATATATATATATATATATATATATATATATATATTTTAATTAGTTGAGAACTGTCCTGTATATAACAGTAATGTAGCAATAAATGTGCCATTTTTAATAACAGATTATACCTTTTCCAATGTCTGGCTTTTGAATATTGTATACATAAAAGGAAAATAAAGGAAAACATTGTAATAAAGGGTTTATTGTAGTTCGGAAAATGAATTTGTTCATATTTTCCATTGCTAGTAGCCGGTTAGGGAACAAATGCGTTTATGACAGTTTTATGATTATGCAACTAAGGCACCATATTAAATTCAAGACATGATACCACTTAATACTATTGATTTTATAAAGTCTATACTCTGAGGACTGGAGTATTAGTTATAGCTGGATGGTTGCCCGAAGACAGAGCACACAGTTTCGTTAAAACAAAACTCTGTTGTAAATGGAGGCATTAGAAATGGTGGCCTGAAACGACCCTGAGCTGTTGCACGCAGCCCGTTGGCTATTTTTAACAGGCATGAGAGGAGGCAGCCCAGGGTCCTTTAACAGCCATCAGCGAGAAAACATTGCATGGAGTAAAGAACTACAACTGAGAGAAGGTCAGGATGGTCCAGAAAATACTCAATAAATTCGTCGGTAGCAAGTATATTGCTGTTCTAAAGGCATGGTAAGTTAAATCAATAACAGAGGTGGAGTACGGTACTGGAAAGTATTTTTGTGTGCTTTTGTCATGTTCAAAATGATGCTGTCAACGCCTCTGTGTCCTTCTCTGTGACCGTTGGGCTTTACCAACTTTAGCTTAGCCTGCTGGTTTATGTCCTACTGTCCTACTGCTAGCTGGGCTAGTTAGCACACTCTTGCCACCTAGATAACTGAACAGCCAGGTTAATGAAGGAGGTAAGTGACAGTGGTTACATTTAAACTGTAAAGACTTGTATTTGTGTGTATTATGTTATCTTAAATGTGTCAGAGATTGCTTGTTAACCATATTAAAATTATTTTATAATTTCGGGACTTACAGGTGTACGTCTCATAGTTTAGTTAGGAAATATTTGACCAGTTTATTAGTCTTATAAACCTCATAATTATGAAAATACGTGCGTTAATGCATGATGTTTTTATGTATTTATTTTGTATTTATGTATATGATGGTTTGCATTACAGTGACCACTGCTTAGAGTTGAAGTCAATTGTATTTAACAACTGTTTGTTTTTGTATAAACATAATGAGTACACAGCCCTGTAATTGACCTTGCAAAGTGCACACAGAGAAAGAAAGACAGACTTATATTTTATAAAGATTATTATTATTATTATTTGTAATCCATGAATCTGTTGAATAGCTAGTAAATTAAATGAGTACTATCTAATCAATTATCAAAACCTTTTTTTCTGTAAGTTGACTAATTAAGTAATTAATTGACCCTTTGTTTAATCAGCAATTCACTTTTGCCCATGAGCAACAACTTAAACTGGTGGTCAGGCTAATTCATTAGATTTTGTTAGTAATCAGTAATCACAAACAAAATGAACTATGAAAATTGCAACAGCTGTATACGTCGAAAACATCTGTTTTTTAAGTTCAAACTGCTGCAGCTGAAAGATCTTCAGAAGATGGTAGTTTGGTAGGTAGTTTTTTAAAAATAAGGACAAGTGAGTCACAACCACCATTACTGTGTCAGTTTGTGCATAGACTTCAGGAAGCGTGCATGCTGAAACTTAAAAATGTCATCCTGACCAAAGTATCTCTTGTAAGATCGTCATGCGACCTCAATTAAGGAGTATAATTATCCAAGTTGCTCTTGATATTTGTATTGCATTTAATAGTGTGGTTAAATGCCTGTGTCATTTACAAATCCCATTGGTTTCTTCCATCTAGGGTACCAAATATGGTTGCCTGGGGAACAGTTGGTGGCGTGGCGCTCATTCACTTCACAGACTGGCGATTAGTTCTAGACTATGTGCCATACATTAAAGGGAAGTTCAGCAAGGACGAGTAAAGTCCCACACAACTAAATTGTGAGTGTATTGTTATTATAACCAACACGTGTGCAACCGAGCTTTCATTCACACACTGTTTGCAATGTTCAGTTGGATTGTACATTAGCTTAAGCCCCACCCATGTACTCATGATAAGATGCAGACAGGTGTAGGCCATGCCAGGTGTTGGAACATCTGCAGTGCTCACTAACCAAAGCTTACTGTAGGCTGTAGGAATAATGGCCGCAGAGATCAAGCTGCTCTTGTAAGGGTGTTAGACGACAACTGTGCAGGCATGAAGGCTTTATGCTTCTGTCTAATCTAATGCTTTGCAAAGGGGTCAGACTAGCTTTAAAATAGAAACTGGGTCAGTTTATGACAAGATAGAGGGTTAGAAAAAAAATATACATTCAGCAGAACCGGCCCAACAGATTTCAGTTGTATCAATTTAAATGATTCAAATGTACGTGTATAGTGGTTAGAACTTGACTGTTTTGAAAAGATCAGTTTAGATGTTTTTGATTCTGTTCATAATGAGCAATATTTTTGCTACTGACCATTTGTGCTTTCCTACAATGATCAAGTATAATATCAGTATTATAATATTATTATTGCTACCTAAATCCCGGACCGTATCCGTGATACCCATTCTGATGTCACACTACAGACATTATATTGACATTTCCAAGCCCTATTAAAGTTTTTACACACACACCATTCCAAACACTCCCATCATCATCCCCTGAACCCCTACGTGGATGTGGTCTTGTCTGAAATCCAAACTCAGAGACAGGAAGGATGTGCTTTTCACACATTAAAACAGATGTGTGTACATTTTGCTAATGAATGGGCTGTGTGTCTGTCTACAGGACCAGAGCTTGGCAATGGGCACATGGGTGATGCCCTGGCTCAACAATCAGTCCGCATGGGGGGCTTGTTAGGAGTTTGGACAACAGGATGCACTCTGTATAAATGCTGTTCTTGATCCAGTATTATGTAATGTGAATAAATCTTTCATTTACCCCAGTGCGTCCAGTCATTCTGCAGAATTTCAGCTAATAAAATGTTGTGTTTAAACTGCTTGGTGAGAGGGGTTTGAAATCTATTTTGTGTTCAGTGCTTCATATGCAAGTCCAGTATGTTTGCAATGATTTTTTTCAAGAACTGCATATACTTAAAGTTTCTTTTGCATGGGGCAGTTGTGAAAGCGTGGCTTTGTAGACCTGATATTTGCCAACTGGTCATGACTTTTTGTACTGTAAAAGTAGTGTGAAATAAACGTTTTTATTGAAGAGAATGCTTATGTAAAGTCTGTGAAAATATAATCCCTAATGCATGCTGAATTATACATATTCACCGAGGTTTTATGGGCCTAGTTGCCCTCTGAGAATACGCCGGGTTATATTTTACTCATTTTATCAGCCAGACTGCGAAATTTGCGTGGATAATGTCTTTCATTTCTCCCATCGAAGGGGGAGGGGACTGAAAGAGGAGAGGGGAGAAGGGATTTAACATAGCGAGAGGGAGAAAACGAGATAGTGTCTTCAAGATGGATAAAAACGAGTAAGTACATAATCTGATGGGTAATGAAACCATCAACAGGGGTATTTGTGATCGTAGCGTTTGATACGCGATATGTCGTTTTCATAATTTATTTGGAAAGTGTGTTTATCATCGATTAGGCAGATGCACTCGGTGGTCTCGCATTTGCAAATAGCAATGCTGTGTTCTCCAGCCAGGATGTCGGTCTTTTTTATTTTATTTTTTTAGCATCATTGTAATATGGTTTAATTTCCCTGATATTTACAGTTAATGTTGAATTAAGAATGGAGTCGCTGTACGTCGACAGTGTGCTGTTTCGACATAGATTATAATCGTACAAAGCAAACATATTTGTTCTGTATCGTTGTTCAATACACAAAGCCTCCCTAAATGCATGACATGCTTTTAAAATGGTGTCCATGTTTTATTGATTAAATCTACTCTGGTCATTCATAAAAGCCGGCTCCAAGTCTGAACGACAACGGGAGGCATTGTCGTGGTGAAACGGCTCTCCAATTTCACGTAGCTAGCTTACATGAAACTTTAACATGTTGTTCATAATTACCGAGCACGTTACAAGTGAATAAAGCTAATTTACTACATATAGTAAATATAATTATTCAGCGGCGTCCATGATTGCTGTCACTGCATCTTTCTGATGACTTTTACGGTCTATTTGCAGCAGTAGCCTAATTTATGTTTCCCATAGGTTAACGTTGATGTCGTGCTAACAACCAGCGTCAAGCTAGACTGAATAGAAAATATCACTTCCGGTAAAACATTTGAAAACAACAGACCTAAACGTATTTTGAAGGTTCTTGCTCTATATTTTGGTGTTTCACAATGGGTTACTCAAAGTTTTGAGATAACCAAAGAGCTCAGGTAGGGGGGAAAAAAAATTTAAACTATATTCAGAGACTTGTTAAAATATTTTAATTCAAGATGGAGACCATGACATGGAGTTGAAAGCTCCACAAAAATCTTGTAAGTGGACCTTGAGTTAATATTATTTCTCTACTTTTCCCATGGTCAAGAACGCTCACAAGAATTAACACAGGACGCTATGTGATTTTTTAGTATTAACAATTTCAACCTATCTAACTATAGTCTGGTTAAATATTAAATATGTAACTGATTTATACTTTTATAATTTGAAAATATGTTTAATTGATGACTGTATTTAACATATTTTATAAATGTAATTTCATTGTAAATTTGACTGAAATTGAATTATTGAAGTTGTATTTCTGTTTTTTAACCTAGTAATAGTAACACTACTTAAAGCATTTTAGAAAATGTATATGATTTTATACATTATATAGATGCTGGACCTTAATTACCTTATATTATATATTATATTACCTTAATTTAATCAGGTAAGTCCCATTGAGACTGAGATCTAATTTTTAAGGGAGACCTGAGAGTACATTTGCCTTAGACAGAAGTACAATAATAGAATGATAGCAAGGTATTAAAAACAAATTCATAATTAATGACAGAAGTATACAATGAAATCATTTTATTTTTCAAATTCTGAGTGTACTGAATTGGGTAAAGTGATATCGCACGCTTGATGCGTTTATTTATTGACAAAATGTAGGTTTTATTCTGAAGTTAGAACCTTCTAACTTCCTGTCTCGTCCTGTCTGCCTCGCGGTGTCTTGATGCAGCCGCGCTGTCCTATGTTTTCCTTGCGGATGTAGCCCTCGTGCCCCGGCGGGACAGGCAGGTAGTGATGTGGCTGAGGTCCGCGGCGGAGCGATCTGCGCGACGACAAAGAGACGAGATGTTAGCAGGGAGATCCCATTACTGAGGACGCATGTTGTAACATGGTCGAAACAAAAGCGTAAGAAGCGATAGGCCTGCCATCCAAAAAAAAAAAACTAAAATTCAATCTGGTTATTCGCAGTAACTTTTAGTGGATTTATAGGCTACTCGCGTGGGAAATGGAGAAGAAAAGGTGGGATTGCACTGCTCTCCCCAAGGGCTGGAAAATGGAAGAAGTGACCAGAAAGTCGGGTTTGTCAGCTGGAAAAAGCGATGTCTATTATTTTAGGTACTAAACGAACGAGGGCTTGCAAAACGTATAGGTGCACAAGACACCGAGTTTGCGGACAGGAGTGTGATAAGGGGGACGGTGGTCGGTATAAAGTTTGTGATGGGGAGGCGGGGGGCAACAAGGCCAGCCAGGCCAGCTCCTCTCACAAGTGTTGGGATAAGAAGGAGTCTGTCCAACCGTGCAGGCTAGTAGTAGCAGCTCACGCCTGGCGAGGCCTTTTGATGAATAAACTCAGTGTCATCTCAGTTAATACTCTTTATTTCCCTTTGAAGTGAATCAACAACGCCAGATTTGTTTTCATTTAGCAGAGGAGAAGAGCAAGATGAGGAACAGAGGCAAGAGAGGGGGGAGGCGGGTCGGTTGTATAGTTTGTGGTAGGCTAACCGTACAATCATACTGGTGTTAACTGTGGTGTGTGATGTAAGAGACATTTGCATGAGTTACTAGCACGTATCCACCCACACACAGTTGTTCCTTTGTCATCGCTCAGGCTAAAGATGTTGTTGCTCCCACAAGTGGAGCTACAATGTTTCCATTCTGAAACATTTGGTCAAATGTTATTATTGCCATGTTTACATTGTGTTAACTGGTTCTTAGAGGTTCATTTAAAGGCAGTGTTGTTGAATATGTTTTTATATAAATAGTCATATCCACTCATACTAAAATGTGTGCAACTTGTAATAGATAATAGGGTTTATGTAGCGTATTCATCAAAGATTGCATCCATATCACAAAGTAATGTGATTTCAGTGTCATTGCCCACTTGAATGTGCTCTGCTTCTTGTTTGCTTCTGACTTGTTGCATGTTGTGGACCTTGTTTGTAATTTTCTGTCTGCTGTGTTTGTGTTTTTGAAGTGTGACCCGTCAGTTTTGTTTCCCTGCCGTCATCTCTGTTTGGTTTTCTGTCTTGATGTCTTTTGTTCTGACCTTTTTTTTTTTATTTGTTTTTGTAAGCAATGATAGTAGTATAGTCATACTCCATGTCTCTGCCCCCCCCCTCCCCAGTCCATCTGGGAAGAAGTTTCGGAGCAAGCCTCAGCTGGCCCGTTACCTTGGCAACCAGATGGACCTCAGCTCTTTTGATTTCCGGACGGGGAAGATGCTGATGAGCAAGCTGAACAAGAACCGCCAGAGACTGCGCTATGATAACAACAACCAGAACAAGGTGAGACAAACGGTCAACACGACTGACAGTGGACACTGTGTTTTTCACGAGAACAGTAACTGTTGTGTGGTAAAGAGTTAATAGACTGAGCACAAGTGAAACACCCTCACATAAACATTAATTGCAGACTAGAATCACTCATTTAGCTTTAATATAGGTGGGAGTTTGGCTGCTGTCCCTTGGTTGCATCTTTAAACATGGAGTCATGGCTCAAGGCAACATTTTAAATTGCTTTTCAAACTTTCATTAATATAGACAACTAGCTTCTTATCCATAAAATATAAATGTCATATAAATATCCGTGTAGGTTAGATAAGACAAACAAACTGCTCAACTGAAGCCTTATTTTAAGGTTGCTACACATCAGAGCCGGAGAGAGACTAACGTGGGAGCAGGTTTATCTTCTATGAAAATAGTTAGCACTGCACTTTTTTGTCTTTTTCGCATTTTTTATTTAATAATCTCTTTTTCTTATGGACCCATAGAGTCTCAGATGAGTCTGCTATAAAAAGTTTGTAATGAATAATTATTAGTTCGAACTTAAACGGATACATTTCATCAGCACACCAGGTGGCAGTGTGTTCATAAAAGGCAGCAACAGTAAAGTTATTTCTTTCTCCCTCAGATTTGATTTGATACTCTGGATCGTTTCAGTTAACTGGCTTGAGCACTGACATAACTGTAAAAGCTGCACGAATGAGATCCGCGTCGTCATATTCTGTCCTCCTGTCTGTCCTCTCTTCATCCTCCCTCTGTGTTTGATATTTTTTAAGGGCAAACCTGATTTGAACACATCACTCCCAGTCAGACAGACGGCCTCCATCTTTAAGCAGCCTGTTACCAAGGTTACCAACCACCCAAACAACAAAGTGAAGACGGATCCTCAGAAAGCCGTCGACCAGCCCAGACAGGTGAACAGCCTCTGCATATTAACATCACCCCATACAAACCTGAACGACATGGTATCTGATGCTACTTTAGATGCAGCATATTTTCATTTAAATGGTTGGGTTTCTTTCTGTCAAAACTGCCTGCAGCAAATATTACTTATTATTATTATTATTATTATTTATTTATTTATTTTTTATTTTTTTGTCTGCAGCTATTTTGGGAGAAGAAACTCAGTGGTCTTAATGCTTATGACATTGCAGAGGAGCTGGTGAAAACAATGGAACTGCCTAAAGGCCTGCAAGGTAATATACACACGTTAAACATTCATTTCTGACTAAGTAAACAGTTTGTACTCTTAAGTGACATTTTGTTATTTTTTATTATGTCAGTATTGCTCAGCAACAATAATTTTTGTATGTATTAATAGGATGTAACTAATCCTGAGCGCAGTTACAGCTTTGATGTTTCTTAAAAATGTCTTATAACTACCCGGTTGGTTCCTCAGGTGTTGGTCCAGGCTGCACAGACAAGACTCTCCTGTCGGCTATTGCTAGCGCTCTGCACACCAGTGCTGCTCCCATCACTGGCCAGCTGTCTGCGGCTGTGGAGAAGAACCCGGGAGTTTGGCTCAACACCGCACAGCCGCTGTGCAAGGCCTTCATAGTCACAGATGAGGACATCAGGTGGGCGATCGCGGAACACCTCCACACATGGATCACCTGTTTTTTGTTTTGGGTTTTTTTTGTTTTTTCAGATCCTGATTGTTAATTGCTCGAGCCAATATCCAAAATGCAGTTCCTGTTCCTCGTTTGAACTTTCTTGCTTTGAGAAAAATGTATCCGCATGTGTGTCTGTGAGACAGCTGTGTTACAAATCTTCTTCAGATCTCCTTCAGCATGTTTAAAAACAGGAAATAACTACAGTGTGAATAATGTGTTATGTTACCAGTTCATGAGATATTGGCTTCCATTTTATATGCTAAAGCACAATATTAACTATAAAAGGGATGAGTTGCAATGAAATAATGGAGAACTCTTCCAAATTACAAATGACCTTGAAGATTGTTGTCGCTTTTTGTCATCTTTGATTCACCCAAAGTTAACTGAGTTGAGTCTGTTCAGAAATCCCACAGTACCATAACAAGCGACCCTGTAAAAACACACCATCTGTTGTGTGCTGATTCAGTGGCTGTTATAGGCAGCTGTAACTGCCAACTGTAACAGCTTCCTGTTGTGTTCACGTGTAGGAAACAGGAGGAGCTGGTGTACAGTGTGAGGAAAAGGCTGGAGGAGGCACTGATGGCTGATATGTTGGCCCACGTGGAGGAGGCTGCCAATGAAGGAGAGGCTCTGAAGGAGGAGGGCAACAGCAGTGAGGATATGGAGAGCGTATAACACAGGTTGGTTAAGGGATAATTTAGGCCTATGAGCAAATTTAAGAGGGCATAAGTGCTGCGTAGATAATGTATGACCTTGTAATTCTATCCCATCTGTGGCTCACACAGAAAACTGAGAAACTCTGGAATTTAATGTTAAAGTCAAGTTAAATACAAAGTAAAGGCTCTTGCTAGCTTGTTGCAGCTTTAAGGCATATCTTTTGTACTTGGTGCATGCGTTATTACACAGTACATGACGCAACCTAGCAATCCATAAAACTAGAGAATATGTTTCTTCTAATTGCCAATCCTTTCCTCTTGTAGGGTTTTGTGAAGTCCGGATGGGTTTGTTCCACACCTGCACACACACGACCATGAACAGTAGGACCTGACAGCAGTCCAGCCCTGATGAACTGTCCCCTAGTATCTGCGTCCAACTTAAACCTTAACCTGACTCACACCGGTCCCATACAACCTAAAGAACTGTCTGCCCTTTGGGAACACTTGGGAGTCTCAAAAGCGTCTATTCATCATTAACTCCACTGGATGGGACTTCATCACCAATTCAATTACTCTGTGTATTTCTGAGCTCAGTTGATTTTTGACTATGACATTTTAAAACATTTAAAAAAGAAATGACATCAAATGAACTTGCAAATATTAAAGATAACTTATCTACAGTTGTCAAATTCAGTGTTCGATGATAAGTGTATTTTTTCTAAACGGCTTGAATGGGTTTGTATTTTTTGCGACAATCATGTCAAATCCAAACATTTTATGTCAGCAAAAAGTTGATCTGGGTGCTTTTTTTGGTTTGTTTTGGGCAGATTGGAAATTACTGTTTTGTATTTTTGACATGTCTCTTTCTTGAATTTTATGATGCACTCCATGAGTAGTCTGACACAAAACACCAAACCGTCTTTTCTAGTGGAACCAGTTCAGATGCAACTATACCGAGTTGAGCTCAGTGGTGCCAACCTGCAGGCGGCTGATGTTGCTAATGCAGATGGTGTAGTTTGAATGCTGTGTACATCCTTTGGAGGACAGAGTCAAGTTTTTCTTGCTGTAATTTCAAGGAAATATATTGTCTTTCATGTCAGTTGTGTTATTCTGTGAGTCATGTTCTGTGTTGACCAAAGAGGAGACATGTCATTTTGAAGAGGGTGGAGGTTGTTTGACTTGCGTGTAACTGAAATCAGCTTTGTATTTTAGCCTAAGTTACTATATTGGCTCTGCTGTTGTACAACTAAACATAAGGACAATAAAAGGTACACATGATGGGGCGGAGCACAATGGGAAAGACTTGAAACCTCTTTCTATTGTACAATTATTACTGTTTTTAACTCATCCTCCTCAATAGGTGCTTACTGATGTTGTGAAACATTGCTGTTTAGTGCCAAGGCTTTGTTTCTGTCACAGCTTCAGTTCATGTTTGTTTTTGTTTTTTTGTTGTTTTTTTTTTTTTAATGTGTCGATGTTACCACACACATGCTGCCTCTTTGTAAACCCACGCACAAAATTGGTGACAGCAAATTACAGTTAAGATTTAGTTTTATTGTCTTTACATTTATTATCTGAGTGAATAATGATTTTGTATTTTTTATCCCTGTTTGTCAAGGTTTGATAGTAAATAATATATCCAGCTGAAATCATGAAATTCCCTTCTCAATATCAGCAGGCTGATTGCTGAAAAGAATTTGATTGTATTACTTATTAAAATGAGTCAGTATGTCATTAAGTCTGCTGCTTGTGTGTCTTTTTTTGACTTTTAAAAGTACTCCATACATTTGCATTCGTAACTGTGGTTAAACCTTTATTTAGATGCATCTGACCTCCTCAAAAGTAGGTTTTCTAAGGGACATCCTGCCATGCAGTAATGATTCAAACTCTGCACATTCACATGTAGAAACACCTCCATCCAATCACTGCATCCTCCTACAGATTAACAGTTAACTTGACAGTCCTCATGCCTCCGTGTGAGCATGGACAAAGTGCAAAATACTGTCACCAGGACACAAAGTGGCTCTCCTGCAGAAGTGTGGAGGATACCGACTGTTCCTTCAAAGGGACGTGTGAATGTTGCCCCTTTTGGTTTGTTTAAAATGATGTCTCCCTGCATACTTTAAAGTAATTAACATGGCTTCACTGGAGTTATACAGCAAGGTAAGACTGACTTGAATTGTTTTTTTGTTTTGGCATTTTTAAAGTGATTTGCCCTTTATCATTCTCTGCTGCAGGGCCTACCGTTTGTGGGTCCATTTAAAGGATATAATCATTATAATATAATGATAACGATATAAAAACAACATCGCAAATGATGAGAGCGTTATGGTGTTTTTATGACATAACTGGTTTGTGTGCATCAGCCTTTCCAAGTTATGTACATTTTCATAAGTTTTGGTGCCGAAATAATCAGTTTTCCTGATTGTTGTGTGCGTTCTTCAGCCAATACAGTTAATGATAAAAGATTGGCTGTGATAAAATCTGCTGAATTTTTTTCGTTATTTCTGTAAACTTGGTGGTCAGTAATTCATAAAATTGTAGTAATCAAAGTGTGTATTAATTTGTAAAATGGAAACATTAATAAGCAAATTACATATGTTAGAAGCAGATAATGGCTAATCCAGGCAGTTTAGAGTAGGATGACCAGTGTTAATTTTTAACACTGTTTAGGAGCCTTTTATGCTGATGGGTGACAAATATCTTGTCTGGGTAGGGTCAGGAGGTGTTACATGCACCTTAACAGTGTCGGCACAGAAACTGAAATATTATGTAAAGAAAATCTCTTCACAATGGGTCCAATAAATGCAGAGTGTGTTCAACCTGCAGTATCTTTTTCCCTCTTTATTATTCAATCAGAATTTTTACAGACACACACCTGAAACAGTCTGCTCCTTTGCTAGGGAGCAAGTGTGTGGATACCTGACCCGGATGCAGTTTGGGTGCCAGCCCTACTCCTCCAGGACTACAGTCCTGGAGAGAAACATCTACTGCTACAGCTCTCTAATGGAAAGGTGAGACATGCAGTACCATTATAATATTCAAAAATCAAGTATTATGGGCTTCATAAAACAGCATCATGCTAAGCTCCAGTGTCCTCGCTATATTTTTACAAAACACTTTAAATTCCTCACAACTTCCATCTCCATTGGTAGGAGGTCCATTACCCAGTGGTGTCCCCATCAGATCTCCCACCGCTGGGGAACCCCAACATCCTAGAGGGGGAAAATGATCTAACAGCTCTTAGCTTCCTTCATGAACCTGCTGTCTTGCACAACCTCCGGGTTCGATTCCTGGACTACAGCAGCATCTACACATACTGTGGTGAGCACTGGATGGGCAAAAGCAGACGACGGAGGGAGATTTGAGGAAATCTTGCTAAGACAGGGATGATTATCCAGCTAAAAGTGGGACAATATGAGTGACAGAAGGGCTTTGAGACTTGTGCTGGCAAAGTGCCAGAAAACAGGCAGCTGCTGTGTGCTTCTGTCTGCATGCTTTATAATAATAAATGTCAACTTTATTACAGTAGGTCAAAGGTTGAGCCACTCCCTCGCTGCCAATGGTTTAAGATGTAATTACATATTTGTTAAAGATGGGTTTTCTAAAACTCTCAAATTGAAATCACAGTTTTTTTTTATTTGTGTAGTTTTGTCATGAAAATCCCTTGTTAGTCTTAAATCCCTATAAAATTAGATAGGTTGTGTGTTTATATTCACTATAATGAGTGACATGTGCGTGGTTTAACTCTGACCGAAAGTAGACACAGTGGGTTTTAGAAAATTTTGATTTGAAAGATTTGTATTTAGATTTGCACTATGGATACTAAAGTTACTACATGTACTATTCCAAAACTTTTACAAAAAATTATATTTTTAAATGCATTTTCTATACAGACAGAAATGATATAGTTATTGCAAAATATTTAATTTCTATTATCTTTCTTATGAAAGCTAAGTCCTATCAATATCCATACTCTCCTGCTGACTTTCTTCTCCTGTCCCTCCAGGCATTGTGTTAGTGGCCATCAATCCCTATGACCAGCTCCCCATATATGGAGAGGAGGTGATAGATGCTTACAGTGGTCAGGACATGGCCGACATGGAACCTCACATCTTTTCTGTGGCTGAGGAAGCCTACCGCACCATGACCAGGTCAGAGGTCAAAAGCTGGAGGTCATGTTATGACAACGAGGAGTGTTTGCTGGCCTTTCAAACTGTACTCAGTAAAATTTACATCAATTATAGTATTTCCTATACTGTCTTGCTCATGCTTTGAACCTGCAACAACACTGATCGTCTCAGCATAACTTCACCGTATGAGATTTGATAGTCACACTATCTGTGTTTATAGGGAGGAGAAAAACCAGTCTATCATCATCAGTGGAGAGTCTGGCTCGGGGAAAACGGTCTCAGCTAAATTCACCATGCGTTACTTTGCTGTGGTTGGAGGAGCAGCACAGCAGACCAGCGTGGAGGAGAGGGTTCTGGCTTCCAACCCTATCATGGAGGTGACGGATGGTTGAACAGATTTGTTACTTAGGAATAAGGATATTCCTGTCAATCATGTTTTTTTAAAGATACCATCAATGCATACTTTTGTCTACAGTCTATTGGGAATGCTAAAACCACTCGAAATGACAACAGTAGTCGTTTTGGGAAGTACATCGAGATCGGCTTTGGCAGAAAAGGGGACATCGTTGCAGCAAACATGAGGACATATTTACTGGAGAAGTCAAGGGTTGTCTTCCAAGTAAGCTCTTTAGCCAGAATGATGATTTTCATTTGTTAAGAGGTGAAATGCTACTTCTGCAAATGTTGATGAACATTGTTTGTATGCGTAAGGCATCAGCAGAGAGGAACTACCATATCTTCTACCAGCTGTGTGCCTCCAGAGAGTTGCCTGAAATGAGATCATTTAAACTGGGTGAGACTTAATCACAAGCAACCCCCCAGCTTGTTCTCAAAATATTTCCATGTCTACACTTTTTTTCCTATTCACTGTGTCCTTAATGTATTGTACATTATAATGTCCATGTTGCATGCCGTCTCACTGTGTTTTGTGTTTTTCCTCCAGACGCACCTGAACATTTCCACTACACCAGCCAGGGAGGAGAGGTACAGATTCCCGGAACTGATGATTTGTTGGACCTGGAGCGCACTCGCAATGCTTTCACCATTCTGGGTAGAGTAATTCACACACACACACACACACACACACACACACACACACACACACACACACACACACACACACACATATGTTTGAGGATGCAACTATTCAGACTCAGGTAAGAATTTTATATAATTGAATCATGTCCTTGGTTATGAAGATATGAACAGAATTGTTGGCGTATAAATAAAAATTGCAGGTGTGCAGCCTGACCAACAGATGGAGCTCTTCAGGATCCTGTCAGCTGTTCTGCACCTGGGAAATGTCAACATCCAAGCCAGTGGGAGAAGTTCTGGCAGGTGTTATATTAATGTAAGAAATATATTTCTACTCTTTGTCTCCTCTCCCCTGGAGTGCTTTAGTTCTTCTATAAACACATTTTTTCTCTCTCTTTCTGTAGCAAAAGAGTTTCCCCTCGAGGATCAATAAAGTATTTCTGATTCTGATTCTGAACTGTCATCTCTACCTATTTCTATCAGTACACATACTGTACCGTAGCAGATACCTGAGTTCTTTGTTTTTTCTCAGGCAGATGACCGCTCACTGACTGTCTTCTCCAAGCTGTTAGGAGTGGAAGGACCTCAGATGGCCCACTGGCTGTGTCATCGCAGACTGACTGTAGGGGGAGAGATGCTGGTCAAACCAATGTCCGGTCAGCAGGCTGTAGAAGCCAGAGATGCACTGGCTAAACATATCTATGGCCAGCTGTTTACATGGACCGTCCAGAGGCTCAACTCTGCTCTGCGCACTCAGAGGGGACAAGCCAAATCCTTTATAGGGGTGCTAGACATCTATGGGTGAGTGATGAAGCTTTGTGACACTGGATACAGATTAGTTTTGTGGCCTTATTACACCCTAAAGTTTGTTTTATCGCACCAGAAATATTATGCAATAGTCTAAAGTGTGTTGTTCGTATCTTCAGTGTGTTAATCTGACTAGTCTTCTCTCTCTGAGCAGGTTCGAGACCTTTGACCAGAACAGTTTTGAGCAGTTCTGTATAAATTATGCGAATGAAAAACTGCAACAGCAATTCAACAGGGTAAGTCATGTGACAGGCAGACATGTGTTTCTGTCCCTCTGTGTTTTGGTGTGTGTGTGTGTGTGTCATAGCACTTGCACGTGCCAGACCGTAGCCAAATTATTTTTGTTAAACTCTTCAGGGAATCAGCCCTATCACCACTGCTTCTTTCCATCATTTTCTTTCAGTGTGAATGTCCACCTTGTTTTCAGTTTTGCAGGTTAATGCACATTTTAATGCATGTGTGGCATACTCTTTCTCTCCTACAGTGTGGGGTACTTTTTTAGGGGTGAAAAGTTTCCAAAATCACATTATATTCTTCTGGTTTTAGGGAATAAAGGTTTGTCTTCCTCATAGTTACGAAATGCAGGAGGAAGGCTCTGCCTCGGCATCACTGCTGAGAGGGAAACGAGCACAGAATGTCCTTCCAGTGTGATGATCTGTTCTTCATAGCTTGGATGGATCTTTTCAGATCAGTTTTTTTTTCAGAGCAGTTTTTATCCTCAGGATGTTTAGTCATTGTAATTGTTTTCATTTAGTCTCAATCTTCAAGTTTTATATTTTTATTTTGTGTTCGTCTGCAGCATGTGTTCCACTTGGAGCAGGAGGAGTATGTCCGGGAAGAGCTGGCCTGGAGCAGGATTGAGTTCAGCGACAATCAGCAGTGCATCAATCTCATAGAGGGACAACTGGGCCTGTTTGATCTTTTAGATGAGGAGTGCAGGGTCAGTCATGCTGTCCTCTCTTTTCTGTCTGCCTGTTATTATTATTATCTTTTTTTAAAACCTGTATTTATATGTACATATATTATTTTAAGCACTGGAGCACTTTTTTCTTTTTTAACTCATTGGTTTTAGTGATAATGTGTTCAACTCTAGTCTCTGTGATCATCGTCTGTGTTTATTATCAGATGCCCAAAGGTTCAGATGAGAGCTGGGTGCGGAAGCTGTATGACCAACACCTGACCAGCAAGCCCCACCCTCACTTCCGGAAACCTCGCATGTCCAACAGCGCCTTCATCGTTGTGCACTTTGCTGACATGGTGAGTGATGAAAATCAACACACTGATTCTGGGACAACTGGACGGAAACTGTCTGTCTGTTTTTGGACTATAATTTAGTTCTCCAGTGAGAAGCCTCAATATGTGAAAAGGTTTCTTTTCAAGTTTATAACATTTTGTAACACTCCACAGTATAACTAGTTTTTCTTTTATCATCAGGTGCAATATGAATGTGATGGCTTTTTAGACAAGAATCGAGATACAGTCTTTGAGGAGCTCATTAACATTCTCAAAGCAAGTCAGGTAGTGTTACATATTTAATTTCAGAAGTTTGTTTAATTTCTATGTGACAAGGGGGATGACTAACTTGTGTCTGTGTGTGTCAGTCTGAGCTGGTGGCTGAGTTGTTCCAGCAGCAAGGACATGTGTCCTCTGTGGCTAATGGAGGTGTTCGCTCAGGGAAAAGAGCCCCCAGAGAGCATAAACTGACAGTGGGCTTCCAGGTAAGCTGTTATGACTGCATCCTTGTGTTTTGTGGATTGAGCAGAGAATTTTAACAACTTTAACACTATGTTTTGTGTTCATTGTGCTTTGTTTCTGTGCCTGTCAGTTCCGTCAGTCCTTACAGATGCTAATGGACATTCTCAATAGCACCACTCCTCACTATGTCCGCTGTATTAAACCCAACGATCTCAAAGAACCTTTTATGTATGTCTTTGTTTGGCTTGTCTTCACAAAATTAACAGTTTATTTGTCTGATTTTGTATTTTCTCTGACACTGGTCTGTGCACCAAGCAACCTAACAGCCTTGATTTGTTAGGTTCGACCCCAGGAGGACAGTCCAGCAGTTGAGAGCCTGTGGGGTGCTGGAGACTATACGCATCAGTGCCGCAGGTTATCCATCCAGGTACATTCGTCTTACTCTCTGCAAAGCTCTCATTTATCTTAAAGGACTATACCAGGGGTTTTGGTAACTACAACTATTTGTGGTTAATAGACCATTAACTACAAATTCTGTGCGCCATGTATACAATAAGATTTATTCTTAGATGTCTTAGATTTATTTCCTAACTTTTAGGCAGTATTTGTTTCAGTTTGTGGCAATATGTTATAACAATTTATTTACAGAGACAAAAGTTGTTTGAGATTGATAATCCATGACAATGACAATTTAATTTTCCAGTATCCAGTATTTGAGAGTCAGCCCCTGAACCTATAGGACAAACAATGAACTAACATAGATGTTGAGGAAGGTGTAATGTTGATTTGTTGCCCATCCTTGTGCAACAAACCAAATTTCAAGTCTCAAATATCCAAGTTTCATTAAATGCACCCACATGAAATTAAAACAATACCTGATGGGTAACAACAGTGTTACCGAATGATGAGAGCATAAAGTAGTATAAATGTTCAGTAATGCAATATGTGTCTCTTTATTAATGCTTTATAGTTTATTAATTTTCAGATTATATCAAATTAATTGATAATAATAATAATAAATAGAAGAATAGGCCAAAAGAAAAGGACAAACTATCTTAACAGAACTACCAAGCTGCTTTCTCTAAGATTTCTGTTAAAAAAAATCTTTGCTTCCAGATGGACATACCAGGAGTTCTTCAGCAGGTACCGTCTTCTGCTTCGAGGTCCTCAGAGCCAGGAGCAGGCCCAGGCTTCATGCAGACAGGCCCTGCCTCAGCTCATCCCAGACCCAGACCAGTACTGCTTTGGAAAGACCAAAGTATTCTTCCGGGCCGGTCAGGTGGCTCTTCTGGAGAGGCTGAGAGCTGAGAGGCTGCGTGTTGCTGCTGTGATCATCCAGAGCCGGGTCAGAGGATGGCTGGCACGGATTAGATACTCCAGGATCAGCTGGGCAACTGTCACCATACAGAGATACTGCAGAGGAGCGCTGGCCAGACGGTGAGGATAGAAAAAGATTTGATTGTGTGTGTGAGAGATGTGAATATATTTTATCTGGTATTCAAGCTGTTGCACAATATTTATGTATTTTATATTACAGTACAGCCTCACTGTGCCATTTTATTTGTTGAAAGGAAAGTAACACATCTTTAGAGAATCTGACCTGTTGGTGCTGACCTTTCAGTGACAGAACATTTTATTTAATTGTCTGTATTTTTATATACATATTTAAAGTTATTAATGATTTATTCATTGTAGCAAATGAAGCCAGGTTTATGTTTGGAGCTACAATGTATTTTACACTGCACAATAATCTGTGGAAACTAAAATAATAGAGCCAGGTCTGTTATTTTTCTGTGTTTTGTGTAAACTTTATCAATCTCCAACACAAAATTACCAGATATAGCCCGAAACTTAAAATTAAATATTCTGCATTTAAATTTCCTGGCTGCAGACTGGCCCTGACCCTGCGCTACACCATGGCTGCTTTAGTAATCCAGAAGACCTACCGCATGGTGGTGGTCAGACAGTTGTTCCTCATGATCCGAAAGGCCACCATCACCATCCAGGCCTTCACCAGGGGCACACTGGCGCGGCGCAGATACAGACTGGTTAGCATTTAACACCTTTACAGCCTTAACCAACTCAACCGCCACCTGCTGATCTTTAAAAAACAACCTCCACTGGCCAATTTTCAATGTGTTTAGTCATTTTTTCTTTGACATTGCAGTTCTGAAATCAATTGTGAATGCTAAGTTAAGTTATATAGACATTTTTAAACCCTACTCTCCTCCCTCAGTTGGTGGCGGAGCGGGCTGCTGTGTTGCTTCAGGCAAGAGTGCGTGGGTGGTTGGCGAGGCAGGCGTACAGGCGGGTACGTGCGGCAGTGGTGTTCATGCAGTGCTGCGTGCGCCGCAGGGCTGCCAGGAGAGAGCTGCTGAAACTAAAGACCGAGGCCCGCTCAGTGGAGAGGTACAGGGAGCTCAACAAGGGCATGGAAGTCAAACTGATGCAGCTGCAGTTGAGAGCAGACCAGGAGGTGAGTGAAGGGAGTTTGATCCTCTGATGCGATTCTCGTAAGCCCTCAAATGTCCGTGTCAAGTGGTCATTTTATTTTGTATTCACATGACAAAGTTGTGTTTGTTATGTGTCCAGGCCAGGGAGAGTGCAGCTTTGAGAGAGACCCTGCATGCAGAGCGAGAGACCACCAGTGCTGAGCTGGAAGCCTTGCGGGCGACGATACAGAAACTAGAGAGCCAGAAACACGAGAAGCCTCCGCCCTGCCCTGTCATCAGCGAGAAGGAGGTGGAGGAAAGAAGGAGAGCTGAGGAGAAGGCTGTCCAGGAAATCCTTCAACTCACACAAGTATGTCTACCAACCCAAGAATAACTTGACACATCTAAACTGTGCTGGTGATTGTGTTATTATTAGGAGTGAAGAATACCTGTTATACCAGTAAACATTTTCTTTTCCTTGACAAGCTTAGTTAATTTTAAGTTTAAATTGTTTCTTATTCTCATTTTCTAAGGAGTTGCAAGCCCTGCAGAGAGAGAAGGACAGTTTTTGCAAAGAGAGAGATGCTCTCTCTGCTCGTTTACTTCAACAAGAAAAAACACAAGAAGGTAGGCTCTCTCTTTGCAGCATCATACAGTCTCTCTGTGTTTTTCATGTCTTTATTTGTTTTTGTGTGTGTGCAGAGTGTGTGCACCAGGCTGTGTCTCAAGCGAGTGCAGCTCTGAGGGCAGAGCTGGATGAGGAGAGGAGGAAGTATCAGGGTCTCCTGAGAGAGTTCACCAGACTGGAGCAGAGATACGACAACCTCAGAGAGATGAGTCTGCTCACTGAGGTTCATAACTACACTCACAGACACACTTAAATACCATTTTGGTCTTAAAGGGACAGTTCACCCCCAAATCACAAATACTTATTTCTCCTTTTACCTGTAGTGCTGATTATCCATCTAGATTGTTTTGGTGTGAGTAGCAGAGTTTTGGAGATATCGGCCATAGAGATGTCTGCCTTTTTTTTTATATAATGAGACTATATGGCACTCAGCTTGTGGTGCTCAAAGTGCCAAAAAAATACATTTGAAAAACTAAACAGCAATGTCCGGGTCATGATTTGTGGAAAGAGAAATGCAGATTATGTTGATTTTGGGGCAAACTGTCCCTTTTAACTCAATCTTGGTTGCTGAGAGTTCTTTTTTCTGCTCACAACACCAAGGGCCACAGAAGGACGGACTCCACCCATAGTTTGAGCTTGGAGCCTCCCTCCCCCACTCTGCTGTCACCCCAGTCTCTCACCCCACTCTCCCTGTCACCCTTCCAATCTGCCTTCACTTCCCCGGAGGAGGTCCGCAGGGTCAGCGTGACATCCCCCACCCTGGAGAGGAGAGTGTCAGTGTGGAGCTCCGAAACGCCAATGGTAGGGGAATGTAGGAGTAGGAAAAACAAAACTTAAAGAGGAATGTCACAAAGCACAATTTTTCCCCCAATGACTGCTGAAAAGTGATGTTTGGGCACTTTTCCAACTTGCCACATACTCTCATTAGCTCAGGTACTAAAATGTCACACTGTGTTCATGTTTGCATCGACAGGACAAGTTGATGGAGAGGATGGACGTGGCCAAAGACCCGGCAGTGAAGATGAAAGGAGAGGACCTGGCGCATGCTTACGATGCTGTACGAGTGGCCAACAAGTCAGTCTGTCACACTCACTACATTCATTACTATTAGTGTATCATCCTGCTTCCCCTTCAATTTTATGCTATGATTTATAACTCTGTGATCCTGTTTTATCTCTCTCCTTGTCTGTGTCAGGTTTCTGGAGAGCCAGCTGCGTGGCCAGCACAGTCAGTGGGAGGGGGAGCTGGAGGCTCTGAGGTGCCAGCTTAGTCAAGCGATCTCTAGTTCTTCCTCTGCTGCACAGCGACAGGTATTGACTTATTAAGGCAGTCATCAGTGGTTCATGAAGGATACTGTTGAAAGACTGTGTATAAATGAAAAAAATGGCTAAATAAGTCATAATGGTCTTTGTTTCAACATTCTGACATATTTTGATGTTGCACCTTTTCTTCCCCTGACATTATTATGCTCCCATCTTCCCAAAAAAATCCCATCCTACCTTTTTCCTCATCACTCACCACTTCTCTCTGACATAATCAGAGCATTGGCTATAAGCCAGAAAAAGTGAAAGTGTGTTTGTGTGTAATGGAACTGCAGGAACTACTAGAGGCCAGAGAGCAAGAGTGTGTCAGACTGAGGAGAGAGTTGAAGGAACTTAAAAACACAGTCTCACTCAGACGACTCCTGACACAAGGTAAGATTTCATCAGACCACCTATGAAGGCACAATACAGACCTTGTTCTGTACTAAATGACTTACTTAAGAACAGATAAGTAAACACTTATCATTAGAGAAATATCATCATGAGATCAAAAGTTGATATAAATTAAATGCCTTAAATTTGTCGACTTTTCCACTAAGCCGGTTAATTTATGAACTTGAGTACAACATATAAAGTATCAGCCTTCCAGTTATTGTATCTTCTCTTACATCTCTGTGGTTCTCTGCTGGTGCTGGTGTTTTAGTTGTTTGTGTTGTGATGTTTTCTCTTTCCAGTTCTCCCATCGGCTTTCACCCCAGAGACCTACTCCTGTCCATCCCAACCGAAGCAAGCAACAGTCACTGGTTTGCTGGAATGTAGGAAGAGAGATGAAACCAAGCTCATCAAGAACCTCATCACAGGTTAGATTGATCCCTGTCGGCCTTCCCCATCTTCATCTGCCGTTTTTTATCCCCGGGGGTATTCGATTTTCCAAAGTTTTGAGGAGTTTTACAAGTAGAAAGAACACTTTACAGAGTATACCAGAATGTACTTTTTAACTTTCAGTTGTGTTGTATATGCAGTTTTCGAATGTTTTTACAGCAAACTGAAGTGATGAGCACAGATGAAACCACACAGTTTGCCCCTTTACAGCAACATTAAAACCAAACAAACAGTAAACTTTAACAAACTCTATGTTTTAGTGTATAGAAACATTTAAACTTTTATATAGGAAACACACAAAAGTAATTTGCATTAGGGCCACAGTAGAAATGTACATACTTCTAAATTTTAAGTATGCAAGTTTAGTAGGTTAGTTTTTTAGTTTTTATTCAGTAACTAGGTACTGAATTAAAAAGTGTATTAAAACAGCATGCCATTAGATATTTTTCTCTCTAAACCCGCATACAGTTTCATGTTGACACTAACCTAGAACAGAAGCTGTTTGTTATTTGACCTGGTACATACACTATATTTAAAAGGAGACTTCTCTTCTCATTTCATCATCAATCAATATGTAGATTATTTTCTCGATTATCAATTGATCATTTGGTCTATAAAATGTCAGAAAATAGTGCAAAATGCACATTACATTCCTCAAGCCCAAGTTAATGTCTTCAAATAGTGTGTTTTGTCCAATCAACAGTCCAAAACCCTGAAAAACACTGAAATCATCAATTTACTATCACATAAGACAAACAAAAATAAGCAAATCCTGACATTTAAGAGGCTGGAACCAGGGAATTATTGAAATTTCTTACTTGAAAAATTATTTTAAAAAATTCATCTATTAACGAAATTGTAGCTTTAGAAACCCGCCTATGGGATTGTGAGACCACAACTTTGTAGTGAGTACTTTGTCTGAGTATGATGTGAATCACAAGAACAAACTCTTCTATAGCTGACAAATATGACCTGGCTGTGTTCTCTCTGCCATTGCTGCTCTCTCTGTCTGTGGTCCAGACATCCGTGTTGACAGTGCCCTGTCTCTGCCTCCTGGTCTCCCTGCCAGCGTGCTCTTCCTGTGTGTTCGTCAGGCCGACTGCAGCGGAGCCCAGACTCACGCTCGCTCACTCTGTAGCGCTGCTGTCACGGCTATGAAGGCAGCTCTGAAGGTAACCTGAGTTCTGAATCTGCTTGGTGCACCATATGGTTGAGGTTTCATGCATAAGGACAGATCACCTCATGTCGGACAGGTTGTCACTTGCAGAGCAGCATTAACAACTGACTTTGAAACACTTTTGTGTGATTGTTTTGTCCTACGTGTGTCCAACCCCAACAATCTTGCCCCCAAGGAGAAAGTAAACGACAACAAAGCCCATACACCTCTCTCTTTCTCTCACACACACACAGTCATTCAACATACACATATAATAGCACTCCAAGTGACACTATAACCTTTTCCCATCTCATCTGTCCTTGCAGAAACATAGAAACGATGTAGATATGACAGCTCTGTGGCTGAAAAACGCCTGTCTGTTGCATGACCTATTGACCCAGCACTCCCCAAAACAGGTAGGAAGAACGAGTATTTTTTATTACTTACATCTTATTGAATGAGAGCATCTTTGTCCAGAAAACACAATAAAAAAACGATGCTATGATTTACCACCTCTCAAGAACTTTTCCTCGTCTTAGGCACTCTGGGAAATAAATTAATAGAAGATCTTTGTAGTAGATTACTGACAGAAAAAAAATCTCAATACATTTTACTATATGAATGTATGTCTGGATTGATTACTTTTCAGACCCTTGACTCAGACGAACTGGTTCCACTGACCACTGATCTGAGTGACTTGATCCATGCCCTGAGTGACCTCTGTATCCAGGCCTATCAGCAGCTCCTCTCCATCACTGAAACACGTCTACAAAACATCATAGGTACCACTACAATGAAGACAATGCTCTCCCCTCCACTGCTCCTCTTATCTTACCTCCTGCTCCCTCTCTCCCCCAGTCCCTGCTCTGCTGGAGAGCGAGACCATCCCAGGTCTGTCTGGCTCTGTGGTAAAGTTGGGAACGTCCAGAAAACGGGCAGGCTCAGAACCCGGGACTGTAGGAGGCGGTGCTCCCACTATGGCGTCGGTGCTGAGGGAGCTGGGAGCCCTTCACACTGCGTTGTCCCATCAGGCTCTGCCCCCAACACAGATGGAGCAGGCCTTCCACCAGCTCACCTACCTCATCGCTGCTTCCGCTCTCAACAGCCTGCTGCTGAGGAAAGACATGTGCTGCTGGAGTCGTGGCATGCAAATACGGTAGAAATACACACAGACAAATGTACAGATATGCAACATTTTTTCATATCATGTAAGGGTAAGCAATTTTAAATTGCGCTACACCTGCCATGACATGATATGTTCACCACGAGATGATAACATTTTTTTCTATACCATTAATAATAAGAGAGCTCTATTTTTAATACCTCTGATGAAGTTTGATGATTTGTCAGGTATTTAATTCACTGGATTAGCCAAAAACAGATATTCTCTGTATTTATTTTTATATAAATTGTTTTTCAATTGAATTTTCAGAAATTCTACTGTATCACGATATTGTGATACAAAATGAGTGAAGACTGTAATCCATATTGCCCCTAATTTGCCCACTACAGCTGCACCGGTGTGATCAGCAATACTGTCACTGCTCTAAAACAATATCAACTAGAACAGTGCACTCAGTAGAGCCTTAAAAGTGGCGCGCTATTTATACGCCATCCCATGATATCACGTTGGTCTGGGGGCATGTGGGTGGGGAATAGGGAGTGCAGGGCAGGCTGTGTGTCCACCATCTATGCATGAGAGTAGTGGGCTATATGGAGACAAACCTCAGACAATTTCAAAACACCAGTTATGTAAAATGTCAATTTCAAAGTGAAAATACAAACAGAAGAATCCCCCAACACTAACGTGACCGACTAGTGTATGTAAAGTATGCAATTGTGCAGTCCAGTAAGTTTACTTGTCATGTGTCTGTAGTGCACGACAGTACCGTTATTTGGTTTGAGGTGATAGTGCCGTTATGGGGGTTAGAGGGTGTGTCGGTGTGTTGTGGACATATTTGTGGGAGGGGGCACAGTCCATTGATAAGTCTGACAGCTTGTGGGGGAAAAGCTGTTCAGCATCCTGCTGGACCTTGCACATAAGCTCCTGCACCTCCTACCTGAAGGCAGGAGGGAAAACTTGGAATAAAAACAACAGCAGTGGTTGACATCACAGGTCACTACTACAAACCCATTAGAAACTCAGCAAAGGACTGAAAAAAGCATAAAACTCAAACTGTGGTAATACAAAAACTGTAAATGATGTAAACTGTGAAAGCTAACAAGTTTAAAACTTCAAAGTCTTGTGCAGCGATTAAAGTTTACATACATTTTGTAGCTGAAAGTATGCAGTAGTACAGGTTATTAGAAAGTAACCTAATGACCAGAGTAATCTAATTGCCAAAGTAATCTGATTACAACAGTAATCCCATTACAAAAGTAATCTAATTACAGAAGTAATCCGATTACAAAAGTAATCTGATTACAAAAGTAATCTGATTACAAAAGTAATCCAATTACAAAAGTAATCCCATTACAAAAGTAATCCCAATTCAAAAGTAATCTGATTACAAAAGTAATCTAAATACAAAAGTAATCCAATTACAAAAGTAATCCCATTATAAAAGTAATCTGATTACAAAAGTAATCTTACATACATTTTGTAGCTGAAAGTATGCAGTAGTACAGGTTATTAGAAAGTAGATTTCCTTTATTATCATTCCTTCATAACAAAATGAAATGATGTTCCCCAAAGTGCCAGTTGTTAGTTAAAACAATATCACTCATGAAAACAGTAACAATAGATACTAAATAAATAAATTAGAAAGTATGGCTAAGAAATATCAGTTAAAAAGAGCTCATCATACTGGTGTATGTAAAGTATGTAATTGTGCAGTCCAGTAAGTTTACTTGTCATGTGTCTGTAGTGCACGACAGTACCGTTATTTGGTTTGAGGTGATAGTGCCGTTATGGGGGTTAGAGGGTGTGTCGGTGTGTTGTGGACATATTTGTGGGAGGGGACACAGTCCATTGATAAGTCTGACAGCTTGTGGGGGAAAAGCTGTTCAGCATCCTGCTGGACCTTGCACATAAGCTCCTGCACCTCCTACCTGAAGGCAGGAGGGAAAACCGACCATGAGATGGGTGATGTGGCTCTGCTGATGCAACGCTGATGGTAAATCTCCCCCAAGGAAGGTAGAGGGGCACCAATGATCCTGCTGGCAGTTCTCACTATCCGGTCAAGTGCTGTTGCCAAACCAGCAAGTGAGGCCCGTAGATACTTCTTCCACCACTTCTTCCACCACTGGTGTAAGTGTAAATCCATTCTTCCTGACAAGTATAAAACAAACTGCAATCTTTGTAACCTGATCACTTTTGTAAAGCTGATAATTTTGGCAATTGGATTACTTTTGTAATCTGATTACATAAGTAATCTAATCAGATTACTCTTGTCCCACAACCTCTCCCTGAATGTTGATAAAACAAAGGAGTTGGTGATTGACTTCAGAAGAGACAGCAGGCATCACCATCACGCACCGCTGACCATCGATGGCTCCGCTGTGGAGAAGGTCAGCAACGTGATGTTCCTGGGCATGCACCTATGATCTGACCTTCTCTACCAAAACCTCGGCCATTGTGAAGAAAGCCCAACAAACAAATCTTCCACCCACTCCGCAGACTCAGAAAGGCAGGCCTCCCTGTTATACACCTCACCACCTTTTACAGGGGCACCATTGATTCCATCCTTACCTCACTTGCTGGTTTGGCAACAGCAGGGCGTCGGAACGTCGCCAACTTGACCGGATAGTGAGAACTGCCAGCAGGATCATTGGTGCCCCTCTACCTTCCTTGGGGGAGATTTACCATCAGCGTTGCATCAGCAGAGCCACATCACCCATCTCATGGTCGGTTTTCCCTCCTGCCTTCAGGTAGGAGGTGCAGGAGCTTATGTGCAAGGTCCAGCAGGATACTGAACAGCTTTTCCCCTACAAGCTGTCAGACTGTGCCCCCTCCCACAAATTCAAAGTTTTTGAAGTTACAAAGGTTGAGTCAGAAATTTTGGGAAAAAGTCTGTTGCTGAAAGTATGCAGTAGTAGAACTTATTAGAAGTAAAAGTAATCCAATTAACAAAGTGGCACAAGAGTAATCTAATTACCAAAGTAATGAGATTAATCCGGTTACAAATCAGCCTGTCTTCCTCTTGTGACTAAGATATAATGTGAGTCTGCTGGAGGAGTGGCTGCGGAGCCGAGGTCTGCAGGCAGGGGGCGCTGTGGCCACACTGGAGCCCCTCATCCAGGCAGTTCAACTGCTGCAGGCTGGAAAAAAGACAGAGGCGGATGCACAGGCCCTTGTTCAGACTTGTACTGCCCTGTCCAGCAAGCAGGTGGGTCGCTATCTATCTCCATCGGATTTGAAGTGAAAAAAATTACAGTATTATAATATATATACGTATATTTATCTGCCTGCTGGTTATCTGTTTTGTTTAACAGATAGTGAAGATTCTGACTCTCTACACTCCTCACAGTGACCTTGATGAAAGAGTCACACTGAATTTCATCCGCACTGTACAGGTACTGTGTACAGCTGCACGGTTGCATGTGTTTATCAATTTAAAGTAGTGTGTCTCATGTGAGTGGGCTCTGTCTTTGCTCTTCTAGGGGCTTCTCAAAGGCCGTTCTGACGGTCAGCCTCCACAGCTCCTAATGGATGTGAGGCGAGTGTTTCCTGTCACATTTCCCTACTTGCCTCCCCCCGTCCTCCATGTTGAGCAGTTAGTCATCCCAGACTCCCTCAAGATCTCCTTTCTACGCAAAGCCTGAAAATCAGGATGCCTTGCCTCTTCAGTGGAGCAAATATGTTTTAGCAAATTTAACTCCCAACCTATTGAATTTAGTCCTTCTAGGAGGTGTTGTGAACCTTTTAATGGCACTAACTTGCTTAATTAATCTGTTAATTATCAGTGGATTAGTCTGTATACTATTGAAGGTCAGAGGTTATGTCAATAATTGACATCTCAGCATCTTATAGATAAATAAACTTGTAAGTTTGAAATGGCATGAATGCTAATGGAGAGCAGGAGTATAAATAATAGGTAATAAAAATAATTTAAAAAGTTATTTAGCCGTAGTTATGTAGTCAGAAATAAGAAAGGTACAGCAATATCTCAGTACAGTTTGACAAACAAGGAATGAAATTAAGCTTTTTTTCATATTTTATTGGAAGCAGAAACACAATGAGACTGCAGTCCCAGTAACCTCAACCCCCAATAAGAACAACCAGAATTAAAAAAACCCAAAAAATTAGAAACATCTCAGGTATAAAAAAATTCTCATGCGAGTACTTTGTACCACTACACATCAGTAATACATATTTATATATTCACAAACATTTGAAAAATAGAAAACAATAATGAAATATTAAAATAAAGGAGACAACAATTGGCAATTAACATCAAATAATTATGCGTGCTGGCACAATAAATTTTTTTCTTTTTGTTTTATTGTTCCTATCATGCACCATTGAAGTACAGGACCGGCGTCGCTGTGCAGATGTCTGTCTGTGTGGCCTGGTCAGCTAGACAGATCATGCATGTCTGTCCGCTTTGTGTCTGTGTGCTTTTTGTTGTGCTTCTACATTTATCCTTGTCCTTAACTTCTGTGTGCATCCCTGTTCCAACACGCAAACTCAGCCTCTGAAGGAGGAGGAATTACTAAAGTATCATTGTCAACAGCAATAAATAAAGATTTATTTTCGTGGCATTTCCAGCTATGTGACAGTTGTGTACCTGTTATTTAAAGTTATTAAAAGACTGTGCAGATGCCCCCTTGAATAAAAGACCTTGTACACACCAGAAAATTTAGATTTACTTTAGTTAGTTTTCCTTTGTATAATCTATATGACTGTATATAATGCCAGTGTAAAAGTCAGAAGCTAGCGGTGTATTTATTTGGCTCTTAATCAAGCCCATTAAATGATCAGATTTGTGCAAATTGTTTGTTATTCATCTCCAGTGTGTACACGGCCTTCCTATATCTTTCAATAATAGCTACATATCCAGATTGGGCACCCACGCACATAATTCCCAACTGCCCAGTCACCCAGAGCAAAAATTCAAGTCTACAAAAGAGCAGCAAACTTCACTTCACATAGTCTGACATGTGTTTGTTACATCTGAGCTATTTACAATGCCGAACAACAACAACCGATCTCTCCGTTACATATTATTTTCCTCTGCGCCAAAAAGATGTACAAACTAATTTCAGTCTCTAATCAGCTCTACTACAGCTGGGATATTTGGCCCATTACAATAGAGACAGCATTTTACAACATATCAGACAAACACTTGTGCTGATATAATAAGAATAATAATCCACAATGTAAACATTATAAGACTGCTTCAAAAATGACTCATCTACATAGATTTCTATAGATTAGATGCATAGAGTTCAGTTCTTACACCTTGTTCAAAAGAGGGGGTCTGTTAAATTATTCATTTATGATCAAGTGCTAGAGGCCCTCATCAGTAGCAACTTAAAAAGAAGCAGAAATAGAAACAACAAACAAAACACCCTGTCATTATTAAACTTGGACATTTCCTCACCTTGGATGCTTTTTTGTTTACAATAAACATACACATGTCTTATAGATAAATAAACCGATCAATCTTTCTTTAAAAAGGGCATTCATGAAAATAGAAGTTGAATTAAGAGACATGCTAGACAGTCAATAGTCAATCCAGAACATTTCGTTTCACATGAAATTGACTAGATTAAAGAAATTATTTGAACTGTAGGACAATTTGACACCTTGGTGTGTAATTCCTGTCATTCCATAAACAATTACTGGAAAACAAAAACAAAATAGATCAGAATAGAAATGTGTTATTATGGGTGCATTATGGACCCTGTGCTTCTAAATCTTCACACTACATCTCTACTAAACTGCAGGCCCTCTTTTAAACGTCAGTGCCAGACCTGGTGTGGTCTGGATCTGCAGCCCTCTAGCAGAGGTCTGACTTCTCAGTATCAGGTTACCACATCTGCAGCTGGATCATTAGGGATCATGGGTGGTAGATCATTAGTGCTTTGTGCTCTCCCTGGGGTGCAGGATGCGTGGTTTTGTAACCCACGTAGATATTTGACCTCAGAGCATGTTGCTTTTGCAAAACAGGATCTCAGGTACATATTTTTTATCATCTTCTTACATGCAGGTTTTGATTTGTCAAGTTGTTTTTTCTTTAAGAAAAGGAGATGGCAGTCAAGTTTTACTTTTGTGCACCTCTCACACAGTCAGTACTGGGCTGTGGAATGTTTATAGTAACCCAAAAAAAGATGGAAATATCCATCATAAGATCTAAGTCGCATCCTCCTCCAAAATCTAATGTGAATATGAACACCCCTCTCAGTGTGATGTTCTTTGCTTGTGATGGCTTCCTGTGATTACATTTGCAGGTAACAGGCAGCACGGGCGGCTACATGAGGTCCAACATTAGAACATCTTACAAACACACTCACACGTACTCAAACGCAGATTATACATTCACACTCGGACACGATCATTTTCACACACATACAGTCTGATGAATCACAGTGCATGAAGGCGTGTTTTCATCAGAATAATCTCTCTATACAGTCGCTGTATAGGAGACAGACACACTGTACGAGGGTCAACAAGACAGAAGGCATTCAGGGTGTCAGGCAGTGTGCTCTGTTACAGGGTAGACAGACATAAAGACGGACAAGGACAATCTTTCAAGTACCACACGTCCATCGAATAAATCCTGTATATAACTTTACATATGTCCTTCATATATTAGATATGTATACATATATATATATATATATATATATATATAATTATTTAAATATAAATATAATTTGGAAGAAAGCAGTAAATAAATATTAAAATTATCGTAACTAAATAGTGCTTTGTTCCCAATATGCCATATCCCCACTCGATATCTGGAATGTTTGAGGCCTTGCAGCCGTTTTGTTGTTATTAATGGGTCAGTTGGATAGTTGGTCCTGTTGTGCTCAGGGCTGGTCTTGGCATATTTTAGCGATTATCTGTTGGCACTTGTGGTCCCTGCCAGGGAAGGGACGAGAGGAACTGGAAAGTAGAAGGGGTAAACTAAAGAGGCAGAGAAAAGTGAGAAAAAGAAGAAAGTCAAAAGAAAGAAAAAGAGAGAAACCTAAAATATTAAAGGCTACAAGATATTTCTCACCCTAACCAATCAAATGAGGTGTGTGTGTGTGTGTGTGTGTGTGGAATGACATGACTCACCTCTACGGACAGAGGAAAGTAGATATATGCTCTATGATTAAACTCTATGTATTGTTCATCAAAAGGATGGCCAATAGCATCTGCAACAATAAAGACACTGGTGCTTTTTGAAGAAAATTAGTGATGACTGTTTAGCACTGTGTCCTTTCCACTGAAATGAATGTATTTACAGCACTGGATGTGTGGTGACTGTTGTCTTATCTGTGCTTTTAAAACACTGGATCATCAGGGCAGTGGCTAGCAGTGGCTCAGGAGAGATCCGGCCCAGTTTGTGGCAACGTCTGATTGAGCTTCAGACGAGTTGTTTTAAATTCTGTCGTTTCTCTTAGCTGCGGCCCTCCTCTGCAGAGCGCTGGTCAGACTTGAGCTTGACGAACTCCTTGGCCACGTCGTCGTTGTTGCGTTGGGAGAGGATACGCAGGACAGTGAGGCCCGTCTCGTCCATGTGGATGCGTTTACCCAGTGGCAGCCAGCAGGCGACGCTGCCTTTGGAGGCCATGTCCTTCAGCTGCAGCACGGCCATGCCCACGGTGCGGTCCTCTCGCGCGAAGCAGTAGTCCTTCACACACACCTGCAGCTCATAGCATTCAGGGCCCACCTCGTTACTCAGGGTGCTGCAGAGGAGAGGAGAGACGAGTTAACTACAATCTGTTCTGTAATTTTCTACAACCTTAAAATAAAACAACCAATCATTATCAGCATTATTACTCACAAAGTGAAGGTTTCATTGTATTTGGGAGCCCAGCTGTTGTTCTTCGACTTGGTGGCGTACTTCCTCTTCTTGTCGCTGAGGTGAGGGCCGATGATGTAGACCTCCACAAATGGCCGGAATATTCCCTGCGTCTGCCACCTCAGGTCATTGGCAGCCACCACTGAGATAGAAAGAGATGGAGAGAGAGGAAATGGAAGGGAAGACAGTGGGAAGGTGTGGGTGAGAGACAGCGAGAGAGAGATTCATGTGGAGAAAATGTGTGTGTGGACAGAAAATTCAGAACAAGAAATACTGGCTCTCGCTCAGGTCTCATATTCAGTTCCTTGTTAAGATAGTGAAAGGGGGAGAGCTGGGATTTTATTTCATTACAAAGTCATATTTTTCTTTGGCAGCTGAAAAGCAGTCGGGCACTGTATCAGCATTATCATTAGACATATCATGACAATTATATATCCATATGACTTTAAATATGCATAGGCTTGTGCCTTTGACATTGGAAAAAAGAAGACATTTATTACTAACTGTAAAGTTCTCACTCATTTGCTTATTTATTTTTTTATTTTAGAGCTGAGGTAATGGTGACTTTAGCTGTTATTAAAGGCTTTTGGCTCATTACAGCATTGTCTTTTTTAAAGTTTTGGTTGTTTATGTTTTTGCACAGTGTTGAAGTTTTTTGTTTGTTTCAATTCTACTGTTTTGGCCAAGAGTACATTCAAAATAGCGTATCTTGTTGGTAAAACCTGTTTACATGTGTCAAATTAATGTAAACAAATAACGCTTCTGTTTGTCACATTTCAAACATACTGATCGTTTGACATCCAACTCAGGGTCTACATGCTAGCTTTTACCAGAGCTTTCAACCTCCTCACATGGTCTTCATCAGTGGATCGAGTTTGATCAGGTGTCATGGAGATGGATCTGTTGACATGCGAGCTCAGTAGGTGTTATGGTTTCATCCATAGGACTTTTAGGACTATCTTGATGACAACTGAGCGAACTCTAGGAGTTAAAGGCCATATGAGATGGTTGAAAGCTCTGGAAAAAGCTAGTAAGTGAACTTGTAGTCGGGATTGTTTTGTCAAACTTCTATTTCCAGTGTCAAGAATGGACTCTCATGCTTACTGATCCATGGTTCACTTCACCGAGGTGAAAACAAAGAGGGGGAAAACAAATCTTTTTCTTTACCTTTCACTGTGACCTTGTGCTCTCCGGTGTTTGGGTGAGTGAAAATCTCCACATGGATGGACACCTCTCCCACAGCATCGTCCACCCCAGAGCCTGACAGGACAGACAGAGAGTGAGGGGCACGTTAATGCCTTTAAATGTGGAAACATGGAGTCTTTTGTGCTCCTATCACAGGCCAAACACTCACACAAACCACTATGCCCTCTGTTCCAAAATCTCCTCCTCATTTTGAAAGGTTACAGACCAATTCCATTTCATTTTATAAACTGAACATTGAAATGGATTTTGCTATAACCTTTTGGATATCACACAGAATATTGACAAGACACAACATAACTTCATACTAAACTAATCACTGTGTAACAGGAGGACTTAAACTAAGGCATAGTGATCTGCTTGTGCATATGTTGTGGTCTGAAAGTGGACAAACAGACAAAGCTGCTATGAGTGGGCATAAGTGTTTTAATATAGGTAGCACTGGCATTCTCTGTATGTGCAGTATAACAGTAAAACATTTCTCAACAACTCTATAACTACAGTCCAGCGCACTGACCAGAAATAACTATCGGCATTATCATTAGACACTGACTGAATAGCCTTTGTACAGATTCAGCAATTGAGAGATAATAATTTGGATCCAGTGAGGACAGTCATTTGTGCCCACTCATAGATGCAAGGTGTCTGTTAGGATGCAGGGTGATTAGTAAGAGGCAGAGAAGAAGACAGGAGAGAAGCTGGAGAAGGTCAACTGACAACGTGGTTCCCCTGACATAGTTCAGGTCAGGACATGCTCAGATGGATCGAGACAGGTGGACACACCCATTCCTTGGTAAAGACTTTTACCCAAGCATGGTAAGAGGAGGGACGAGAAAGGAGAAGGAGCTTACGGAGAGAGAAGCAGTTCAGTCTCTCAGATCTGTCAGTGAAGGATAACACTACTGATACCCAACTCTCTAAATAAAGCTGTACTGTGAGAAGAGGCATGTGTCTGACGGACACAAATTCAAGCCAGATCCATACTTTTCAAATATGTTTTTACTCTATTTACCTAATATTGTCATTATATTACTCCACAGTTTCATTTTACTATTGTTGTTTCTATCTCCTCTGTTGCTCTTCCTGAGGTTTCTTCCCTTCCCTCCCTGTTAAAGTTTTTTTTGTTAGTTTTTCCTTATATGAAATGAAAGTCTAAGGATAGAGAGTGTTGTATGTTGCACAGGTTGTAAAACCATTTGAGGCAAATCTGTGATTTGTGATTTTTGGCTATATAAATAAAATTTACTTGACAGGAATCAAATTGTACTTACAATATTCTAATTAAAGTAACTAGGATTGCAAATGATTAAAGTCAGTTTCTTTGTATTTTAACCATAAATACCAAATGGATTTGAGTCCTCCATCCAAGATAACTCAGCTCTGGACCTGGGCCCAAGTTCAGGTCTTGGGGTCCTTGGCTCCATACTTGTAACTATAAGACTATTTTAGGGTAAAGAAGACAGTGATGGCTCCACTCAGGCTCCAACTCTTTTGTCTGGGAGGGAGATTGTTGACAAATCTTTCCTCAGTGTCTCTGTGGTTTTGTGCTGCATGTGAACAAGTGGTTGAGATCCACATACAACTCCAGAAGGATACGGTGACAGATGGACATTCTTTTTCAATGTTTTAATTAGTGTCCTCACTCCGTCAACGGTATCTTTGTGGCAACGACAAGCAGCCTGTGTGTGTGTGTCTGTTTTCAACCAGCCGCCCACTAAACAAGGTGTCTGTGGGAGTTAGACGGCAGAGTGTTCCTGGCATGCAGCTCTCTGGATTTCTCCAGGGAGCATTATGGGATTGTTGGTCTTGCTGCCAACAGGACCAAAGAGAACAGCAGTCATCCATCTGGCCTTGTCTACTCTGTGGAGGACGTCCATAAAAGATGAGAAAGAAACTTTGCTGGCTGGGAGGCAGGAAGAGGTTGCCAAGAAAACGCAGGCTTTTCTTCTTCAATAAACACAGCAATCAGAGGTGCAAATTTTGTACCATATTGCAAATCATCACCAGAATAGACATTAAATCTCAAACTTGTACTGACATTGTGCAGCAGTTAAGTTCATAAGATGAAATTCCACTGAGCTTTGTTCAGTCATCCTGCTCTATTCGTCTACTCTAATATGGTTAGAAAAACTATCTAGTGAAATCTGCTTGGCAGGAAGTTAATTTGCATCCTTGTTACAGTCAAGGACATCCAGCAGCTGGCAGGAAGGCTAAAGACTTTGTTTTCTATATATTCCTCCACTGTGGAAGCAAAGAAAGACCATAAGAATTTGAATTTCATAAGCAACTGGATACCTAATTGTGAAATTTAATCACTACAGAAAACTTCATGTTGAAATTTGAATACCACTGAGTGGATAGTGATTAAATGTTTTACTTTGAAAACCATCTGTCTGACATTGTGTGGTCTGAATTCCCCTCTTTGAAACTTACAGAAGGAAATTCAGCTGCTTGTAAAATTCTAATGATTATGGCATTTAAAATGGCTTTTCACACTGCATATTCTTAGGCCAAGGTTATCCTTAGCCCTGGCCTAAGAGTTGACCCTGGGATGACTTAGCCCCTTTTCACACACACATTGTTAACCCTTAGCCCAGGGCTATATGATTCACACTGCACTTCTACTAGCCCTGGGTTAAATGTCTGTTGGAACCTGCGGCTAATGTTTACATTTATGTTTATTTTAGCCCTGTTTCACACTGGCAACTTTCAGCCCCGTGTTTAGTCAGTTTTCAGGGGATAACTGTGCAAACTCTGGGCTAACCCTGCTCCAGACCAGAAACAGCAAGTCCTGGGCTAAAGTCAGGGTTAGTCCACTTTGGAATGTGCCAGGATTGTGCCAGTGCGAAAGCTCTCTTAGCCTGGGGATAAGAAGGGTATAAAAATGCTTTTGGTCCTGGGCTAAGTGCAGTGTGTAAAGCCTTTTTCTTTGTTTCCATACTTTCCTCCTTGGCTTCTGTCCACAGAATTTCGTATGCAATATATTTTTAAAGTCTCATACTGGAGCCTTAACCATTTTTACATACCACTGTTGTCCATCTGAGAAGACTGTCAGTGTGCTGGAGTTTGTGCAGCATTAAATGAAGTTAGACAGTGAAGCTAAGTCAAAACACACTGAGTTAGCTGAATGCATACAGCTCCGAGTGTTTGTGAGCAAGAGTCAAATCTTCTGATACTAATCTAAAGTGACAGAAATCAGACCGCCTGACCTGAGGGACTGTTTCTGATTGGCTCAATCTGTGGAGGGGAGATGAGTTGAGCACCCTTTCTCATCACTGCTGTAGGCAGGGCTGCTCTGCACGTGGCAGCTGTGTGTGTGTTTGTATGTGTCCGCCTCTGTCTGTGTTTGTATGTGATGAGCAGGAAAGGACAGGGAGCCCTCCCAGACAAACTGAGCAAACAGCCATCATCATCTTCAGAATAATCCTAGTCCTCTTCATCAGCGTCTTTCATTTCAAACACAGTGGGAGGGGTGGTAACATGGGGGAAAAGGATTTCCTCTCCATTTTCCTCGCTGGAGACAGACAATACACTGTGCTTCTGCTTCAACAACCTTAAGGACAGTCTCACTCAGCCACATTGGCTCTGCTCAGCCTCTTCCTCTCACCCATGTGTACACACGCGCACACACGCGCACACACGCGCACACACGCGCACACACGCGCACACACACACACACACACACACACACACACACACACACACACACTCGCTCGGCCCTCGGGCATCTCTCGGTGACGTCATGCTGGATCAGGATTCCTCCATACTTTAATGCATTTCTCTTCTGTTTGTCTGATGTCAGCACATCATGCTTTAGTGTCTGCTCATACATACAGTCCATGGCGTATGTATTCAGCGCAGTCCCGTACATACAGACATCAGTGTGTACATTACATGCATGAATGCATAAAGTCTATGTTCTTATTGTTGTGGTGGACATGTACAGTATGTATGTGTGCAAAAATGCAGAGATAGAGAGAAAAAAGAGAGGAAGTATGTTCAATCTGTGCATTGCATTTGTCTGTTGGGATGAGTTTGAGCAGGCAGGGGAGTTTCTGGATGCACATGGGGGTGTATGTGTGGGGGGGTGGGGGGTGGAAGGAGTTGGGCTTTGGTCTGGAGGCTTTCTGGTAGTCCTGGATGTCTCAGGCCCTAAGCCTGAGTGCCACATACCCTTCTCTGGGTAAACATCCTCACTAGTGGTGAACCTCACCCCCTTCCCGCCGAACACTGGCCCACAGACAGGGCAGAAGGAGGGAGTAGACAGAGAAAGGAGAAACATGTAGAAATATGAGGTTTGCAGAGGTGGAATTTAAGAATTACAGAGTAGAAAAACAGACCAACATTTATGAGTCTTGTCCCTAAAGATGGGTGAGATCCTGATAGAAACATTGTTATTTTAATCATATCAGCCCTTTTTTAATTATTCTGATCTGCTGTGCAGATCTGCAACACGCAAAGCCCACAGATCTACTGCTGTAAAATGTACTTAGGTATGCTCCAAAAACCGCATGGCATTGCTAATTAAATTTTAAACTGTCATCCACTCAAATGATATTTCTACCAGCGGTGCTCAGTGTGTCAGCATCAGCGCTTCCACAAAGACTATGGCTGTTACATAGTCATCTGACAGTAGGATGGAGGCTGAGCAACAGAATCAAAGAGTGAGAGAAAAGAGGGGGTGGGTATTTATTTTTTCATTACAAATAGCTGTCAGATCATGTAAAGAATAGTCTCTGTGTTTCCGGAGGCTGGCTACCAGGAGACTCAGCATTTCAGAGCACAGAGATAATATTGTGTAGCTACAGCCTTGACTTCATGCTCTACAAAGCATGTGAGATATTTTTAGGATATAGAGCCCAGCATTTGGAAAACCCTAACATCAACATCAACATCTTAGGAGAGAGCAAATACAATGATCTCAATCAGAGAATTACGTAACATTAGAAATTAACTTTCGATACTGAAAATAAAGAGATCAAAAGACTCCCAAAGACAGAGAAAGGGAAGAGCGTCACAGAGAGTAAAGACCATTAGGTTACCTTGTGTGTTCTGTGACTGGACAAAGGTCCTAATGAGTTTGTCTGTAGCCTGCGTGTAGAGGGACAGGGCGTAGTGGAGAGACTGGAGGTCAGGACTCTTCTCCAGGAAAGTCTTCTTCAGACCCACACCACCAGCATGGAAATATTGCTAACATACACAAAGGCACATGGACAAAATAGAGGAGAGCTGTTAACTCACTTCCCACTGCAAAAGGTTCTTGAAGAAGGCACTTTCGTGGGAATACCTTTGTTCTTATAAGAACAAAATGGATTCAAAAAGTTTACACAATAATCCAGAGCTGCAACAATTGGTCAGTGAATTGATTATTTTATCAGTCGATTGATGGGAAATTATCTAATTATTAATTATAATTATTTTAAAATGCCGTTAATGTTAATGGTTTTAGGTTCTAAAATGTGGAATTAGCTGCTTTTCCTTGTCTTACATTATAGTAAATTGAATATTCTTGGATTTTATGACTTTACCTTGGACTCTAAGAAATTGTGATGGGCATTTTTCACTGTTTTCTCATTTTTTGTAGACCAAATGATTTATCAATTAATTAAAAAAAATAGTTGGCAAATACTTCAATAATGGAAAATAATTGGTAGTTGCAGCCCTACATTAATCCAGCTTACAAACTGCTACAAGTGATGATGGGCTTTGTCTCTGTAGCAGGAATTGCAAACAACAGCTCAATGAAGGTCCTGAAGAATTAATTAATCTACAATTATTACATAATCTCTGGCATGTTACAGGGCCCCTGTCCACTTCTAAACCTCCTGAATCATTTCTCTGGCCCTGCTCTGTAGATGCCCATGTCATCTTGTAAAAGAGATGCTTTTTGATTTAAATGTCCACTTTAAATATGTCTTATTTTCCCTTTCTTAACCCATCACAAAGCTACTTAAGTTAATTATGAATGTTATCCTGCCATCAGCTCTTAGGTATGTCATGAATTACTGCTAATTGCTCCTATGTTCTTTCTTTACCTATTTCTTTTTAACTTCCTGGTCCAATCTCTGGATTTTAAGCCTGTTTGATACTTTTTTTTCACATGCTCTCACCTGGGCATCTCAGTTCCATGGTCATTATTTATTTAATTTGCGTCCAATTGAAACACCCATACTATCAGTACAGTAATTTTTAGTTGTTTTTTAAATGATTTTTTAACTCAAAATGCATTGCTCAGTACATCACATGTGTTCCTAGATATAGATATGGAAGAAACATGATCATAAATTAAGCTTTCTATAACTTAAACAAATAAAATAGAGAGCTATAAAGCAAAAAGAAAGCTCAAAGTCTTAAAGGTTGGGCTCTTATACATCACGTCCTTGCAGACCACATCTAGAATGCAAATTTGACTTGTAAAACCAAAGCATACACTGTGATTTACTGTAATTTCCACCAGTCATACCTGTTCATTGTCAAACAGTGAAAGCCTGTGCACATGTAAAGTTTCTACCTTGATGGTGTCCAGGGCCAGCTCTATCACAGCGCACTGCTTAGGTGTGAGCGCTTTGGCCTCCTCACGAACCATGTGCTCCTGAAGTCGACAGCAATAGAAGCACAGACCAAAATGACTGTCCATTAATATGCCCTGTCTCACAGTTTTATGCAATTAAGAGACTTGATCTGAAGCACTGATGCCAGACCCAGAGCATAATGGTGTAAAAGCATATTGTACCTTCAGCTTGGATAGCTGTCCCAGCTCCTTGGCAGCGTTAAAGATGAGCTGAGTACCCTGGAAGAGAGAGAAAGACAGAAGGACAGAGAAGAGAACTGTCATTATCATAAGTAATAAACGGCTTAGTGTCACACAGAGGACAGTGAAGTTTCTGACACACACATTCATAAACAGACATGCTAAGCCGCTTTACAGATGTCAAGGTACTTTTTCCTTCAAGTGCTGTTATCATACTCATCTGTGTTTTATTCGTTCCAAAACATTACACTCCGCAGCACAAATCCACACACACACACACACACACACAGTGAGACATTTCAGTACAAAGAGATAGGAAAGTGGCTCAGCTCGTAGTGAGGTCAAGAAAGCAAAAAAGAAGACATACTCGTGCACTCATGAACACACACGTGCACTCATGAACACACACGTGCACACACATACAGTACGTACACGTAGCAGCTGTACAGTTGCATTGTGGTGTACGCAGGTATTTACTGGAAGTCCAGCCTAATGCAATACTCTGGTAAGAGAATATATCATCATATTACTAAGTGCTGCTGACTGCACCTTCTAATCCAATCGTTGGTTACAGCCTTAGACATGAAATATGCTTTTATTATATACTGTGTGGGGCTAGAACCTATTGAAGTTTTAATAATCTTACAAACGACATCACAATAATGCCAGAAAATGAAAAAAAAAACACATACATGAGTTTCTGTGCATAACAGATTTATTATATTAGAAATATTACAATAGTGTGCACTCTTGAAACTGTGATGCTTCTACTCATTTAAGCTCTTTAGATTCAGTCAGGTAAACAATGCCTGACAGGCTCATGTGAGAGTAATTCAGCCACCCTCCACTGCTGCAATATGTTAAACTGATTGAAGAGGTAGATAGTTGTGCCTTTTGTTGCAGGGGCTGCAGTGATTAATCTACTTTATGCCAAATATTCTGATCCTACGAGCAGACTTTTGTGGCTAAAATGCACCATAAACCACAAGTCAAAGTGCCAACCATCACTTGCTTGCAGCTTTGCCTCATGAAGCTCAGCCACTTAGACTTACATTGCTACTTGCAGCTGAACCACACCCTATTTTTACTTCTGTGTTGCACTGCAGCAATGTAGATAGCAATTATGAAATAAAACAGCGTTTTTAAAACCCAAATGAAATTAAGTGACGATTGAACTCGTTGACTTATGGTTTGTGATGCGTTTGAGCCGCAAATGTCCGCATGTAGATTAGAGTATGACCTGTGGTGAGACTGGGAGTGCAGGCAGCTACTGCTACAGCATTTCATGGGGGGGGTTCACAGCATATAAACAGCACTACAGAGGAATGCTGTGTAAAAACAAACGTGAAAAATCAATATTTCCACTGCTTTGTTTGACTTGCGAGCTGAGGGAGAGAGACGGAGACACGGAGTGAAGACAGAGAGGAGAGAGACAAGACACATTGATCTAAAGGGGTTTAGTCCTTACATCACTGTGAGAAGCACTCTTCAGCCTCCCCTGGAAAGAGAGCATGTGGTTAATACTTCAAGCAGTGGCCCGTGTCTGCAGTCTCACTCTCATAAGAAGCATATGTTGCTTTGTAATATGAAAAAAAAATTGAGGATACTTGTCACTGCCAGAGACGTCACCTCTGTTCAGTTGCTTGCCTTCCAAAAGCAACAACAACAGATTTTGTGCCTTACCACAAAACAATTGTCAATTTAACATTTACGTTTGTGTATGGATGAAACAAACCAGATATAACATGTTAATTAGTGCGCTTCAGATGTGCTGGTAGGTGGATTTTTGAACTTTGGAGTGAGCCAGGCTAGTTGTTTTCCGCCACTTCCAGTCTTTAAGCCAAGCTAAGCTAAGCTAACCAACTCCCAGCTCCATACTTAACACACAGATATGAGAGTTGTATCAATCTTCTTATCTAACTCTTGACAAGAAAGCAAATAAGTTTATTTCCTAAAATATCAAACTATTCCCTTAAAAGAAGAAAAGACTAAACTTGACGGAACTTGAGGTACCATATGATCATTTTATGAAATTTGTTGTGTTGTATATATATTATATGGATTTAACTGCCCAACAGTACTACTTTACTTTTGATACTTTAAGTACATTTTACTGATAATACATGTACTTTTACTAAACATAAGTAACATTTTCAGAACAGGAATTTTACTTGAAATGGATTCTTTTTACAGTGTGGTATTGCTTCTTTTACTTAAGTAAAAGGAACTGAATACTTCCGCCACAACTGGTTACACTTGACATTAAACAATAAACAAGCGCCGCAGATCGTGTGAACTGAGAAACACATCAATTCTGTTCATCAGAATAAAAAAAAAAATCACTTCCTGTGTGCCACTACAATTTTTTGCCTGTGTAATATCAAGTCACCATAGATCAGAATAGACAATTCTAAAAGGTCTTATGTTAAACTAGATGCTTCGTTATATCCTGTAGGAGTCAGTTTCAACATGGTAAAAATTAAGTTTCGTAGTTCACAATGTAAGAGCCATCACATGCAGTAGAGCTTTAAGAAATTAAGAGTATTTTTTGCATAGTACATTGAATGCACCCTTTTTGACCAACAACAATTCAAACCAATAACGTCTTGTAAGAACAGCCGTTCCGTGCATCAGGACCAGTGACACAATACCAGCATTACAATCATCATAGTAACAACAGAACATGAAATCAAACCAGGACAGACCAACATGACAGGTCTGCAGAGACATACAGTACAGTACAGTGTTGTACAGTATACTGAGAGAAGACTGCAGTGTTGAAATAGATCAGATGCAAGCAACAAACCCACAGTGGGCGGTGGGGGGGAGGGGGCAGGACACAGTTCAAACAGGTGGGAAAGGTGGGGACAGTGGTGGGGGGGCAGGATACCAGATACCAAGCCACCGAGAGATCGGAGTCACCCCACCAGTCCCAGTAAAAGGACACAATGCATGAGAAGAAACAAGGCAACACCAGGCACAAGAGAGGAGTACCACTTCCTGTTTGAGGAGAGTGTTCAGGAAGAAGAGACAGCAGAAGAGGGGGGCATTGATCGGTGGAGATTGTTGAGGGGGTGTGGGACCTATCAGAACTAGTCAGGAATGCACCATGCTACTGTCTTCTCAAAAGAGACAGTGTTAGAGGAGAGAAAAGAGAAGAAGAAGAAGAAGAAGAAGAAGAAGAAGAAGAAGAAGAAGAAGAAGAAGAAAAAGAAGAAGAAGAAATGAAAGAGAGATGGGACAGATCTGAGAGGTGAGACTGTGAGACGGCAGAGGGTCTGATGTGGGGTAAAAAACAGGGGAAGATCGCAGCCACATATAGCAGAGAACCAACCACCGTGGACGGACAGACAGACACACACGCAGGAGTGCTGTACTTACAATCATCTGTGGAGGGAGAGCGGTGGGAGCGGGATGTAATAGTAATCACAACAACAACAACCAGAGAAAAGGGTCAGTCAAGCTGCAAAGAGCCCCACATCAATTAAAAAAAAAAAACACAAGTTTGGGCCCCAGGGCTGGAGGGACATGTACCAATTGATACCTGTCTAATGCCTGGACTAAGTACAGGTAGAAAAGTGAGAGGGGCCAGCAAATAAGTAACTTTACTACTATGAAATTTCTTAGAATATAGCAAATAAGTGTTTTAGCTTTTAACAGCAACTTCAAATGAAAAATAGCTATTCTAGAAATGATCATGTGGCATTGCTCACATACAGAGCTCACTTTCTTCTCCTATTTTTGCTCCTCTCTCTTTTTCCTGATTGGATAAACTCAATTGGACAGGGGCTAACAGCAGACCTATGGCTACTGAGGCTGAACCAGTAGTGTTGATACTGGCTACCACTGTACATGGTAACCAGAGATGAATTATCATTGTATTAACAGTGATATGAGGCTCTTTAGTTAATAACCAAACACAAATAAGAACACATATATCCAAAACAAAAGAAAACAAGAGGCTGCTTTCCAAAATGTATGATTCTTTTTGGAAGTGGGCCAGATCCTTTGGGCAAAAATGTTCTGCCACTCTGTTGTGAGTTACTCATAAATCAGGAATCTCTCCAAATAATTGTTGGCTGACATACTGGAGAGCAGCCATGAGCTGGTGTTAGAATGATATGGTGCACTCCTTTTTTCTTTTTTCCCCCCAGTTTTTTTTTTTTGAAAGGGTTTCATCTTGATTGTTTAGATCAATGAAGGCACTGGGGGCGGTGTTAAATATAATGTGAGTAGGGGTTAAGAAGTGGATAAGGATGCAGTTTGATCTGCAGTGTAGGGGTTAAGAAGTGGATAAGAATGCAGTTTGATCTTTTGTTTATATGAGGGCCATCTTGAATCGCAACACATACAAAATGTCTGCCTTTGTATTCCCTTTCCTTATTCTCCACCTCCTCCTCCTTTTTCTTTTGATGCTGCCTTGGCAGTTGGAGGTGTGTGTAAGTGTGTATTTGTACATGTGTGGGTGTATGTGTGTGTTATATGTTTTGTACATAATTTTTCTGCTGTCTGGCTTCATCTGGTCATCATCAGAACATATCAAAATATTCATATATCTTCGTTGACACATTCATGCTTACTTAAAGTAATCAGTAAGCTTTCCGGAAAACAGATCTTAGGGATGTGTGTGTGTATATGTCTGTTTGCATGTGCAAATACATGCATACTAAAAAAGTATCACTCCTTGCATGTACAGCAGGCACAGTCAGCAATGACTGCCAAAACAGCATGTGTAGCTTAGCATTATTATTGTGTGTATTTGTATGGTTGTATGCCTCTGTATGTGTAATCATTGGTCTGAGCGCTCTCACCGTTTGGTCTGTGAGTGGCGGCAGAACGATGGTCTTCTCCATGGTGTTCATCACCAGCTTCCACAGCTCCTTCAGCACACGTTTCAGCACAGTCTTCTCACAGATCTTAGCAAATAAAGTCAGGCTGGTGGAAGGGTGAGACAGAAGAAAGGAAGGGGAGATGAATAATAAGCAGCAGAAGGAAGCAAACACTGTTTTCCTGAAGAAAAAAAGTGATGAGAAAGAGAACAGGAGATTGAACAAAAAAACTTCTCAGAAACGCACAAAAGCTTAGATTCTGGGGAATTTCACTACTGCGTCTACTCACCTATAGTCAGACAAACTCATAGCTGCCTTTCTTAGTCTTTGTTATGTCTCGATGAGCTGTTTGAATGTTGAGTAATAATATTAGCTTAACACAATCCACATATGACGGTGGAATCAAGTAGAAATTCCTCTCAAAAGTGAGGAAATTACATAGAAATATTAAACTTCTGTGTGTGGATTACTGGTCAAACTCCTCCTGAGCTGCAACTTAACCTCACACACATCCACACATTGACTTTAAGCAGGGCTATTCAATTACATATTCAATTGAGCCAGATTGTGTAGATGAAATGTAGATGGGCCAGACATTTTCAGCAGCCTATTTAAAACCTTTTTTTTTTGTTTTTGAGTAGAGCGCTTCCCTACTTGTGACTGTTAATAGCCAGATGTTTTGAAAAGCTACTAAGCGTGGTTGGAACTCACATGAGAAAACTTTGGTAAAACTTTTATCCGTAAACATCTTGCCCAATCGGTACTGCGCATGTGGAACTCTCAACAGATGAGATGAGAAGGAAGCGAGACGGCTCACTCGTTAGCTACTTCCATACACTATATATGTAGTTTACTTATTTTGTCATATATCAGATGTATTTATGCTGGGCCACTCGGAGGTTGCTTCTGGGCCGGATGTGGCCCGCGGGCCATCAAATGAATAAGCCCGACCTAAAGTATGATAACCAGACTATTCAACGTACCTTAAAATTGTATTCAGAGACAAAAACAGGCATCAATGAGTTTGTCTAATCCCAGGTAAGTAGGTAAAATAATAAAATGCCCCCACAGCTTAACTATCCCTTTTAGACTCCACTATAATGCCTTTAGACTGCCTCACTTGCTGTCCAGGAATTCCATGATGGGCTGCAGGACGTTGTCAGCATCCTGGGCCACGCTGCTGGCATTTCCCACATTTGAGGTTCCCTTCACCTGAGCCAAGATGTCTCCCATCTGCTTCACATTCTCCTCTATGTGAGGCTGGAAACTACAGAGGAAAAGTGCAAGCGTTTAGTGAAGTCTGCACTGTCAGTCTGTCTAAATACACATCACAATAATGTCAGACTTCTGTGTGAATGACTGAGTGTTAGTGTGGTTCTACCTGACAGAAAAGACCCTGCTGAGATCATCCATGACATTGTTGAGCTTAACCTGCAGGTCTTTCAGGATATCACTGGCCTCCACACACAGCTAAAGTACATACATGGAAACATTGTCTGAACTAGGCAACTCTGACCAAATACCTAAGATAGTGAACAATAGCGGTTGGGAGTTGGAACTCGGGAGAGGATAAAAAAAGAGAATCACTCACATCTTTTCCACCCATGGCTTCAAACATCTTCTCCAGCTGAACTCTCAGCTGTTGGATGTTGTTGATCAGGATGCAGGGCTGAGGACAGAAAGATGACACATGTCTGTTTTAAACAATCAGTACTCACTACAACATTTACAAATGAATCAGCCTTCTTTTTGGTACAGGATTCAAAGAAACCATTCCCACAACTGTGAATATACTGAATAAATCTGTTCATGGTTTAGACAATTAACAAGTTTTCAAGCAAGTAAAAAACAACTTAAACTGAAATACATTGTTTGTCTTTTTTTTTTTTAATTGAGAATCTTCTCTGTGAAAATCCACATGGGTTCATCAAGTCTTCAACCACTCACCACTTTCTCCATGGTGACATAGTTAGCAAACAACTTGGAGATGATATCGGCGTAGGACAGTAGCACATTGCTGATCGTCTGGAGAGAGAAACATGAAAGAGCAACAGGTCATCAATCATCAGAAGGTAGTTGTAGTTCGGTTACTACTGTTAAAGACCCCTTTGTTGTACAAACTCGAAATTGACTCCAAATTGCAATTGTACTGAATCTACCTTAGCAAATCGCTTCATGTAGTGTCCTACGATCTGTGGATCCGGACACTCTAGCTTCCTGATGATCTCAAAGCTCTGGTTGAGCTGGGAAAACACGTCTACCACCGAACAGGAGAACAGAGCATGTTCTGATGTGACCTGGAACTGTAGGGCAGAAAAGCCGTGCAAGAGGATTAAAAACTGGGAAGAAAATAATGTGAAAAATGCATTAGTAATTAGAGATCAGATTAGAGGTAGCAGGTGAGAAACTGGGATTCAAGGGAGGCTCGCAAGGTGTGACCTCTGGGCACCTAAGACTATATAGATGGACCATTAGGTGCTATATTAAACTGGACCTTTGATATCTTTCACCACAGGCACCCTACAGCCAACCAGCCATACAGCCAGTTAGACAGACATCCGGTGACAGGTTGGAGCTCCTGTCTGTCTCCTTGTAATTGGCTGCTGGTTAGCGCCTGGTCCCTAATTAGCTAGAGGTGAGTGTGTAGCTGCTCCTCTGAGGAGTGTGGGTAATGAGGTCAGGACAGCTTTCCTGCAGTCAAAACTCTGGAATAAGGCCATTAATTCACAATATCCTGCTGTTATGTTATATCCTTCAAGTACACGCACATCTCAACCACGCTTCCTCGCTTTATACTTTGAAGCACTTTGACCAAAACGTCCAAACACACTGTCTGCTTTGAGTCCACGTCTGTGTCTCTGTGTCCGTGCTGCTATTGTTGTCTTTGAAGAGTATAGGAGAGACAGGGGGAAGCGTGGGATGGCAGAGCGAGAGAGAGAGTGAAACTTTGGCTGATAACTTTGAGTGTGACAGAGGAAGTACAAAGGATGGATTACAGTAATTCTGCCTGAACAACAACATCGACTCAGCGTTTCCAGAGGAGTGAAGGGGAGACAAGGAGAAGAAGAGCTGGAAAGTTTTACCCCATCTTTTTTGTCTCTCTCCAAAGCGCCATGCAGAAAGTCCCGAGACACTTCCTCATTTTCATCCAGCCACTGAATGACAAATGGCTCAAACCATCTATGGAGAGCAGAAAATACACGTGTAATTACAAACCAGGAACCCAAAATTACACAAGATGAGGATTTTTATTGGTTTATTTTTATTTTATGATTTCAGTGTAAGTGAAATTGATGATTTGATGTTGCAAAACAGTGATGGGGGAGTTGCTACTCACGCAGGATATTCAGGCACTCTGCTCTTGAAGAAGGGCAGGTCCTTGCAGTACTCGTTGTACAGCCACTTGACCTTGAAGTGCAGGTTCATGTAATCTGCACTCTTGCACAACCGGTTTTTTTCATGTTCTGAGAGAAGGAATAAAGTGACCAAATGCATGTTGAGTAAAAAGCAAATTTCTCTCCTGGTGTTTAAGCTACGTCTACCTGCAATTACAACAGATCTATTGTACATACAGAGGAGTTGACCCAGAGTCAAACACACATCCTCACAGACTTGGTGAATATGATTGATGGTTTAATCACACAATCGCGTTTTGTATAGTTGTCATAGCATTATAAAAAGAGGACCAATCACACCAATTTTATTAAAGAAATCAAATATTAATCAAAAGATGGAAAATATCCATCTGATATCTGTTGGCTGTGTGTCTGGGCTAACAAAATCAACCATCTGGTGTGCTTGTACAGCAAATGACAATGAGCGCCATTATGGCCAATAAACTGGATCTCCTAATCCACTTGACTAATTATCACAAAATTTAACACATGCTTAATAATAAAATACCTTCAATACCTTTAGTTGGTGTGCCTTAGCACATATTAGGATGTACATTTACATGATTGTTCAGCTACTATAAAATCCTCTATTTGAAACATTCCAATTAAAACAACCTAGTTCTCCTACTATTTTGTACTGTTTTGTGTGTCTACGTGTATTTGGTCATTAGTGCCAATAGTATCTGAACCACAAAATCGCAGTTAGCGGCTACATTTATCTAAGGAGTCTTCAGTGCTTTGACGAGGCTCGGTCAGCTCAGAAGCTCAGTATATTATTGACTTGCACTCACCCTCCATGGCATACTTCATATCCTGAGCAAACAGGTTCCACATCACTTCAGCACTGATTTTACCCACGTTGAGCTCCTGGGGAAATCTTGATTGAGGAGAGAAGGAGAAAGACTTACTGTATATGCACTTAGAGAGAGAAGGTATATGAAACTGAGCCAATAGATAAGAGCCTGTACTTTTAGAGGTAATAAGAGAAACTGTGGAGAAGACATAGGGTAATTAGTGTAAAATTGAAATGTCATTACAATGCAATGTGATCAAATTTGAAAGGGTCTGGGAGAAAAGAAGAGAATACATAGATGAAAGGAGCATATACGTATACGGAGACATACTGGTTTAGGCAGGGAGTGTAGGAGTTCTTGTCCTCCTCGATAATGGAGACGATAAGTGTGATGAGTTTGGACCAAAAATCCAGATTCTTGATGCTAGGTCCCTGCTCCTCTGGAGGCACAGCACCCTGTTTGGCCTGGAAAAGCAGTACACAACTAGAGTCACAACAAAACTCTATACAAACATTTTTGGGGGAGTTTAGCCTGCTGGTCACTTTGTTCAGAAGGGAAGATCGGCACCACTGGCAACAACTCTCGACCTGCAGAGTTTCCAGGTAATTGTATTCTGTTGAGTTTTTGAAGCCAAACCATGCCCGTTTTTTGAACAATTTCCCCATCATGATATAAATTTTAGGCCATACTGCCAAACCTCTATTCACATGTTGGATAAGATAACAATTCTTCCAAAAGTAGTGTAGTTATTTAATTGTGTGACCATTTAGTACTCTTAATGTGAATTTTACTAATGGTATTTTTTACTATCTGAGACAGAGACTTTTTGGGGGGAAATCTTGACAACACATACATATTCAACATTTGCTACTCAAACGGCTTTAAACAGACTCAGAATGTCAACTTTCTGGACGACTGAAGATGTGCTGGAAGAAAAAAAAAACGAAGCCGAGCACCGCAGGGGTTGAAGAGTGAAGAATGATCTTGCAGAGATTTCAACAAAATATAGCAACGTACCTCAGGATGAAATGTTTTATTCAAAGGGGAAAGTGCTTATTTGAAATTCACGGGGGAATCTGAATGAGGCTGGTGCTTTAATGAGGACTCAAAGCCAGTTCTAGAAATCCCTGTTGAAATCGGATGGAGGAGTGATGAATGGAAAAACCTGGCCTACCCAGACTAAGAAGATGATGGGGACTCTCCATACACAGATGCACAAAAGTGTCCCATGGCATTTTTGAGGACAATACCTTGAGGACAATACGGAAATCAAGCAAAGAAGGGTCACTGATAATATTCAAAAATCATTTTGTACAAAGAATAATTTTAGCCAAGCGATCTGATTAATCAAGCACCAGACATGGATACCTCTCTTTGTAATAATAATTCATGAAGAAAACTGCTGGCCAAGTTTGAAATGATTAATAAGTCAAGTCTTTCAGTGAGTTTGGAGTTAGGCAGTGATTTATCGTGTTTGTTCCTTCTGAGAGACGGAACCAAATAACATCCAAAGAAAAAGAGTACATCAATCATTGGACATCTTTGACAAAAAATTTAAATTAAACTTTAATGATTTTTAGCACTGACAAACCTGTGTGTCAGTTCTGCCAACAACAAGAGGTAGAGACAGAACAACACGTCCTGCTACAGTGTAGTCTTCACTGTATAAAGAGATAAGAACCCTGTTTTATTTGCCAAAATACAACTAAAATACCAAGATTTTGACAAACTCCCAGACCAAAATAAAATTCAGTATTTACTTGACAATGTCATGTCAGTCTGAGGGAAAACCAATGACATGAAAATGTGCTCTTCAATGAGTTCTTCAAAATCGCTATCCATATGACCTATTTTTTTTATTATTTGTTAGTAATTTTATTATTTAATTATTTTGTTTTTCTTTTATTATAGTGCACTGTGTACCAATGCGCAAACCATTTCTTGTCTCTTTCTGAGAGAGAAAGAGAGAGATAGACATTCACTCACACCTACACAGGTATTTAATAAATTGCTGCTTCTTACCGGGTCTGTCTGATACTCGCGGCTGTACAGCTCATGACAGTTATTAAAGATGTACTCGTAGGTGGAGTTGAGACAGGCTTTGACACAATCCTTCACTACCTGACTGGCTCTGGGTGGAGATTGAAGCTCTTGGACCTGAACACACACACACAAAAGAGAGATACAATTAAACTAGGCAAGTGCATGCACCGAAATTAATTCACCAAATTATGGCACTTCAGAATTGTCTTCATGTTCATCTTAATTACAAAGACACATAAAATACGATTCTTCCCTAAAATTTAATACAATGTCAATTTTAAGATGAATATTTTGAACATCAAATATATTATGCTGCTTTTCATATCAGAGTCTAAAAAACTTTGGACGGTACCTTCATTCTGAAGAAGGTGATACTGGTGAGGAGGTCCACTGTGGACTTGAGGTCCTGCAGCCTCTCGGGACTGCTGGCAGGGAAGTTGTTCTGCAGTCAGACGAAGATGGTAAATGGTAAATGGACTGTACTTATATAGCACCTTTCTAGTCTTTCTGACTACTCAAAGCGCTTCAACTACATGAAGAAAAAAAAATACAGTGAGCCAAAACACATGACATCACATCCATCCTTGTCCAGTGTGTGTTTGTGTGTGTTTGTATCTGTGGGCACGATCCAGCATGGCAACACAATTTCCAGTTGTTAGTGTGTGGGTGTGCAGTGTTTCCTGAATGTGTCTGGGCATGTTTCAGAGGAGCTGTCACTCTAATTAACACATCTGCCTGCTTTGTTTTACTGTGCCATACAAAGAGAAAGATGAGGAGAAAGAAAAGCACAGGAAGAAAGGAGAAGTATAGTAGAGAAAAAGAGAGGAAGTGGGTTGATGTTCTACTGTGCAGTTTGATTATCCAGCTACTATTAGTTGTCATCTATTATAAACTTTTCAAAGATAATGTATGAGTGCAAACAACAAGATGTAGAGCAATCTTACTCGGTACATGGATAGGTCAATCCTCAGAGAGTTGTGAAGCTGGTCTAGAAGCTTGACAAATCGCTCTTTCTGTGGGCATTACAACATACATGGTCACAGATTTTAACATTACCAAACATATAGCAGACACGGCACACTGCTTAATATATAAAGGCCCAGCCATTCAGCCCCAGGATAACAAATGAGCATTTTGTAAAAAAGGAAATTGTGATTGCAAAAACACTACTTTTACTTTTTGTTTACAAAGCAAAGCAAAGACACACTTCAGTTTTTTATTTTTTTAATGTAATTATGATATTTAGTTTTTTTCGTCAAGCCTCATCATTGGATTTAATGATTATAATTGTGACACCTGTTGCATTTATTGATTCTGCTAATTGTTTCTGCAGTGACTCACCCCAAAGTTAGAAGCAGCAAAGCGGTCAGAGGCAGAGACATTGTTCGTTGCCTGGGTGGTGTGAGCGTAGTAGGCATTGATGTTAGCCAGTAGGGTACTCATCACTGCAGGCACACCTGGGCACATGTACTTAGATGACAGGCAGGCAAAGTGACTGCAAAAGAGGGACAGACATGTAAGCAAACACAGGATACTTTACATAGAGCTTGAGGCATGAAAACAACCAAGAATGCATGCAAACACACAGGGCCTTTTTTGAAAATAGTGATATTCTGAATTCAGACTTTCAGATGGTAACATACGTCATTGCCTGGTAGATGGACTCCACTCCATAACGCATGGCGAACTCATCTACAATCTCCTGAGGAGTCTCCTCAAAATAGACTTTCCATGCATCATCTCCTTTGGCATCAGGAATCTTCACCACACCGTTGTTCTGGATATCTGTCACATAGTGGAAGAGGTTCTACAGAGAGGAAAACAGGAAAGAGTTAGATAAAGAGTTAGATAGAGAGATAATTGAAGGAGGTGTATAGAAAACAGAGAGTGAGTGAAAATACAGAAGAGGAAGCAAAGAAAGAAAGAAAAAGACAAATGACAAAAAATAGAGACTGTAGGTTCAAAAGAAAGCAATTGAGAAGTGATAAACGGCTATTAAGAGCTTTGTCATGTTTAGGGATATAGTTGTGTTTAGGGAATACAGGGGTAGCTATGATCATTATGATAGCTGATAAGGAGTGTTTGACCATGATTGTTTGAGTGTGTGTCGCTACTAGTCAGCATGTTCAAATGATTGTTCCTTAATTCTATCATTACGAAGCTGGGCTAAGCATTTGCACAACTCTCATCTGTGATCAAAGTTTCATTGTACAAAAACAGAGCAGATTACAAACTATCTTTACATGGCTGTGTTACATGAATAGCCATTAAACTACATTATGAGGCCAACACAAGGTGCTGTCTATACTACTCAGCCATAAAGCAATATGCTGCTGTAAAACATTCTGAGTTGGCTACGTGGTTTATGGCCACTTATGTGCAGCAATAACAGTGGTCATTTGTCTGTGAAGGTTCAGCTAATATGCTCTGTTGAGTAATGAGCCGAATAATGACTCCATACGAGACTGTGATTGGTCTACAATTAATCAGCACAGAGCCAGAGTAGATGTCTGTAAGTGGTCTTTATCTTATGAGAGCAAAGCAAACTTTACAGAGTATTAACTTAAGTTTAATTTGGAATGGATCCATTATGAAACTGAACATCAGTCAAGTAAATTAACCTGTTTGGCATGGCTCATTAGGATGACTTTACACGGAGATACACACAGATGCACAGGCACACACAGTGGTGGAAAAGGTACTATAAACTATAAAAGTAAAAGCAGCAATGCATCAAAAAAGATTCCCGCATTCAAATGTTTTATTTAAATGCCCAATCTGCACACTGACTTCTGATTGGGCCTTTAAGTAAAAGCACAGGACTAAGTATCAGCTGTAAAATGGACTAAAGTAGTACAGGCCCTTTCAGAGGGAAAAGGTATTAATGCATCAACCTGTTTTAGAGTTCTAATGTCTTGGGTGGCCTGGATATATGCTGTTTATTTGGTAGTTTAAAGTTTTACATGTTATATAGCTTCTTTTTTTATTTTGTAAAAAAGTAGCCCCATAGATAAAGGAAAAATTACATTATTCCCAAAGATGTAGTAGTGAGGTAAAGTCTCACAAAATGCACATATGAAACACCGGTATCTCAAAACAATATTTAAGTACAGCTCTTGAATAGATGTATTTCATTACTTTCCCCTGTTCAAACAGACAAACACACACACACACACACACACACACACTGAGCTTACTTCATGCAAACAGGTGTACTGAACGTGATAGGGGGCGACCGTCTCCTCTCCTTTGATCTCTACATTAATGTGCATGCGGATAGCTCCAGACACAGCTGATTTGTCTGTACGCTTGTCTGTGAAGAGCACAAGACATACAGCAACACAGTTAACAAAATGAAAAAATCTCAATCGGAGAAGTTAGGTCAGTCATATAACTGCAAAGTGAGGTGAACTGATCATGGCAGTAAGAAGCTGTGGTATCAATACAGTATAAATGACGTGGACTATCAATTCAACTGACACAATGTGACTCAACTGACCCAGGTTGTACCAGACGTCCATCTCTCCGCTCAAAGTGCGGACCTCGATAATAGTTTGTCCGAGGAAGTCATCTGACTCCCGCTTGAACTTCTGCTTAACACGAGACTTTATGTCGTCGTCCTCATCCCACACTCGCACCTTGATGCGGTCTGAGGAGTTGTGACATTCACTAAACAGAGAGAACCGGAGAGTCAGCCACAGCTACCAAATATAGTAGTTACATTGACAATTGGCCAAGAAGTCCAGAGGAATTACTGTCATGACTCATTAAATATCAAAAGTGTAAACAAAACAAATCTAAATACATTTTACTTAATAAACATAAAGAAGATAGAAATCTTTAACTGCAGCAGTGCAGCAACTAGATCTGGAAGGTTGATTGACATGTATATATATAATATAAAAATACTGATGATCAATTATTCCTTTAAGTCATTTATCAAACAAAAATTCCAAACATTTGGTGGTTACAGCTTCTCAAATGTGGTGATTTGCTAGATTTCTCTGTTTTCTATCATCATAAATTGAAAATCTTTCGGATTTCGACTGTTGTTTGGTCAGAACAAGTAATTTTGAGATCTCACCTTGGGCTCTGAGAAATCATGATTAGCATTTTCTTCTAACATATGACATTTCATTGACTAAACAATACATTGATTAAATGGAAAAAATTACCAACATATAAACCGGTAATGAAAAGTACTTACTAATTCATTATTTGGAGCCCTAACTCTTACAAGTTCCACATATGTTTCCAAGAGGTCTTGACTCACAAATTAAATGTCTCCTCCCAGACAGGGTTCAGGTTGCCATAGATGGTCTTGGTCCTCTTTTTGGTCTTTCCCACCTGGACGGTGACATAAGGATCACTGGAACCAGTTTTATCCTTGGCTTGTAAACCCTGGGCACACAACACTAGGAACAAGGGGAAAAAAAGTCAAGCTGGTCAGCCACTGTGTGTGCGTGTGTGTGTGTGTGTGTGTGTGTGTGTTTGGATGCTGACAGATGCCTCTTAAATCATCTGACCTTCTGCTCTACTGCCCCACAAACGCCACTTGTGCTCTCTTTATACAAACGCCAGCTTGTCTCTTTTTATAGGCACCAACACCTGACACATGTCGTCTCCTCTTACTTTGATGCTGACAGTGCTGGCTAGATCTGTTCAAAGCTACTATACTGTACTGATTTGACTCCACTCTCACCTGTGATGCTGATCTTGGCCGACCATTTAGAGGTGCCATCGAGCACGCTCTGTTTGATCTGCTTCATGTGGGTGACGTGGGTGGCCTTGACGATGGTGAACACCTCCTGAATGAGTTCAAAGATCTCAGGTTTGTTCCTCTCGCGGATCTTCATGCGATCTTTAAGAACCATGATGATGTTCTGGGTTCGGTCCTCTGCACCATGTTTGGAGCTCTTCTCTGCTGCTCCTGGTTAGCGTGAAAATTATGACGAGAAACAAAAGGATTAGATATGTAAAAGCAATTAGAAGTGGTATCATATGAGAGGTGTTTGATACAAGTTGGTTTATAGTTGCAATACAGTCATTAATGATAAGAAAAACAGAGCAGAAAATTGCATGGAGGATACATTTCTACAAGTTATATTTCAATTTAAAATACAAAGCACAGAAGAACACTGTGTAGGTGATGAAAAACATGGCTTTTTCATGAATAAGATGGACACATTTGCAGAGCTATAAAATGCTGAGTAAAAGAGAGATTGAAAAGAAAGGTGGAAGACAACAAAAGACAAATGGCTTTTAATATCCTCTCAAGAACACAAGGAAAATAAGAAAGTAGCAGTGAGAGAAGGAGGAGGTTGACTCTGTTCTTGGCATTGACAAATAGAGATAGGAGGAAATAGATGGACTAGATAGTTTACGGTTATTAATAAAAAAAAGCAGCACTGACGCTGCAAAAAAAAGGTGAGCAAATGGTTATTCAGCTCCTGTAAATATTTTATGCTATATTGTAGCATCCTTTCTCACTATGAATACAATGTGGTGCCTAAGCTTTGGCTAATAAATATCCCAAAATATTATTGGCTATGAAAAGCCAATTTTAGGCCAAGCAATAAATATATAATTGCACATTACCAGGTAACAGTTAAGAAATCTTGGGAAATAGGCTTATTTGCTTTCTTGCCAAGATTTAGATGAGAATATAGATAGATTCTGAGATATCTGTCCAAAGTTAAAAACATCTGCCTATTAGCACCAAAAAAGCAGATATATTATATCACATTATATCTCATTTGTCTAAACCATACAAAAACCAAAGTATACTTTTTTTTGGGACAGAGCCAGGCTAGTTGTTGCCCCTTGTTTCTATTTTTTATGCTAAGCTAAGCTAACCATCACCTGGCTGTAGCCCTGGATTTAACATGTATCAAGTGTGTGTTGTTAAATTTAAATTACATCATCATATTTTTAATCCAGTTCCAGGGGTAATCCAGGGATAATGTTTTCCTTACTTACTTTGCAGACAATCAGCATTGAGTAGATCTTGGCACTTCTCGTGGCATTTGACTCCACACTCGGTACAGCGCATACCCTGGCGAGCAATACCCCACAGCAGTCCCTCACACTCGTAGCAGTAAGTGGGCGTGGTTGCTGTCCACACCTCAAAATTGTGTGGGGTGGTGCAGGAGATGGGATATATGAGGGCCTGGAGGGTCTTCTTGTAGACATGACTTTTCTATGAGGGTACAGAAGAGAGAAGTTGCAGGGTCAGCGTTGAGTGTGCTGGAATGACTTTTGGCACCATGTGAATTAATATTGTAACTGACCAGTTCTTCGTTATGCAGGGTGCTGGACGTCAGGGCCGAGGTAATGCCTGCCTTCCTGGAGTTCTGAACCAAGGACTGAGCGGCAGGAGAGAGGAGGGGTCAGTTTCTCTCAGCTCCCACCTCAAAATGTTCTTGTAATCAAAACAAATCTCAGTGCAGCCTGTGAGGCCATTTGTATTATTACTGTCTGTCTGGCAATGTTTCCCTGAATAGTTACAGCAAACTTAAGGTGACAGCTGCAGAATTTAAAATGCTTCCTCTCTTAAGAGCGATCAATTTGCTGGTGAACAAGAAAACTGGAATACCTTCGTAACCTAAGTGTTTTGATAGCAAATGGTGTTGGTGTTACTCACCATAGCCTGTGGCAGGGCAGTGAAGACGGGAGGAACAAAGGAGAGATTTAATATTAGAAAAAGGCAAGAAAGAGAGGGAAATTTCCATACAGAATTAAAAATGCAAAAGAGATGTTGAGAAATGATGCATTCATTGTGCATATACTGTAGTTATTGTGGTTAAACAAGAATGGACATCCATAATAAAAGCATGGAGGGGAAATCAAACAATGTGAATCTACAACCAGATGTGGAGACTTTAAGGGCGGGGAAGTCACACCTGCAACCATACTTGAGCATTTGATATCTGAATGAAATAGCCTGTGATCACTGCTCATTCAGCCAGGACCCCACCCTGTCCAATCAATTACATGACACACTCTGACAAGGTGCGAGTGTGTGTGCATGTGTGAAAGCAAGAGACAGAGAGAGGAAGAGAAACATCGGTGCACCTGTCAGTGCGTAGTGACTGTTACTTTGTGACAGCAAGATTAATGTAATAATGAAGACAGTCATCTGAGATAATTACTTGTGTGTGGCAGCACTTGGATCTGGTGTGTTTAGGAAAATGGCACACTGAGCTTTGCCTGGCAGTTAATATAAAGAGCCAAATTCGGTTTGGTTCTGCCCTACAGAATGTGTTTTTGCATTAAAAGCAATAGTTCGACATTTTGACAAATACTGTACGCCTATTTGCTTTCTTGCCAAGAGTTAGAGAAGACTGAAACCACTCATCAGCCTGTAGCCAGTTAGCTTAGCTTAGCACAAAGACTGAAAACAGGGGAAACGGCTAGTCTGGCTCTGTCTGAAGGTAATAAAATCCACCTACCTGCACAACTAAAGCTCACTAACTAGTATGTTGTATTTAATTAGTTTAATCTGCACAAAAACCAAAGTGTAAAAATGACAAGTTGTGGTTTTACAGGGTGTGTGCCGGGTAAGATGTTTCCCCTCCCCTTCCAGACTTGCGGCTGCTCAATTAATCAATCTTCTCGGTAGGAAAGCAAACAAGGGTATTTCCCAAAATGTCAAATTATCCCTTATTTGTCTTTCTGAAAAGCGGTACAATGTGTGTCTATCCATATTCTGAGCTAAATGTGCATCTATACTTGCTAGTAAAATTTGAGCCTCCTGTCATTTTAACAAAGATAGAAAAGTGATAATGCTGTCCACGCTGTGTAATAGTACAAGATACTATAAGGAAGTGACTTGTATGAATGAGTTACAGCTTTCTCCAGAGGATTTATATTTCCCCTAATGAGGCAGCGTCAGGGAGGCATGGGGACGATGGCAGCATGGGGTAATGAAAGGTCTGTTATAAGACAGCATCTAGCAGACATCAGTGGACTAAAAGACAGAGAAAAAGATCAGTAAAAAGAAGGACAAATGATGCAAAGAAAAGAACAATAAGGTAGAGAGAATAAGATGAGAAAGGACAACAAAGAATCAGAAGGAAAACAGGAGTAGGTTTAGTAGATGAGAGTGCTGAGTGATAGATGGACTGTAGAGATGTGAGACACTTAGTCAGGGGAATATAACGAGATTAGTGCAGAAACTCACCAGATCTCTGACCAGAGGCATAGCTTTCCTCTTCCTGAGATCTGGCATGCTGTCAATGCTATACAGAGCGCCACCCATCCTGGAGATAAAACATGCACAGAGCAGGGTTCAAGTTAACCTTGCCTTTTGGTCGGTAAGTTATAGATTTTCAATGACTGTAGTAGTAACAGCGTCATGGTTACTTACCCTGCTGATAAAAGCAGAGAGGCGATGCCAACACTTTCTCCTCGGGCCTGAGGAGAAAGAGAGAGATGAGATGAGAAAGAGAGGCAAGCGGGATGCCATAAGAGCTGTGGCTGGAACAATGGGAAGCATAGCATATTATAGTACTGTACATAGTGCTTTTATATTGTTATTTATACTGAGAACAACAAAATTGAAACATACTGTATTGTGCTCCTTAACAAAACGCACTATTTCATGGTGAGTTTCACTAGTGGCTATAGCCACAATGACTGCAAGTGTTCTCAAATTATACAAGTGGGAGATAGAAAGAAAAAGGGGGAGATGAGGAGAGTGGTAAAGCTGAGTTGTGTCTTTCTGACTGAGTGTGGGGATTATTGACATCAGCAGTGGCTTCTCTGTCTTTGAGAATCATAGTAATAGTAGATTGCAGCCAGATGGCCATTGGTGTAATCATTCTTCTAATTCTATCTGCGCTATTATTGAAAGACATGTTCTTTGTCTGCCTGCCCGTTCAAAGACTGACACACACACTGATACTCACGTCACACTGACGGACAGAAATAGTCATGATTGGTATAAACGGCAGGCTTTGAAAATGACACTTAGCAGGCTTACAGCAGCATAAATATCTATGAGCCGTACAGGATACATACAATATACTATTAGATTGATTAACACACTACTGGCCACACCCACCTGAGGGTCTGCTCCAGCCATGGGTAATCAGAATGGACTACATGCAAATCGCTACGAGGATGGAAAACAACTGAAAAGAAAATAATGAAATGGCAAAACAGTACAAGGGGTAAACAGAAACTATCAAATAAACACAAGACAATATAATCCACAGCAATAACCAAAAAATGGGAAAAATGGTGGACCAGTCAACAAAAGCTGGAAAAAAACACAGTAACAGTAGGACATGCAGGGACTGATGCAACAAGTCAGTGAGCGCAAATAGTAGACTTACTAGACAGAGTAACAACAGAGAAGACCCATTCTTTTGAGCCCAGGCATTCACCTGGCATGAATGCATGTCGCAAGAATGCACACCTATGTGCACAAAGATACACTAAGAAACACACACAGGCTGTACCTCTTGCAGCTGTAGTCGTACTCTGCTGAAAAGTCGAAGCCAGTTGGCTTTGGCTCTGGCAGGACCAGGCTCCATGATTTCCCTCTTTGGGAAGCTAAAAAAATTATTGAAGAAGGAATAATATTTTAAAAAAGTACATATATCTGCTTGTATGTGCTCTAATAGCTAATGTAGTGAATGTACAGTAATCATGGAGATAACTATCACTGACTAATAGAAGTAAACACCATAAAGGGGCACTCCACTGATTTTGATTTAGTTGTCATGAGGAGTATTTAGGCCTGTAAAACTGGCTTTCTAAAGTCTGGAAAAAATAACCCTGATCATGTCATCAGGTGTCATCAGGTGGGGTCCCCATTGGTCTGTTAAAGTATGTACATATTACTGTATGTGCTTCTTGTTATTTGAATGAACTGCCAGATAAACATCTTTGTACTGAAATGTAGCTACCTGAGTGTTGACAGTGTGTGAAACCTTATTTTTCCTCTATGAAGTTGACAGTGTATGAACAGTGTTCACCTTGGAACAGGTGGCTCCTCTGTTTTCTCTTCAGGAGCTGGAGGGACACTCTCTGCCTCTGGGGGCTGCTCGGGGAGTCGAGATACCTCCAGCGGCACCTCAGACTTGGGCTCAGGCTCCAGGGACCTGGTATCTGGAGCTGGAACCTGTGATGTAGTCGTGGGGGTGGATGCAGTGGTGGTAGACAGAGCTGGCTGAGTGGGTGCAAATAGAGGCTTGGTGGATTCTGCGCTGAAAGGGGGCAATGTGTCTTCCTGTGTGACTGGAGGTAGACCAGGGGCTGTGCTGGGGGGCTGGAGCTGATCATGGGCTGGCCGCTGCTGATGCAACGACGCCTGCTTCTCCAGCGGTGGCCTGGTGGAGGACAACCCATCAGAGGGGGGCAACAGGGTGGGGGCAGTGCTTGTGGGTGTGGGGGTGTAGGGCAGCTCCTGGTCTTCACTGAGTGTGCCGTCAAGTGGATACATATCTTCATCTTCCTCATAAGGCATCTCCTCCTCATCTTCGTAGTTGTACTCTCCTTCCTCCCTGTACATGTCACCCTCCTCTTCGGCATACAGCGCCCCCTCTTCCCCTCCATCTTTGAGGTAGCCTCCCTCGTCGCTGTAGACGCCTTGGTGGTCCTCACCATCCCAGACTGGGGAATCCTCTTTGCCGTAGCTGACGGAGGAGTGGCAGGAGTGGTAGGAGTCGTTTTCATCGTAGAACTCTGAACCTCGCAAGCTCTCGCCATCCTCAGGAACAAACTCCTCGCTGAGCTGAGAGCTGCCTCGACTCAGTTCACCTGACGAAGCATAACGACTGTCTGTGGGACTGAAGGGAAGGGGAGACACAGACACCTGTTACATAAACACACCCACACAGGTTTAAAAGTAAACTAGGGGAGTTCCCACACCTAAGGAACTTGTGTTGGGGCCAAGGAGGGAGAAAGCTAACCAATAGGAAAAGAGGAGTGACTTTTAAACCAACTAATAAGAAAACTCAGAGCAGGGGGGTTTAGGCTAGTGATACATCTATGTAACTGCAAGGGGAATCATCTTTTTAGTAATGGGAAAGGTTACTATGGATACTAGTTCACACACAAACTAATACAGAAACACACACCATACAAAAAGATATAAATAGAACTACTCAAATGAAAGATAGTGAACCTGGAGAGGTTGAGGGTAATTTATTAGTCTGGCAGAACAAAAGCAGTCTCTTCTTGCAGATAAATAAGTGAATAATATGTATTCACGATGATGAATTAGACATTGAGACAGACGATGAGTCAGAGAAAGATTTGAGACACATGCAAACACAATTTCTTACACACACAAACAGACACGCACTCACACTTTATTGTTTTGTCTCTATTGATTACAGTCATGTTGGTTCAATAATGCATGGTGTAGGAGCAGTAAAGGAGAGAACTGTATTATGGCTTCGGCTGTGAGCCAGAGGGAATACACAAGTACAGGTGAATGGACACATTAATACTCAATCACGACACCCCTGTTCTTTTCAACACCCATCTCACAATCTCTCTCTCATCCAACACAAAGACTGACACAGACAGTGACAAATGCTTGCATAATGAGTCTAAATACATGTCTGCCCTCTTTCTTAGCAAAGAATAAAAAACATGGTGAAATTAAGATGAAAATGAACGTAATCAATCTTGGCCTCTCTGCTAGGGCCCCATTATTGGGCTGAAGGTGTCCTGCTGTCTTACAAGTGGAAATTAAAAGTGTATAATTACCAAGTAAGGGACACTCAGAATAAGACAGGGCTCTTCTTAAAGTCTCACATACAGGATGAGGATGTAATAACAGGCTGTCGCGACAACAGATTCACACACACGCACACACATATTCACAGAGGCTCTTCCACAAACTCCAACCAACAATTAACCTTTCTGTCTCTGACTGTTACAAAACAACACACACATACACGCATCTTGTCAACCACTCGCCCACACACATAAACACAAAACTGCTCAAAACTTGTAAGAGTTTAACAATGGTGAAGATGAGAATGATACATCATTTGTGATACTGATTTGGGATTCTTCACCAGGAACACAGTAAATATAGATGCAGGACCAGTAGTTTTCTATAAAAAGTATAGAATATACATATACAGAGATAGGGTAAGAGCGCATGCATGCAAGCACAGCGAGCGAGGAGGACGGGACAAGTCCACCACTGACGTCACAGCGAGACGGAGTCACAGGCCGGAGCAAGAGGAGGAAGAGGAGGAGGAGTTGGAGAGGAGGTACAGAGACCCACCTATCGGACAGTGAATGCCTACTGTCTAGAGAATACTGACGACTGGTGCGCCGGCTCGACCCTGAGCCTGAGTCGATATCGCTGTGCCCGTTGGTGGCCGAGTCTAAACTATCATAGCGTCTGGTAAGAGGAGCAGGGAGGAAGGTAGGAAGGAGGGAAGAGGTGGGAGAGGAGCATCAGTAGAGCTTAGTGCAAATCTTTAAAAGAAAGCTCTAACCAAACTGAGCCTCTGCACTGCCCGGTTAAAGGATAGGTTCACAGTTTTTCAAGCCTGTCTTAAAACAATAGTCAGGTGTTTATATGAACATTGAAGCAGGTTTTGCGTGCTGTAATCATTGCTCCTGTTCATACTGGCCATTAAATCCCCTCCTATTGTGCTCACAATGTAAGTGATGTAAGACAAAATTCACAGTCCTCGTACTGTGCAAAAATGACTTCCAAAGTTTATCTGAAGTTAATACGAGGCTTCAGAAGTCTGAGTTATTCAAATTAAGTTGGTATATTCATATTCATTCATATTAGGTCTTATTAGTGTGAAATTTCCCTTTTGTGTTACCGTCCCTCCACTGCAGCTCAACAAGGAAACAGCATCAGTGGAAACACAAAGAGGGAATGTTGCTACTTACTGTTACTAATAAGACTGTAACTTTGAAATATACCTGCTTGATTTTGTCCCCCATCACTTAAATTGCATTAGGAAGGGATCTCTTAATGGCCACTATGAACGGGAGAAATGATTACAGCAAACAAAACCTATTTCAATGTTCAATGTTACAATACAAACATCTGACTATTGTTTAAAGACAGACCTAAAAACATTTTTTCAATTTATCCTTTAAGTTTCTGAACAAGGACCTCTCACTGAGGTTCAGCACTTGAAGATCTATTTTACCCACCTAAATCTAACCAAATGAAAAGGTCAAACATTCTGTTTCAGCTTTTCTGAGCAATGCATGAGTTTTAATCATCTGCCACCTTTGAAAATGTTCAGAAATACTGTTATGTCCAGAAATTCATATATTTTCTGCAAAACAAGTCATAGGGGTATTCTGATGCTTACACACTCAACATGCACACAACGATGCAGGCACGCACACACGCATTCACACATGCACGCACGCACACAGAAAAGATAACCACAAAGGCCCACTTCATACGTGACCTGTATACAAGAACTGTGTGCCCCAGCATGCTTGTATACACTGAGGCCAGGGTTATTCTCTAGAGGAGGAGAGCACAGTGGGACAACATGTTACCATGTACAATACAGTGAAACAAAACAAGGCCGCAGGGGCTGAACTGTCTCAGGGCTTAATGCTAAAGTTATTCACTAAGGAATATTTGAGATGGGAAGTGTGATATTACATTTTCAACATTAAATGGTTTTGTTCTTTTGGTGTTTTTCTCTTCCTGTCTCACCAAAACAAATCCTTTCTCCCTGTTGCTGATACTTTCTGACAACCCGGCATGGTAATCTCATGAAAAGAAAGCCACTCAGGAAACTTCTCAGTTGTGGCTACGTAGTAACTGTAGGGTGCTTGTTACCTCATGGCTCTGTGGTCGTAGTCCAGCTCATGGATGTCATCATTGTAGGGGTGTCTGTAGTGCTGATGCCTCATGGGATACTGGTGCATGGAAGCGTTGGGCTGGGAGGTGGTGTAGTAGGGAGGCGGGATGCTGTTACTGGTTTCACTGCGGTAGTCGCTGTCCCTGTCGTCCACGGCGCTGTCTGGATCCTCGTCTGTTCACACAAACACAGCGGGGAGAAAGTGAGGGGGTGAGATGAGAAGACGATGATGGCTCAGAATTGTATTATACAGTATTTGTATAGTAAATAATTCTGATATTTTTCATGTTTTAACCTATAAAGTTTGGATTTAGGGCAATTTGTATAACACCAGGCAGGGTGTTGAGACTGTTGCGAGATCCAACCTCAGCCCACACTGAACCACAGCATCTGTATGACGGTTGCACTGTGCATCTCTTGTTGTGCAAGACATTCTGTGTTATTCTTCACTGGATAAAGTCCCCAGGTTTCGATCAACATCAAAGCCTTTTGACCTATGTGCCTCATTTCTGATCAAAAATAGCTAAATAAAGGCTTGTTAAGCAACTTTATGTATCTTATCACATGCTTCACATTTGACGTAGATGGGCCGAGCCTTATGCAATGTCTTGTATGTGCCTTATGTTTGACCATATATGGAAGATAACTTGAGTTTTTCCTGTGCTCCATATGTATAAAACAGAGGCACAGAAGGGCATAGGGACTTCTTTTTTTAAATTTTTCTTGTTGCTTTGGCAATGTAAACCTCTGTTTCCCAGAGCCCCACTGAATTGATTTGAATTGAGAGAGTGAGTTTTGTTGAATGCCAGTAAGCTAGTTGATAGAGCATTATTACAAGCCTTTTTCTTTTTACATAGAGGACTTTAACGTCCATATAATAAGATTTGTTAAGCCTTAAATAAAAACAAATTGTACACTCTGCAATCGAATTATAGTTCCAGGTGTAGGTCTCTTCTCTGAACACCGACTGCAACAGCTTCACAATTAAAGGTAAGAAACTCCTCAAAATAGGCTGAGCATGTTTAGTTTAAATATTTGATGCTAAATTGCATTGATTTGTCTTGAATTGAATTTGAGTTGTACTAAAGTGATGTAATAGTTGCTTATATGGCCTCGTTGCTGTACCGTCACAGGACACTGTGGTCTGAAAGAAGTTATAACAACCAAGCTGGTTATCGCCAGTCAATGTTAGGTGAAGTATTTCCAAGGGAGGGTATCGGCTAGGAACCACAACAGAACAAATGCTAAATTGACTTTAAACGACTTTGCTATGGTTGAAAAAACCAAGGACATAGGTGTAGTTTCAGAAGTGGGGGCACACAGTGATGTGAAAACAAAAACAAGATGAAACTGAGCAAATAAAAAATTGCGCTAAAATTGTTTTTTGTGTTTTCCATAATAATGGTAGGATAACCTCTGTGTTGTAATCCTACTTAAAATCACTTTCAGTTTCATTTATAGATACCTGATACTTTCTGATCGATGAATGTTGTATCTTTACTACAAAGAGTACTATCTTATTTTTGACTGATGTTCAATTCAAGCATTTTTTTAGGATATTAACTGTAAATTAAAATATAGATAAAAATATAATATCTATATAGATTAATTAAAAATATAGATTAATATATAATATCTATATTCACAGAACCTTTTTTCAACTCTAAGTAGTATCTGCAGGTATTCATTTCAGGCTGCATAATGCAACAACAACCTCCAGCAATACAGTAAGAATGGAAAGGAAAGCAAGGTAAGAATGGTATGTAGCCTGAGAGGCAAAAAAACTCGCAACCAGTCACTGCTGCTCGCTATGCTTGTTGCTTTGAGTGCCCAGTAATAACTGAAGGTGACTCAGATATTATATCAACATTTTTATCAACTCAGATATTCTATCATCTGGACTGTGGTGGCTGGACAGTAAGAACAATGTTCAGAGAGACTTGAATAAGACATGCCCCCCCAGTAGAAATTACATCCTTGGAAAAAACTCATATGAATAAAAACCACAGTTTATTTTACACTTTTTACACTGCCTGGTGTAAAAAGCTTTAAATCCATCAGGAGATTATGGATACGAGCTGAAAGGAAGTTCAGAGAGAATGCGTGGAGAAAAAATATATTTTCATGGCAGCTAATGGAAAACTACACAAGGAGATCATTACATTAAGTGAGACACGGACAATAAATACAGAATTACTCCAAGTCTTTAGCAGAAGCGCATGAAAGAAACTTACTTTGCTGCTCTCCCCACAGGCTCCAATTACCTGCAAGGAGATATAGGGTTGGAAAAATCAAATTAGGTTCGGGCCACAAATTAAACACATCAGCAGTCTGCAAAGCCAGGTAAACAAACATGTAGAGATTTATAACCCAGAGAAATAATTATTTTCAAATGTAAATATGTGTGCAGGGGATTCATAAGTGAGGCAAGTCAGTGTGTATATATGTGTGTGAGTAAAGAAAAGGACAAGAAGCTAAAGAAGCTTAGATCAAAATCAGCTTTTGTTCAAATGCTGCTGGCTTTGGTGCTGATGAGTAACTAAGAACAGAAAATACACACATGCCATTATCATCTCCGCACACACACAAGCATAATGCCCCCAATCAACCCCTCTGTCCACAGATTTATACTATAAACACTTATCCACCTGCTCCCTGTGTCATCATCACTAGACAGACAGACAGTCAGGCAGGGTGATGTGTGTCTGACAACCCAGCATATGTCAGTTCACATTCATCACACATCTAGCACCTATAAGTCATTCTAGTGTTCAGGCAGGCTTGCATGCGTGATTCGTCACATCAGCTCCCCTCCCTCCCTTCTTCCATGCTTTGCTTCATCTATCGGCCTCATTTCTACCTCCTGTCTAGTCCCGTTCTCAGAACAAGTTAGAACAACTGAGCAGAGGTAATGAGGAAAGGAAAAAAGAGGAGGCATAAAAAGGACACAGCAGAACAGGAGGAGGTGGGTGCAGAAGTGGCATTTGACACTCACAGCACTGTGTGGTCGGTGCATGGAGTGGTCGCTCCTGTTCTTCTTGATACTGAGGGGAAAACAACAACAACAGATATCTTAGGAAATAAGATCCAGCACTTCTTCTGAGGAAAATTGCAGGTAAAAATATTGACTCTGGCAATTCTGCTGTTATTGGCAGCCATAGAGTGTAATAACAGAGAGTACGGAAGATAAAGAAATAGGCGGAATGGAAACAGAGTATGAACGGGGTTATGAAAGAAAATACTATAAAGAGAAAGGAATAAATAGATGAGGAAATATAGAAAACAGATGGCGCAGAGAGAGTGATGGGAATGTGGAAAAAAATGAAATTCTTACATCTTGATCTCTCATGGCATTTAGTTGTTCAAGTTTCTTTGCCCAGTATCTGGCCTCTTCCTCTGGAATGTCTGCAGCACACAACAGAAACACTCAACACGTTCCTCTACTCAGCACATCAAATATTGGACATACTGTATGTCCAACACAAGTCTCTCTGTATATTCCTCTATAAGCACTGGAATAAGTCCATAGAGCTTTCTGGAGCTTTTGATCATGTCACATGATCTTCCTCAGCAGATGAGTGTTCCCAATTGTGAATTATACATGTTCAAATGTTATTTTTCTGAGAACCTGAGAACTTCTTACTTATGATTGAAATCTCCAAAACAGCTAAATGGACCTTGTGGTGAGATTGTTTTATCAATTGCTGTTTCTTCAGCACTAGAGGTAGTGTTAGTACTGGTAGTAGTAGTAGCAGCAACAGCATTAGTAGTGAATATAGTAGCACTAGGACTAGCAGTACTCAAAGTGTTACTACTACTAAAAATGATAGTGGAAGTATAGAACTAGCTAACTAACTGCTAGCTACAATAGAAATGTATTTTCCTGTTGTTGTTGTTTTTTTGTTTTTTTTACATTTTATTGAATGAAACAAATTACAGAATGAAGCACCAGGTAGGATCAATACAACTATGATGAAAGGCCAAACCTAGTGGCAGTTCAAAGCGGGTGTCGAGCAGCAGCCGGTGAAAGGTCGGGTCTTTGGTTCCACAGATCTCATTCTCAGCCATGATCGCATTCGAGTCCAGGGTCAGCCACTGGCCTGGGCCCTCCTGGAAAAGATAGAGAAAGAGGGGCAGAGAAATATGAAATATGCAGCAATACTTACTGCTTGATAAATATTCCTTTTGGTATGTGCCTGAAGTCTGTCATTCCTCTGAGTCTCTCTCCACATCTTATATAAAAGGTATAAGTAATGAAGTGAATATGAAATGTAAATGTAAATGTCTGATTATCAGGCTTTGACTAAAGCACAAATCTCTTAATTGCCTCACAGTGACAACAAGATTCCTGGAAGTCACCGCGCTTGGCAGCTGTTCACCAATAAATAGTTACAGCAGGTAACCCCCCCTAAAACCACAGCTTGTCATTTTTTACATTTCTTTTTGTAAATGGATTTAAAAACAGATACAATTAGTGAGCATTAGAGGTGCTAAAAGTGGTATTTTTGAACTTTAGAGAGAGCCAGGCTAGCATTTTCCCTCTGCTTCCAGTATTTGTACCGAGCTAATTGCCTCCTGGCTGTAGCTTCATACTTGACCAATCGATCATACTTCTCATCTAACTCTCGACAAGAAAGCCAATTAGCGTATTTCCCAAAATGTTGAACTATTAAATGAAAAAACTGCATCCTAGATCGGGCAAAAAAAAAAATTACCTATTGACATGAACCTCATCACAGTTTAACAGAACGTTATCACCACAGAGAACCATCAGCCAAACAAATATTTATCTACAGTTCTGACCACTCTGAAAACAAAATACACACTTCCTATGCAGTGGCAAACGAGCCAAAATATTACTTTCCCAGTGCGACTTGTTTATAATCTCAATGATTACAACAACAATTTATCACTTTATCAATTTATCGCTGTTTTAATACATACTGTTTACTTACTTACTGTTTGTATATTTCTCATATATTAACATATAGTAGCTATTGATCTGTTGTTGACTTAAAAATAGAAAACAGAATTGAGCCTTCTGTGAAAAGTCCCTATAGGTGATATTAGGCTCTACAGTTACATCCTATCAAGTATTTGATGTTGCTAAAACTTGAGGAATGTAAAGGTGGCATATACACATATAAAACATAATCAATTCAAAATACAATTTTCTCTCTTGTCTTAAGTTCAGTCTGAGGCTGCCTTTTTTCTAACGTCCTCTTACTGCATTTAAATCTGTTGGTGGTTTTATTCTATTGTATTTCTGTTTCTATTCTTTTTATTTTATATTATTCCTTTTAATCATGTATATTTGTTTGAGGCAGATCCTAATCCCATCTGCCTCAACTGGAAAGCAACTTGGCTAAACTCCTGTTGTTTTTAAATGTGCTATATAAACAAACTGACTTGACTTGACAATACGTGGCTGATATTTAGTCACATATTTAAAGCATACCTCATTGGACTGCCGTATGCTTCGCAGTGGGATCCATAAGGTGCCCACCATGGTGTCCCAGATCAGCCCTTTATTCCACACCTCCACTGTCAGGCCCAGATCCAGGCGGTTTATTTCGCTGCTCGGCAGAAAGAGGAAGAGACGGAATAAGAAAAAGAGAAAATAGTTAGGAAAAAGCAGAGGAAAGAGAGTTATACAGAATGTTTCAAAGAGCTGAGTGGAGACAGATGTCCACAGATAGGACAACAACAGAGGCTATCTATATTTCTGTATGACGAATAGGAGTGAACTCTATGCCTCATTTTTCCACCAAGCAACACTCATATACAGTCCATATAGCTAAGGTCTGGACTAGCTAGGATTTGTAAAGTGATTTCAAATCTGACTGACAGATTATCAGATCACTAAGCATCTCTCATTGTCCAACACAGTGCCTCTTCCCAGGCTTACTGGCTGTCTTAAGTGAATCAAAACCTAATAATAGCCACAGCTTTGATATGAAAATACATCTTTCTATTTCCTTGGGAGCCAAGGAAGTAATCTCGCAAATGGCTGAATGGTGTGTTGCTTCACAAAAAGGAAAAAATGAGAAGAGGAAAGGGGCAGGAGATGGAGATGGAGAAAGTGAGGGATCTAAAGAGAGGGGGAAGAAGGAAAGTGTTGTTTTTTAGTTAAAGATATGGCTGTAGTAGATTAAAAATAACAACAGTAGGATAGCAAGAGAACTCATTTTTATCTGTTGTGTTTGGCTGTTTTTTTCTATTCAGTCACCTTTCTGGAGTTATGAGGTGTAATGAAGCCTGGAGAAACCCTCTACACTGGATGTGTGAACTCTGCTGGAGCAGCTCAAACATCACAGGTGTTATGTCATCCCCTCACTCTTCAAAGGGAGAGAGACAGAGAGGAAGCGAGAGGAAGAGGGCAAAAATAACTCCCTTTTTGGAAGTATAAATGTCACAGCTGACCCTGCTGCCCTGTGTTGCACACATTCTGTGTGCTGAATTGAGCCCATGAGGTGACATCTCTATTCATGTGAATTAGCGGTATTAATTCCTTATTTAATGCCTATAGTTTGAAACTATTTATATAACATATTTATAAATTAATATGGACTTGCATCGGCCAACTGATATTTACACTAGATGTATTCTTATTTTCTGGAACTATGTCAAACTAAATTTACAACCATAATTGCAACAGCAAACATTTTATACTTTTGAAATGCCTGAAAAGTTTAAATACTTTAATTTCTGAAATTCCATTTAATAATAGTTTTCCTCTTTAAGAAAATATATGTTCAAACTAAAAAGCTACACTGCCACAATAAACAGTTTTAAAAAATTATCAAAAATCGATGCAGGAGTACCAGAGATATTGTCTTTTTTATTCCATGCATTCTTTTTCCTTGTCAAAACATGGCGCCTGCATTACCCACAATGCAACCTGACTGCCGACAGTTCAGTTGGAGAGTCAGGTGTGGTTTGCTAGTAGCGGCTAATGTAGCCTCGACACTAACTTCAAGAAGAGATGAGGAGCGTGCTACAGAGGTCTAGTAAGCTCACTTTTTTCAACTCCACACCCCAAGAATTTTTTCATTGTCAAACTTGTAGTCTTCAGACCCAACCGATGCTGAGCAACATTGTACTGGCAGATTTACAGAAGAAAGGGGCTGAAAGAGGGAGAGACATGGTGAGAAAAAAGGAGGCAGAAGACGTGAGAGAGGGCAAGAAGCACTCACAACATGAAATCCTGCTCCCAGCATGGCTGACTGCCGCGCACAGCGATGGTAGTGCTCTTAACATTCTGCACCTTCAGGGTCACGTATGTGTTAAATTTCTCTGTAAAAAGTAAAATACAAATACCACTGGTTATGCTACTGTGTGTGTGTTTATATGAAACAACCTGATTCAGTAAAAATAAGTAATAACAAATGGATGATATCAGCGAGTCACAGGTCACAACTCACCTTGGGGTCCATCAAGCTTGGCTTTCTTCACTGCAAACAAATTGAGAATCAAACAACAAATCAGTCTAACTATGGAAAAAGTGAGCTATGAAATATCGAATTTCCAAACATGCTAACATGACAGTTTTCAAAGATTTCACATTTTCATGCTGCAAATTTAGAACATCAACATTCAGTCAACCCACAAAGTCTTTTCTCAGGCCTATGCTTACAGCATCATGTAACTTTAGCTTACAGTCCAGGCAGGCCTCGGCCTGTCGCTCATGTGCATAAAAGAATGGTTGGTCTGCTCTTCTCAGCCTGGGACTCCTCTCCTCCTCTTTGGGCAGAATGCTACAATCTCAATATGAAGGACTGCATCCGTTCAGCAGGAGGTGTCAGGATCTCTGAGTCACAGGACCAGAAGGACAGTTTGTGCAGGTGAGAGTAAAAGGTGATGCCAGGTAGGAGAGAGGCCACATGCCTTGTCCTCTCTGAATGATGTGTGTGTATGTATTCCTGCATGGTTGACAACAGGAGGTGTTGGATAAAAGACGGAGCAGTGCTGCTTTTTGTCTAACACAATAGATGAAGCTCTGCTGAGGTGCCACTTCCAGCTCCTCCACGCAGGGACCTCTGAAGGTACCAGACTGACTTCAGTGACGTCAAAAGCCTATTCATTATTCATTCAATCCGGCACCCTGCCGATGCCCAGCATCCCCATGTTCAGCAGTGAGGTATTAATATTCAGAGCTCTGGTTTTTTAATCCCTGCTGATTGCCTCTTTTCACTGATGTTACATTTCAGGAAAGAAATACAGGGAGTCATTTTAAATCAATCTAATTGGACCTCAACAACAAGCCCTTAAAAACTCCATGATCATGTGTGCTTAGCTGCAAGAAGAATGACTTTATAATATATGACCTACAGTCCAACTCTCTATAATAGAGAGAACTAAATAAATAAACACTCCCTGTTATTCAATTAAGAAAAGGCTAATAATTAGAGTAGTAAAAGTGATGCTGACAAAGAAACACATTGTGAGTCATTTTCTGTCTGTGACAGCAGAGCAAGCATGATAATCATTGTGGACAAATTGGCTTCTAAAAATAGCGTCACCCCAGCAAACCTTTGGGATAATGCTTATCGCTTAAATATGGGTCTGATTCATGAGGCAGGTAGCGGAGTAAGTGGTCTGGTGGAGAATGTGCTTCTTAGCCAACTTCAAAGTAAAATCCCCTTCCTGATATTTTAGCTGCTGACAAGGCAGTCACGCCTATGGGGTAAGGAGAGTTATTTTCCATGGAAGCACTGAATATACATTTGACAAAGAGGCATTCAAATTACTTTTTTCTAAATGACAGATACACCTTGGCTGCACCCTTGCCAACACTCTCCCTCTCTCATACACTGTCCTCTCCTCCCCATCAGCCAGTCATCGCTCCTCTCTCTCCCTCTCCCACTCAGTCACTCGCTCCTACAAGCTCCCCCTGCCATGTGGCGAGTATGCACGTGTGCTCCCTTTCTATCTCTTTCTCTCGTGCTCCATTAATCTCTCTGTGCAGCTGGATGCGGGCAGAGCGAGCTGCATCCCCAACAGTAAAAATAATCACTTCAGTGTGACAGGGGTGGGGGGTGCTGGAAAGGGGGGTGTATGTGTGGATGGGGTGGGGTAGTTACAGCTCACAGGCGTAAGACTAAAACCACCATTGCTGCATTTAGAGCACAGGGGAAGGAGTGAAGAGGACTAGGTGAAAATAAAAAGAGTGCTACATATGTTCTGCTGATGAGCACCTGTCAATTACAGAATCTCATTTTCTCTTTCTTTGCTGGGGAAAATTGGACAAATACATTCAGTCGTGCCCTGGTGTAGAGGAGCTAAAGGGAATTTTTATTTCCTGAGGTTTTCCAATCAAAAGCTTTCAAAGAGGCCACACTTCAGAGCAATTATCCTGACACCAGGAACAACAATATAAACCTGCAGACAGGGAATGCAATAAAGAAAATGGTAAAGATTGTTGCAAAAAACCCCACACAATTAAATGAAAAAACTGTTTGAAAGACTGACAGATCATTACAGCATGTCCCTGTGTACTGCCAGATAAAAATCAATCACACACCTGCAGTATACCTTTGGGAAGATATCAATAATGGTGATTAGAGTATGACTGCTATAAAAGTATGCAATGGTACTCAGTGATGAATGAATACTTCTTTTAAATTGAATTAATCCAATTAAAACCTGTGAGAAACATTAGAATTTGAAAGTGTAGGTGCAAAATATAAAGACAGCGCAGACTTAGCATATGAATGCTACATTACATCTACTATATATATTTCCATTAGAACACAATTGATCTTTGCGCCTAACTATTTCCAGACTCCCAGTAACCCTAGTCATTATTACAGTAATGCAGCAGTGTGTTTGAAATGGTAATAAGACACAGAACTAGCCATATTAATTTCTAATGTTAGACTTTCTGACTTCTTTTGCAAAAAAATCTTCCTTAATGATCTCAGTACATATGTAAATAGTCTTAAATAGATGTTTGGATAATGCCTTAATGAAAGAAGGTGACACTAATGAGGATGTCTCTCATGGCTCACTCTTTTTAAAGTTATAATGCGTGAATTGGCCATCTCGCTACAGGGGGTGACAGTAAAAGGATGGTTGCCAGATCTGAATATGCTTATTCAACCTCTGTGGCATCATTTCAAAGACTACATCTAACATCACAAGACGTGGACGTAGAGCATACACACATCTCTGACCAGGCAATGCCACATCACTGCTACTGCAATGTTTATCAGCCCAACTCATGTTACCATGCAGCTCAAGGTAAACAGCCAGGTGCATCATCCTCATTTCTTCTCGCAGCCACCATGAAAAAATATAATATCAATATAAACCTAGCTGCAGGCCTGTAACAGTGTTTAGAAACTAATGAGAAAATACCAGCAGAGACCTAAAATACCATTGGGGTTGCTATGCCAACAAAGCTTCAGGACATAAAGGGACCACCAACAAATCTGAATCTCAATCCTGACATCTGTGCAACCAGCAGCTAGCTAGCACTGGTGTCAACAATATAGCAGCCTCTTCATAAACACTAGAAGCCTGCTCCAACCTCTCTGTGAATCTGAAGAAGAAGTAGATTGATCTTTCCTTCACTGCTCCCTGATAAATAAGATCAGGCACCATATTTATCAAGTGTGTCAGGGAAGGAAATGAGCCCAAACTGGCTCAAAATTGTCAGCGTGCATGGTGCAAATGTGATCCTAATTTTAGGCTCAGGAGTTATTAAGAAGTTGTTATTAACTGTTGCAACTTGGCAAACTCATACTAATTCATTGAGGATTTAAGAGAGCTGCAGATCTGTTCAACCTGTTTAAGAGTAATAAATCATTTTTTCTGCATTAAATTACTGTCTCTTTATAAGCCTGTCAGTTTTTAATGTGCTGAATGAATTTAATTTTAAGGTTCAGAGTGTTGCAAAACACAAGGAGAACTTCTCCTTGCTAAGAGGCAGTGTAAAAAACCTTAACTACTCTAAAAGGGGAGCATTTTTAATCCTTATAAAACTTTAAGCATGATTCCAAGGACGGGAATGAATGACAGGATTTGTGGATGTGGATGAATGGCTTTAACTTTTGGTTGCCAAAGTGGGATCTGGGGATGACCAGAGGTCACTGAGAAGCTTACAGGAGATCCCCAGAATAATGGTATTTCACTCCCTATACATTTGCACACATAATCTATCCACCCAGTTTGGATGGAGAGATTATAGTTATGCAATTCAATCTGAATCATATCTGACAGCAAAGGGCTCAGATTTGGTTAATTAGAAGAAATAAATGGAGGTCTTTAGTCCTATTTGGAGCTCCTGATACAAAAATGTTTAGTAAAACTCCAACATGACTTTACCTCTTAGATATGATCATATACAGTATACTCAATCTGTAAATTATTACAGTGACTGAGTGACATTTAAGAGCTTATCACGGATTCACCGATAAACCCTTAAATGTAAAACAGATGAGATCTCTTTTGGGTCCACTTTCTACTTGTTTTACTGGAGAAATACATCATAGACAACATTAAAGGCTTAATCGGGGGACAAATACACCATCAGTGACTGAAGGAAGATATTTCACAAACAGTCATAATACAGTACAATGTCGGGGCCTGTTTATAGAAAACCAATTTGGACACCATTGGGCAATCTTGAATTATTCAAAGAAAGAACAGGCTGTTGTTGTCCTTATAGAGCTCAATCAATAGAAGAAATATAATGTAAGACTGCTGCAACCAATCACGTGGCTTAAATAAATATTCTACTGTAAAGAAACCCGGTAGACTACTGCACACGCCTTTTTGCTCCGCACAATTACGCATGAAAACTGAGATGAAATGTCTGCACTGGAGATGATTTGTAATCAAAATGCTATCTGCTTTTTGACATGAAACATAAAACATCCCACACTTCTGTCACACAGGGACAAACTGAGAGTGGATTACATCTTGTTTTACTATGTTTGACAGCGGCTGCCAGAAAGCATACACCTACTCCATAAATCGGTTGTAGCAATGCCAGGTTTTGGAAAATGAACCCAGAGTGTCATCCAAGACAGTTGGAGTGAAATATTTCAGGGTAAATAATAGTCGACAAAGAAAATAGATTAGGATCATGCAAAATCACATCAAAAGTGATGTGAAGTATTTGTCTTATTAATGGGATTTTCATTAAACTGCCATTTAATATCGTAGCAATTTTTAACAACATTCCTGTGCAAGATGGCTATTCCACAATATTGATGAATTCATCTTTATACTAACGGGTAAATCCCAAAAAGCTGTAAAGATAAGACTTGAAGCAATTTAAGCTGCTCACACTACAGCAAGTCCTGCCAAGACATGGATTGTTAGTTTTTCTCTTACCTCCAACACACAGCAATGACATTTCTTATATGCGCCTTTAGTACAGGGTCCAGCTCCTTCACCAGCTTCCGTAATTGAGCTAATCTGTGCAATATAGAGCCTGGGAATGAATCGCTGGGCTGGAGATGGAGATGGAGAAGCCTGCCGTCGCGAGAAGAGACAGGGCCCGGCAGGGCTCGTTACGCCAGACAAAAATAAAACCCTTCACACTTCGAGAGTGAACGCCAGCGTCGCAATCCTCTGTGTCTTTCTTTTATGACGTGCCTGTCTAAATTTGAGACTCTTTTGCTCCCTTCTCTCTCAGCTCTCCGCTCCCCAACACACAGACATCTTGTTCAGCTTCAGCACCCCCGCTGCGTGGACAGCGCCTGGCAGTGACGTCAGAGCAGTGGTGACGGTGTGTATGGGTAGGGGGAGGGTGGAGATGCTGAAACGCCACATTATTAGCCTACCCGTCCATATTTACAACACAGTTCTCAAAGATTTCTTAGGAAATCCTCAGTTGGTATCCTCAGATAATTAACATGGAGTCTTCAGTGAAGAATATTGTGATAATTGGCCATCCGATCTATTCTAAATCTTAGTGATGCAGAAACTGTTGTGCATGCTTTTATCTCCTCACGCCTTGATTATTATAACAGCCTGTTCACTTGTCTTAATCAAAAAAACTCTGAAACGACTGCAGACTGTACAGAACTCAGTTGCTCGGCTGTTAACCAGGACAAAGATGGTAGGACATCACACCAGTTTTAGCCTCTTTACACTGGCTCCCTGGTGGTTTTAGCAGATTTTAAGATCTTATTGATTACTTTTAAGGCTCTTCATGGCCTGGCTCCAGATTATATTTTAGACCTTGTAATCCCTTATGAAGCTTCACGTAGTTTGAGATCTTCGGGCAGGGGTCTCCTGTTTGTTCCTGAGTCCAGGTTGAAAACTAAGGGGGACAGAGCTTTTGCTATCAGGGCCCCGAGGCTCTGGAACAACTTGCCTGAAGAAATTAGGTTGTCTGAGTCAGTGTCTTCGTTTAAGTCTCGTCTCAAAACATATTTTTATCTGAAAGCATATCCTGATTTTACCTGAACTGGCTGTATATTTTATTGCTTTTGTGTATATTATGGGTTTTATTTCTTGCGGTATTTTATTTCTCTTGTTGTGAAGCACTTTGTACTTTGTTTTGATAAGTGCTCTATAAATAAAGCTTTATTATTATTATAATTGATTTAATATTAAATCAATATTACCCAGCCCTACTTCTAAGGAAACACTAGAAACTGAAAACATTTCTGAGAGATGCAGGGACTTTCCTGTAAGAAGATAATGACGACATGATTTAGTTAAGTGATACTTGACTGGAAGCACATGAAGTGTTGGTGCCCAAGTTTGCAGAATACAGAAAAAGCAAAATAGATCATGTCATAAACCGTTCATCTGTGCGCCTTGGTGTGACTGACTATCCCATTAGCAAAATCGGAGCCAGGATCAGCTGTGTTAAAGCGTGTTGCATATTTACTTCAGTTTAAAAACAAACAAACTCTGCCAACAACTATTCTGATACGCCCTTAAGCGCTGGTCCAAGAGTCAAGACTGTTTCCTGTGTGGTCCAACAGCTCTCCCTGCTGGATCACAACACCCACTGCATCTTTACAGTCTCTCCTTTAGTGTCAGGTCACCAAAATCTCACAAACGCATATTTTTCCAGTAACTTCTAGTGGTATCTAGCCTTGCATATTTGAGAGGGAGAAACAAGTTGTTTTGGGGTTTGATTTAAACTTGAGATGGGGCATTTTGAATAATTAGAGTACATAGAGTGTTTCACAACTATTCAAAAAAAAGCAAAACTGCACACATTCAACTTTTGTTGGAAACATTTTCAGTATGGTTTAATGAACATAAAAAATACAAATATACTTCACAAATATATAATATTCTGACAACATGTGAAACTGCTTGTCCATTCAACAACCTGCCATTATCAATGTAAATTCAAACATGTATACCCCAACATTTAATTTTCACCCCTTCCAGTTTTTTTTCATGCATTCTAAATAACACTATGTACACATTCCCCACCCACCAAACGCCAAATGGCATTTATTGTAAACCAATAATTAGGCTTGTCTTACCGGGCAGGTCATGGTCCTGCTGATACTACACAATAAGATTTTTATCCAAATGTACTTAATTAAAGCAGTTCAGAAGATCAAATTACATTACATTTAATGAAATCCCTGAACTGTAAAAACCCTCAACATTGCCACACAGATTTACATTCACAAAAAAACTCATGTGCATGAATACACATATTCTACAGAATACACATATTCATTAAGAAGAGGCATGTAGATATGGACTGTGTGTGTGGTCTTTTGAAGTGTTTGTACCCTTGCCTTTACTATCCTTGAGCTATTCATATGCTCTGTTGAATGGCACTGACTTGAACTAATACCACTGCCATGTGTCCCTCTGATGCAGGAATGAAAGGGTCTCCAGCTGGAGTCTCCTCATAGCTTCTCACTGACAATACATAAAAGCATGAAGTTAGAAAATATTCAGGAATAAACATATATGGGCTTCGAGGCTTGAAAGAATTACAACCACATTTAAATGAAAAATGGTAATAATAATGGATGTTTTCTAAAACAATTTGCTCCTTGTCAGGCAGTTAACCAAGTTTATCTGAGCTGGCACCACAAACCTGCTTCAGACCTGACCATACACTTTATACTACTCATCTATGGACTCACAGGTAAAGCAATCGTCTGTGTAATGACTTGGAGGATTACTAATACTGCAGTAGATAAGAAATTACACTCTTGTAGATTCTGCACTTAGGGGGATGAAGGCATCTGATCGATGGCAAAGAGAGCCTAGACATTTGAAAATGACTTAACAGTTTGACCAATGAAGACATTTTTTTCTCTTGTATGAACAAAATGTACAAGCGGTCCAGACCGGAGGGATAGTCTGCCTTTCTTCACAGGAAAAGACACTTGTTAGACTTAAGAAATATAATGGCTTCATCTGAATGAATTTGCAGTTTGAATTTAAAACCAAAATTAATTCATGATTTTATTGGCATATTTTGGCAGAGAAACTTATACTTTTGGCAGTTGTTGGAAAATTCTCTCCCTCCAACAGCTACATCAGGGTCCTTAAGCAGGTCGCTGTCCAGTATTATCCTCTGTTGCACCTGACAGTGTTAACATCACCTACTGTAGGCTGTAATATTCTCTCGTCTATTATCTCGATGACTGTCACCTCCCCTTGACCGCCTCTCATATTAGTCATGGACCGCTTTGCTTAAGAAAGATGTTTCTTTTTTTATGTTAAACCATTCCCTCTTCATGTCTGTCACGTTGTTGGCAGTTGTACTATTAATATTGTCTAACTGTTTTGGCTCCTCTAATACTACTACACTTACACTGCTAACTGCAATCTTAGGGGCGTTAATTATGCTAATGATCAAATCGCTTGAACGCACATCTCCTCATGAACAGGTGGCATTCAGTTGAGAGAGTTTGGTGAATCTGACTGGGAACGCTCATACAAGCAAGTCTCACGAAAAAAGTAAGAGAAGTTTAGGATAAGAATACAAAAATGTTCTTGCATGAAGCCCAATATTTTAGCAACCACTCCTAATGATGATGAAACATTTAAACCCAGTTTAGCACATAGAATTATACATGTTTAAAAAAATCAGGTTTAACCTTAATGCTTTGATGGAGAAAAGATGACTGTGTGCACATTCAATCCTATATTTAGGCAAGGTGAAGGATAGGGGATTCATTAGAAGAAGAAGAAGCATCAGTACACTGGATTATAGCTCCCAATCTTCTTTTTTTATGTTTCAACCCTACCAGGTTGAGTCTGGGAGACATTAGTTACCTGTCTAGATGAGAGAGTAATTCGCAAAGCTGGGACAGCAGGGCACGATGTTTGTGGGGGTTTCCTTCTAGCACTCCACTAAGACGACTCAGGTATGAGTCCAGGTTCCCAAGAGACGCTGTCTCGCCTGTACCTGTTCAGAAAAGACACCGAAGAATTTAATCCACACATGCTCTTAAGGTGAAATATCATGGAATTTAAGCGCTGATATGGCAATCCAATTCTTATGAGTATTAGTGTTCTTAGGAGTGTTAATGAATATTAACATGTTATTATAGCCAGATATTGTAGACTCAAGTGAACTGGTCATTTCACAATGCTAACATTATCATTGCATTTATACTATGGGACTAAACAAAAAACATCTAGCATATTATTGACCAAATATGTTGTCTGCCTCATCTATCTTCCCTCTTGCATTTGTCCTCCGACTAAATACAGCCAACTGACTGCTGACCTGGCAGGGGGACTGATGACAGACTGTTGACCAATGTGTGTTTAATGGCCAGCAAGTGTTGGTGAAGAGCCTGGGTACGCTTCTCGTCCAGCCCCAGTTCAGCCTCCAGGCGCTCTTTAGCGTTGTACATGTCCTTAATGTGCCGCTGAAGCACTGCATTCTGCTCTTCAAACTCAATGTTGGCCTTACGAAGCCGTCGCAACTCGGCCTCTCGAGCTGAAACCACAAAGAGACAATACAACGGGATTTGATGAGTATAAAATTATGTCTTACATGATATGTTTAATGTTAGATGGAACTTACTTGGGTCAGGAGACTTGTTAAAATACCCTGTTAGCTAACAAAGTAATCGCAGAATTTTGTCAAAGCTTTAGCACCCAGCAATGTTAAACACACTGGGTTTGTGATATATCAGAATGATTATTTCCTGTTTTCAGTTTGTCTGTTACCTTTGTTCTGATCGAGGAACTCCTCTGTGAAGATAGGGATGTCGAATCTGCTTGGGAGGTCAGAAGCCTACAGGACATCATCAGAAAATTGGCAACTTAGCTTAGTTTGAAATGTATGTGAAAATGACATATAAACAGAACATACAGTGACAAGATATAGCTGTGTCATGTACCTTTGATAAAGATGACTCTGAACTAGTACTGATGATGACAGATGGAGTGTCTTCTGAAAGAGAAAAAGGTATGTGCATATTATAGCTCACATGGCACAGAGTCATGAAATCACAATTATCTTGCTATTTGCCCTGGTGATGTGTTGGTAATTCCAAAAAAACAAAACACATGCATGAGTAACCAACAAGACATATATTAGACAAGTAGAGCTCACCTTTCTTGATCCTCTTGTCTTGTATCTTGGCACTGGTGATCTGATAGGCCTCAGTCTGCTGATATTCCTTTAGTTCCTGGGCATACTGCATCTTCTCCCTTTCCGCCTCGGCCAGGTAGCGCTGTCAGTGCACAAGTAAGGTTGTGCTGCTTTACCGAGGGCCAAATTCTGTCTTGCTAACAGACAGGTGCTTGATTATTTGAAACCTTTTTTAAAAGCATGTTCTTTGGAAATTGGCCATGAAGTAGATTTTATCATAAAAATGTTTGTCAGCATGCACATTTCACAACCATCGAGCCGAAAAACACGACTGATGAGAAAAATATTTTAGAAATCCAATCAAACACCAGGATTTGACAATGATGCTCCTTGAAGCAAAGCTCAAATACAGCGATAACACTGGCAATTCTATTCTTGACTGTGGTTTCTGTGTGCAATTGTGGATACCAGCCCAGTAACTGGCCCAGTAATAAAGCATCATTACATACCCAGTGCTCACAATGTGTTGTATTGAATATACTATGTTAAACAATACATGTAACATGCATACCTGCAGAACTTGAATAACTACCTGTTTGTCATTCGGGGCTAATCGTGTCCACTCTGCTCCAAGTCTCTTGGTGATTTCTGGGAAAGGTAAGTCAGGGTATCGGGCCCGCATATGTTCTCGGCGTTCATTCAAGAAGCGGACATATCCTGTTACTGGTGCCTTGGGACCATTTGGTAATACCTTCTTTCTTTTCTTTCCCTTCGGCCATCCTCTCTTCTTTGGCTGCAGAGAGGGGGAACAACACTCTCGTGAAGGTAGGGGCTGCTCACTTATCTCTGCTGCTCCTCCTTGCTCAGTAAACAACTACTATACCTACATAATAGGGTTGCAACTAACAATTATTTTTCATTATCAGTTAATATGCAGATTATTTTCTCTACAAATCGTTTTGTCAGTAAAATGTCAGCAAATAGGCAATAGAAAAAATTGCTTGTTTTGTCTGAAAGTCCAAAACCCAGATATATTCAATTTACCATCATAGAAGATTAAGAAGACCAGCAAATATTCACATTTGAGTAGCTGGAACCAGACTTTTTTTGGGAGTATTTTTATTTAAAACTCCCACTCACTCGTTTACTTAAACGATTAATCAACAATTAAAATAGTTTTCCATTAATCTTATGTTGATCCACTAATCAACTAATTGTTCCAGCTCTATTACATACACTCTAATACAGGGGTCTCAAACTCCCGGCCCGTCACACAATTTCACCATGCCACTTGATATCAAATTATAATGAAATCCAGCCTGTAAGTTCTCTCAAACAAATGAGTCAACAACCACTCACACTCCAGTCCAGTTGGTGATGGTAATGCACCTCTAAGTTGGTTGAATTTATTGACGGTTGGCAAACCAGCTTAGAGATGCATTAGCACCACCAGCTGCACTAGAGTGTAAGTGATTGTTTTCAATGACTCATTTACATTCAGTATTTGGCTGATCACCGAGTGAAATCAAGTGGAAAGAAAATAACATTTGGCATGCTAACGTTATCTTTCGTTGTTCGTTCTTAGTTCTTTATTGCACATCAACAGAAACTGATGCAGCATATGCCGATGTTCTGTACTTCACAGGTACATTGGCTCAGCAGGGGAAATGTCTTGAAGAGGTTTTTTTGAGTTGAGAACAGAAGTGAAGACCCTCAAGGAGGAAGGCAGGATGGTTCTTGCTGATCTTGATGATCCCAAATGGCTGATGGACCTAGCTTTTCTAGTTGACATCACACAGGAGCTGAACACACTTAATCTGAAGTTGCAGGCTGCAGGCCAGCTTGTCACTGCAGCTTTTGAAAATGTCAAAGCATTCTCCACAAAACTGAGGTTATGGAAAGCCCAGCTCAGAAATATGTTGATGCCACTGAGAATCTACAGCAAGAATTTGACCAGTGGTTTGCAGAATTCAAGACACACAGTGCCAATTTCCACATTTTTGCAGACCCCTTCTCCTTTGACGTGCAAAATACCCCCTGTGTGCAACAAATGGAGCTCATTGACCTGCAGTGCAATTCTGAGCTCAAAGCCAAGTTCAGAGAGGCAAATGGAAAAGCAGACATGCTTGGACAATTTCTGAGACAATTACCCCCATCCTTCCCAGAGCTTTAGAGAATGTACAAGCGAATCATGTGCCTTTTTGGGAGCACATATCTTTGTGAAAAACTATTCTCCACCATGAACTTCAATAGATCAAAAGTACAGGTCCAGACTCAGTGATGTCCATCTTCAAGCCATACTGAGTGTTTCAACTGCCACTTCCCGTACAGCGAATGTGGCCAGGTGTCTGGCAGCAAGCATTAGGCAAGAAAGGCTGAGAATGACTGTAAATAGTTAATGTTGAGAAGTACCGAACAGTTGAACGATCAGCGGCCCCCAGGTAATTTGAGTTTGAGACCCCTGCTCTAATTCTACAGCCCTGCAATAAAGATTATACTTTATATACGTTTCAGAGAGGTGTTGATTTTTCTTTATGCTCATTTAGGAGGCTGTAGTTAGTGGTGCTGTTGAATTGTATTAAGTTAGAGTGAGAGGTATTTTTTTTTTTCTGTTAAGGTTAGATTTCTGTTTTATTTATCGACACTGTGTCTGTCCTTGTTTCTACTATTCTGCTCAACCGTTAACAGGACATTGCCATAATATAGCATATATGCTTGGCCAACCTGCCCTGTATAAATAAAAAGTTAAATACATTTCTAATAATTTGTCCCCTCCTGTAACATTATAACCTTTATGAAGAGAGGATTTATTGCAGGGCTGTTGTAATAGTGAGAATTGCTTTTAGCTACCTATTAAACTGGGAGATGAGTGTAAACAGTTTAAGTCCTTAAACAAAATGGTCAAAATCAAATATTTGGTTCCAAAACTTGACAGCTTCATTGCTCCAACATAGGAGGCAAAATTAAAGCAATTTACAAATTCTGTAGATCCTGGTCAGATGTAGCAGTACCCACCTCATCTTGTGGTTGATCTGCTGAATGTGAAGGTTTGGGCTGATGTGATGCATCACTCTGTTCTTGTTTGATCCCTCCCATGATCTCCGTCCGTGCAATTGACTATGAAAGTGGGATAATGGGTTTTAATCCGTTAGGGTTATGCCATGGGAAGTCTGTGCATAATAACATAGCAGAAGTTGTAAAAAAAAATATATACATATATATGCGCGCAAGAGTACATTTCAGCATTATTTTCGCCGCAGGGATGCCGCTTAAGCTAACAGTTAACCTGACTGCTAGCAGTTCAGTGCAGCTAACTGGTCGCAGTACGCAATTCATACACACAACGGACAATATCCAGATAATACGGTAGCTGAGCCAAACTGCTCACTCTTCACAAGGAAAAATAAAATACAGGAAAATATATATTCGTGTATACAATAATGTTTATTCACTCAGGACAATGACTGCTTTATAGAATTATTTCTACTTTTTTTGATAAACGTCTTCCAACTCACCCGATATGATTCCCTCGGCAAAACAGGAAGAGAACCCTGTCTGGCATATGATTGGTCGGTACGGAGAGTCATGATTGGTTGGCTGGATACCCACATTCGAACTAATCGCCTACATAAACCTAAATTCTTCAAGGATGAAGGTTTTCCCTAGTTTCATACATTTCTTAAGGGACTGTATTGTAGTGGAGTTGAAGTATAAAGTAGCACAAAATGGAGTCCAGTACAAATAACTCAAAATTGTACTTAAGTGCAGTACTTTAGTAGTTACTTTTACCACTGACCGTCCCTACTATTTATGAAATCCCTGAAACTAATGAAAAACAAGAAAGTACAAAAACGGCATACTCTTTGCACTTCATACATATTAACAGAGAGCCCCTTGATTTTCTTTTCTTATATATTATACTTTACGTTATAGTTTACATTTATTTTGTTACTATTGTAAGGTTGATATGATGACAAAATGTCTTATGTGGTTACACTTATAATATGTATGATATTCTGTAATTATTTGTACATAAAACATAAAAGTTTAAATACAAGGCACGATGTACAGATGGGTGACAAAGTGTCTTAATATGGAGTCAGACCACCACGAGCCTCCAGAACAGCTACAGTGCTCCTTGCCAAGTCTGTGGAACTCTACTGGAGGGATGAACACCATTCCTCCACAACATATTCCCTCATTTATATATACAGACTTTATTTAATCAAGTAACATCATTGAGATCAATATCTCTCTCTTACACCTTGGTCCAAAATCTTCCATAGGTGTGAAAGTGGGTTGAGATCTGGTGACTGTAAGGCCGTAGCATTTTATATCATTTTCAACTCACCAAACCATTCAGTGAGCACTGGTGCACGGAACCATCTGCATTTGATGTTTCTCCACTCTTTTATTAAGGTGTTTCCTTAAATGTGTCGGTGGACTGCTAAGGTGAAATAAGTGAAAGTGTACGCAGCCTACCTCATACAACAGAAACCTACTACACATGCTCAAACCCCATATGCCTCATAAGCCATAGTGGCCTCAGGCATGAGAACTGCAGTTGTGCCCATTCTATGTGCCTGATCCGTACTGGCTGCCCGATCCTTTCTACACATGCGCAATATAGGTCCTGTAAGAAGGTTACCGCAAATGTGCCTGTTTTAAAATACTAAAACTAAATCTTTCAAATCAAGATAACAAAATGGTTTTTAATAATTGGAAATTTAATAGTTAATAGTTTACTGAAGTTATAAAAAACCTGACACATGTCAGTGCCCGATCCGTTCTGCACATGTGCATACTTATAATGCGTTTTACTTGAAACCCAGCCCATTGATGTATAAAGAGCCAGCCAGCGTTACTTTATTAACAACACAGTATTATAGTAGTCAAAATTTAAAAAAAGTAAACTCTATAACAGAGGATTACACTGTGATTTCAAAATATATAAATATATGTATACTTTTTTATATTATATACTCTGATGTATATTTATAACAATTTCATAATGACATTATCTGGAACATGTATCCTACATATATTAAATTAATTGTATTGAATCAACACCGAATTAAAACAAAACAGAATTACGTCTTTTTCGTTTTTAATTACAAATGAAGTACAGATTATCTGATGATACACGGACCGAGCTATTACATTTCCAGTGATTAAAGACCATTTTGTTATCTTGAGTGTTAGTAGAATTGTTTTATGATCAGTCATTCACATCACGAGTAATTTTGAACAGGCACATATTTGTTGTAACCCCCGTTGACTGACAGGACCACTTTTGCGCATGTGCAGAACGGATCATGCAGCCGGTACGGATGATGCACTGACACACCCGCTTAGGGTCAAGTCAAGCGCAATCCTCACAACATGGCGGCCTACCCAAAATTCAACACGGCGTGAGGTCAACTTGACGTTCCTCATAGTTTTCGCGCTGTTAACTCAAAATTGTGCAGCTGTCAATCTGAGTAAGTGCAGTTGACAGCATAAGGCTGTGAAACTAGTTCCAGTTAACCTTAAAGTAAAGTTATTATTAGGTGGCTGTTGCATTTACGTTGGCTGTAGAGCAATTATTGGGATATGTGTTTTGAACCCAGCTCTTTGTAGCTCTGGTGTCAATGTGGTCCAGTGCCAATTAGCATGGACAACTGTGTTGTTTAAATGTAAGATATGAGTTTTAACAAGAAGTAGGCTAATATATTTGGGAAAATTCTCCTCCAGCTGGTTAGTGGCTTCACCCTGACTATAGCAGGATGAGAAAATCACAGTTCAAATCCCTCTATTATAAGCATTGTGTTATACCAGTGTTATTTTGTGTTAATTATTTTGTGAGGGATAACTTCGGGACATAGCACTTCATCAGTGAGCATATTTGTTTCACTTTTCTTAATGTCTGAGTGCATGGTGAAAAAGTACAGCTTGTGTTGTTTTCTTTCTAACTATTGTAATGATAATAGTCCAAAATTATGTGAAAATGCATAGTTTGTAATAAAATTTTGTATGACCTCCAGAACGCCCCCAGGCCAGATGACCCGCTTGATTTGGACCTGGTCAAATGTGGCCTAGACGTTAAAAAAACAACAACAATGAAATCTCCTTTTTTGAATTTTCAGAAATAGAATGAAGAAAACAAACAATTTCTGATTCATAGTCTGAGCCTTTATGCCACACACATTTTTTGCCCTTGTAGCGCCCCCTAACGGTCTATTTCAAGGAAACTTTCAGGGCATGTTTCAGATTCTTATGTGGACATATCCTGTAAGTTTTGTGATGATTGGCTCAACTTGTTGACTTTGGTCTATTTATGTGCTGTGCCACGCCCCTTTTGAAGTTCATTGGCCAATACCTTGAAAACTAAATAAAATATCCACAAGCTTTATACCACATTTGATAAGCTTTGTCCAATTGATGATCCACTGAAAAATTGGTAGCAATCGGACCTACGGTTTAGGAGGAGATGTCAAAAATGTGTTTTTCAAAAAATTCAAAATGGCGGAAAATTTAGTTAGGCGGACTTTAGTGGTCCAAGAGGCTTTTTTTGTCGAGCACATTTGCATGTTCAAAATTGCATTTTTGGGCCTCAATTACAGCGCCACCTTGTGGCCGATTGGGCTAATTTTTCTGTGGAAGCACATGAACATCATTTCCAGTTACTGAGCCAAGTTTCGTGTTTCCAGCTCACAGGAATTTGAGCCAAAGCAGCAGACAACAACAAATAATAATAAACCGGCACAAACATAAAAGGGTTTCAGCCTAATCAGGGGATGAACCCCTAGTAATGTTTTTTTTTGAAGAATTTAGAAAAGAATCAATGTGGAAAATGAAATCTGAAAGAATGTGTATCCCAGTATAACTTTTGCTGGAAAAGAAAAAACTTCACCATATTAACCAAGGTTATTAGGCATGATGTGAAGTACAGGCCTTACACAAAATAAAATACTTGATGGTAGGCCATCATCTGTGCATTATAGAGGGGGTTACATATTTTGACTGCTAGTCCAGCCTTGTAAGACAAGTACCTTAATCGCTTTGTTATGAAAAGCGCTATTTAAATGCAAGGCATTATTATTCTGATGATTATTATGATTGTTATTGGTTACCCTTTATGGGGGCTTCACAACCATTTACAACAATATCCAAAGGTACTATAATTTGCAATGGACACGTGGATTACAACCTAAATGTGCGGCCAAGCAAATAGCGTCTCGGTGCTATTTGCAAGGATGTAAATTAGGTAATATGCATACAATTGGCGCAAAATTTGCCCCTTGGGTCCAATTCACAACCAGCGCTAATAGCCACACTCAGAGTGAAATTATTTGCGTCTTCAGAGAGTTGGTGGTAACTGAAGCGCACTGGAAAGGGGCGTCACAGCCGGACTTTCCAGTGATCATGGCAGCAGTGATTGTAGCCAGGCGAAGCAATAGCGCTTCACAGCACATCAAATGCGCACAGGTGGCACAGAGACAGTACAATACCTGATATTCACCATGAGGGAATGAAACTGTAAAACAACATAAAACCTGCTGCTGTGAGAAACAGAGACGGAGGTTACGAACTGTGCCAGTCCTGCAGAGAGCAGAGTAGGAGAGAAAACAGCTCTCATGCGCCCACAGGCATGACGCACAGTTAAAGCACCCGAATAACAATCACTCCACACAGGGTGAGTCATAGAAAAATAAGACATCCCGCAGATAGAAACGAATGAAAGAGCAGGGGGAGTTATTAGATAATTAGAATACTTATAATTAGTATAAGTTCTTTCAAATCAAACATCTCTTTCCACATGAGTGGAAAGTTTTGTTCTTGCAACTGCATTTGTTACTTTTGCTTAACTATGTCATGTGATCTGCAACTTCAGTACACCTTAAGAACAAATTTTACCGGGACCATAGAAAATTGGAGATGAACATTTAACAGACGCAAAACAAAGGCAATTGCACTCAGCTGCATAACTTTATGGGCGTTTTTGCACTGTAATATTAGCGCAATATCTTTTGTGAATAGGACCTTAAAAACGGCGCAGATAGCCGCAAATGTGCTGCCATCAGCGGCCGCAACTCATTCTTTGTGAATTCGCCCCTCAGTAGTCAAACCACCTGGCTAGAGAAAGTGCTGCCTAGGTTCAGTACTAAAATGGGTATCTTTCTGTTTTAAGTTCTGTGTTGCAAGAAAATTGAATGTATTACTTTTGCACTTTAAAATAACTGGTCAGAAAAATAAAATCATGGTTTATGGTAAAAACTAAGTTTACGGTCCTAAAATTATTTACAATTGATTTGGAGTAATTTTATTTATGGTAATTGTGTTGGCTTTGTGTAGTGCTGCAAATGTTTTTGTAAGCTAAACAGCCATAGGAGAACCCCCCCCCCCCCCAAAAAAAAAAACAGTTCTGTCAATCTACTAATTGTTTCTAGTTGCAAGTCTGCCCTCACCTGGACTCCTGCATCTTTTCATCTTTTACACAAATGACCACAATGGAAATAAGTCTTGGACATATCCATGTTTTTGTTGTGGCATGCGATTTGATATTCTTGTGATGCTAAACATTAAAAACCAAAAAAACAAAAACCAAACATACATTAAGAGTAAACTTAAACCATGGCCACAGAGCAATGAAATTATTTTAATAAGCTTCATCATGGAAAACAAGTTATGCAAATCTTCAGTATGCAGCACATCATTGCACCCACCATAAACACGACAGTATATATTTAATGTGATTAAGGGAACAAAATTTTATGAGCTGCATTCTTATAAAGAATTTATATCTATAGTTCAACAGTTAACCAGCAAGGCCACAAAAAGGTCTGTTAAATGTTTAATGCTCTGAAATGTCACCTCAAAATTGACAACATAAAAACTATATTGTGCACCTCATCCCTTTATTGTCTGAATTATAGCACAGATTAATTTAAGCAGCAGTGGGAGGGGAAAAAGGAGGAAAAAAAAAAAAAAAAAAAAAAAAACAGCTTACACATGATCATCCCCACAAAACAGCCTGAACCAGTCAAGTTTTTATTTTCTTTTATTTATTGTTTACAATTTTTGTAGTTGTTTATTCATTATTGTCAATCCTTTTGGCAAACATTAGTGCTCACTGTGTTCTGTACAGTCCGATAATGTAGACTTAAATTTGTTGGGAAGAGAGGAATGAGGCGAGAGCCAAGTGGGGTGCAGGCTTTTACAATTTGTCCAGGTAGTTGTCCAAGGCTGGGACACCTTCCTTGAGACCCTTACGTTTGCGTGTCTCGGTGACAACTATGCCGGGCTTGCTTGTAGGGTCCATTGGGTCTCCGGGGAGGATCTGCCAATGGTCAAACACACACTGTGGGAAGGCCTGGCCACCAGTGTTGGAACGAAGGTCAGCTGTGAAACCTGGGAACAGACAGAGCAAAGTATATTAATACCTTCCTGCCAAGCCTCCATTACAGGTAAAAATAAAATAAAAAATAAAGGGTTGCAAGGCGTGAGAGTGCAGTAGTCACAAGTGTTGGAATGAACATGCGTTTTCCTCTCTGGTCAATAGCTAGGGGCTTTCAAGATTATATGGTAGCTAAAATTACCTACTCTGGGTTTGTAGGGGCACTAAGAAGATGTGGATGTTAACATTAATGTATAGCAATTACATGATAGGCCCTTGAGTTTAAAAAAAACCCCCTCCAGGCTACAGTTAGCTTATTACTCATAGTGCTCCTTCAGTGCAATGAACTCACCCCCCTCCCCCTACTCCTCAAGTCCTTTGTAATTTTACTTGAACCTGAAGACTTTGAATTCAGTATTGTATAACAGAGCAGTGAGAGTGAAATAGATATCGTGTGTAAACAATTTCAGTCCGATATGAAAATTCAAAGCCATTTCTAATCTCCCAGTAAAACTATGACTCAAATCTCAATTTCAGACATAAATGTCATTTGTTTGTTAACTAAAACCATTCCTTAAAATGTAACTAAAATGAATGGAAGACAAAAACTAAATACAAAATCGGTTGAAAATTATCACTGGTTTGAGAACAATGTTTTAGCTGCGCTTTTCCAACAACATCCCTTTAAATTAGTTAAATGAGGACTTACCAAATGACTCCATGACAGGCAGGTAGGCCTTGGTAACACGCATGGGTGTTCCCATGACACTGACCTCCTCAAACACGTGACCACGCCTCCTTGTTAACACACCATAGATTCCACCCACTGCAGTTGCAGGACACTGCAAAGTAGACAAGAGAAGTCATACATACAACACTCAAACTTGGGAAATGACAGGCAAGTCAACGATGGGATTTCACAATTCTGGCAAATACCTATCAAAATCCTTTGTAACTTAAACTGTGCCCTGCCAAACCCCCCTGGAAACGCGTCATTTACGACTGCATCACCCGAACGCGCTGATTAGCAGAATGAAATAAAAACGGACTGGAAGGAGTCTCTTCACAGCATTCAGGCAGCCTCTCACTGCAGATTCAGACCATGCCAAATCAATAACTAATGCTATAGCAGCAATTAACACTGCAGATATGTGGCCATACTTGGTCGTAGAAAATACAGAATTTAAGCATATGGTCAAAGTTCTTGAGTCCCGCTACAATGTGCCTTCACGTGTGCATTTGTCAGTGCCTGCGCTTTGTAAACCAGCACAAGCTGCAGTTGTTCAGACATTAACAGTCTTATGGTGGAGCATTACGGACATTAGTTTTATTTTCTTAATATGACAGTATTTGAGTGAATTCACTGTTATTAATAGGAGTCATGGCCATGAGCCACTGTTGAATGTTTACATTTTTCAAAATAAAATTAAATACTGTTATCCCTGCTGTACTGAAAATGTGCCGAACCAAGGTACATACAGAACTGTGAGTTTTGTGTACCGTTACACCCCTACTATATTAATACATGATTCCAATGACTATTCATTGTTGAACTGATTAAAGGATTATCATAAATGTATGTTTGCAGTCACATGATTCTGATATAGATATTGCATTCATGAGAACGGGACGACAACCCGAAAACAGAAGGCAGAGGCATTTAAAAAAAAAAAAAAAAGGGAACATGAACTTCTCAGATATCATCAGGTAACTAGAACAAACAAAATACAGACTCCATCTCCAGTAACACTTACCTGGATCTCCACCAGGTACACAGGCTCCATCATTTTGGGTTCGGCTGTGAGCTCACATGCATACAGGGCTCTGCGAGCTGTGGGAATAATCTGACCACCACCACGGTGAATAGCATCTGTATGCAGGGTCACATCATGGACGTCAAAGCGAATGGCACGCATGTTCTCTTCACAGAGGACACCCTAAAGACAACATTGAGACACAAATTTTAGGTAAAGTACATCTACTGATCACTGGGATCACTATCCGAACTTAAGACTTTTAGCGGAGTGCAATGAACACTGAATTCTTTGGCCCCCTTACCTCCTTGACTGCCCACTGGAAACCAGCCACAACACTATCCTTGATCTCATTAAGGTACTGCACTCCCTTGGTAACGTCCACCAACATGTTGGGGCCATTTCCATCAGGTCCGAAGCACCAGATCTTTCTGGCCTCACCGACATCCCACTCATACTTTTCGGCGAGGTAGCGGGCACGGGCCTTGAGCTCCTGACGAGCGCTGACCTCACCCTTCTCAATGTCCTCTGCCAGGCCATCTTCGAAGGGACGGGCCTTCATGAACAGACGGTTGTGCTTGTTGGGTGACTTTGACAGACACATAACACTTGATTCTGAGGCGACGGTCTCTCTGTAGGACACCACTGGATCAGATTTCTAAAAAAGAAAACAAGTTTCAATGCAGACATGTTCACCTCAAGGAATAATATCAAGATTACATCTTTCACCATTTCCATTAAATTTTGATTTGCTTTTAAAAATCACCTTGAGTGGAATGCAAGCATGATCCTCCTCTAGATCCTTCAGACAGATCTCCAGATGTAGCTCTCCAGCTCCAGCGACGATATGTTCTCCAGACTCCTCAATGATACACTGCACCATAGGATCGGACTTTGACAGACGCTTCAAACCCTCCACCAGCTTGGGCAGATCGGCAGGGTTTTTAGCCTCCACAGCAACTCTCACCACAGGGCTGACACTGAACTTCATCACTCTCATGTTGTGTGCCTGCTCATAGGTGGTGATTGTTCCAGTCTTAACAAGGAACTGGTCCACTCCAACCAGACCCACGATGTTACCACAAGGCACATCTTCAATGGGCTCAACATAACGGCCCATCATCAAAATGGTCCTGGCAATGAGCAAAAGACAATTCAGATGTGACCAAATATCTGATAAGTTGACTTCACATAACTGACACTAACCAATACATATCAACTAAGTGATCAACAGGCCAGATGTTCCACCAACCTCTGAATCGGCTTCAAGTAGAGGTCATCCTTCTTTCCAGGGACGAAGTTTGGTCCCATAATGCGTACTTTCAGGCCAGTAGAGACACTTCCAGAGAACACACGACCAAATGCATAGAAGCGACCCTTGTCAGTGGTGGGGACCATCTTTGAGATGTACACCATCAAGGGAGCCTTGGGGTCACAGTTCTTGATACCTGTTAAAGAAAAAATTGGTCTGACCATCAGTTTGAGTCCAAGAACAACTACAAATCCAAGCACCACTACAAATCCAAGCCACATCTGGCTCACTGACCTGCCCAGGTCTCACCATGAGCAATTACTAAAATGATGCATGTGCTGTGTACATTTAAACGTTTTATTCTTGTGCATCAGCAAAATTAAAATAAACCAGCTTCATACCCATGGCAGCCTCATCATCACCAGGTCCTTCATAGAGCAGCTCGCAGCGGTACCTCTGGGCAGTGACAGGGGAAGGCAGGTGGATGGTGATCATCTGCAGAAGGGCTTCTCCTGCAGGCAGCCAACGGCGCATCACAGCCTTCAGGAGAGGCTTACCCTCCTTGTCCTTGTCCTCAGAATCCAGTTTGATTTCCAGCTTCTGGATCAGTTTTGCAGTCTCTTCCTTCTTGAAGTTCATGATAGCATCGAACACCTGAAAGGAAGTTAATTTGAATTAGTCAACTGCAATTTAACATGACCAAGCCAAGGATGTGCAAATTACGTTTCTGTGCCCTGCTCAGACTGAAGGTTATCATCACTGCTTACTCAGGTCAAAGTGAAGAATGTTGAAGTCATCACTTGCAGGCACAGTAAGAGTTTATTTTGCTCAGTTTTGACCTAATTACAAAATGTGTTTCTTTGAACAATGCTGCCTTTAAAAAAAAAAAAAAAAAAAAAAAGAAAAAAAAAAAAAAAAAAAAAAAAAGGACTGTACCTTAACGATATTTAAATAAAATTAGAGTCCTGTCGTTACCTTAAAGATGGGGTCCAGGATAAGAGCAACAAAGGTGCGGGGGAATTTTTTGCCGTCAGCTCCATTAGCAGTCTTGAGGAACTTTCCAGTCTCTGCGTCAAAGTACCTAGAATTCATGAGGTGTAAACATTACAATAATCAAATTAAAAAAAAAATTCAAACAAAATCTCTTGCGTGCTCCCGTCCCTCTAGAGCGAGGGAGTGATTGTGTGTGTCCAGACTGCTAGCTGGCTACGTTCCTCAAATCACATACTCTTCATTTGGTAAATCAAGTTCTGAGATTGAGAGACTCACCTATCACCCCACAGCTTCTTCATCATGTCTTCCACCTTCTTGCAGTGCTCAGCTGGTGTCAACTGGGTGTTGCCCTTGGCAGCAAACTTAGCTGCATACATCTCAGCGAACTGCTTCAGGGTGAAAGCCCAGCCATGGAGTCCAGAGCCAAAGCCAACAGTACCAATGACTGGATCGACCTTTGAGAGTTGACAACACATAAATGTTTAAGTTAGTTATGCAGACAGTTGATAATATTTTACTTTGAACACAAGATTAATAAGAAACATATTAATGTCTCAGTTCAGGCACTGGACCCTTCAAATTCTTTCAGTTTACTTAAATTTACTGTCCCAGAGTTAAGCTGGATCACAAGAGTGAAAATTGACTAACTGACCTTTGATCAATAGTATAACCCATATTTGCAACTGAACCTTTTAATTTCAAAACCTGCAAGTTACAGGAATCTGATTTTTAAAAACTGATGATGGCTGTTTTGATTGTTGCAGAGTGGTGCAGTCCATAAATTGAGAAACAGGAGGAGTGAATTGATCATGACTTGTTTGGAAATGCACTGGACAGATGTTTGAGCCACTGATCCTTGAATGGCTGGTCATATTTTTAATAAAAGGGCAACACACACACACACAAAAAAAAAGGTGTCAAGATGCACAGCAACACTCAAGAAAAGCAGCAATTTTAATTGCAAAGGCACATTCCATCTACCATACCTTTACTACACCTGTCTGAATGGTGTGTCCTTTGTGTGCAACAGGCATCCAGACACAATGAGGCAGTTTTGCACTTAAGATAAAGGTTTAGACAGCCACTCACCTGGAGGTTGCCCATAGGTCCACCTTCATCTTCTCCGTAAGTGGAGATGATCACATTGACTGACTCAACAATACGCTGGAAAGTCTGGTAAAGGTCTTCAGGTTCAAGCTGCAACTCCAACAAGGCACGGTCCATCTTGTTCATCATCAGGACTGGCTTGATACGCTCACCAATGGCCTGACGGAGCACTGTCTCAGTTTGCACACAAACACCTGGCAGGGATACACAGTAAGACAATTTAACCCATGGGAAAGTAAATAAATGAGTCTAATTTCACACAAGCAGTACAATGGTAAATATAGTATGACGGATACTGCCTTTTTTATTTTTATTTTTTAACACTTGCCAAATCAGAACTCAGGTTTTTCTGTAGCAGTGCACATTTTAATGGAAGAAACTTCTTCCGAGAAGAATAAATAAATAAATGAATAATATGCGCACTGGAGATTTTTTGAAGACAAAATTATTAGCAGGCTGCCCGTGGGCAGATGTCTTAAAGTCTGTGTTTGTAAACATTTAAACAAATTGACCCACTTTTACATCATTGTGAATCTGATTTAAAAACAGTCTAATATTTTTTTTGTTAATCAGATGCATATAAAAAGTCACAACTGGCACTGTAAACATTTATTGTTGATTTTATTTGCACTTGTGTCAGCCTGTGGTATTTTGCTTGTGGACTAAGAAAAAAAAAAAATAAATAAGTGAAAAATTGAGAGACTGGTTGGAGGGCGGAGGATTGTTCAGCCTTATCCTTACCAGACACGCAGTCCACTACAACCAGGGCTCCATCAGTGACACGGAGAGCAGCAGTCACTTCAGAGGAGAAGTCAACGTGTCCCGGTGAGTCAATCAGGTTGATCAAGAAGCCAGAACCATCTTTGGTCTGCTTGATGAAGGCCAAGTCATTTTCACCCAGCTCGTAGAACAGGGAGATGGCGCTGAAAGTCACAACAATTTGTTAGTCAGATGTCTAATGTAACAATTCAAATGTCACCAAACATATGCTTTAATTAAAAAAAAAAAACAACAACAAAAAAACAAAACAAAAACCCATGTCTAATTGTAATAGCCAGTATTTCTCCAGAGTTCATATACAAAAATACGGTTAAAAATAAATGCAAATATCAAACATACATGTTGATTCATTCTGGCTGGATGTGTAGGCAATACTTAAGCAAATTATTTCTTTATATAGTGTGCGCTACGACTTGGTTTTTACTTTTTGGTTAGTTATATTGATTGCAAATACGGGAAACAATACGGCAACATTTAGCCGTTCTCGTCAAGATTTGATAAATACTTTCCAGCCACCTCAGGGCTCCTCCCAGTCCAGTAATGATGGTTAAGCACAGATTGATACTAAAAAGTCTGCTATGCATAACCTCACAATAAATAGGATTGACAAAATCTAATGCAGATGTGAAATTCAATAATTGTTTTTTATACTGTTACTGTGCAGAAATTAAGTGGAACAGTAGAAAGTAATTTTAAATTTAAGACATAAAAGCACATCTTTTCGTATAAACCAATTTTCAGCAAATTGCATGTTTTGACTGGCTGAAAGGATTGAAAGAACGCAAGTCCACTGAGGACTAAGAGTTACAGGAATAAATCCTTAAACCTGGAAATGAGCATTTTAGCACCAGTTCCTTTTCTTTTGAATGGGTTTTTGGTTAGATGCCTGAAATAAAAAAGTCTGCTGACAAGCTTAAGAGATTTTCACATTTTGTTCCACAACATAATACGTCAGTAAATATCTCACTCTTGCATTTTGAAGCTTTTACGAATCTTTAAAAAAGGCGGTTGCTAACAAGTGGCTAAATGAGACCACAGAGGACTCCCAGGACATTAAACGTCATCACGGCAAACATGAAAACTCATCTACTCACTAGTCCGCCTTTACAGCCTCGTGTCAAGTGTGTTTTATGTATTATACATAATACATACATGGCTTGCACTCGCACTCTTGGAAACTATTCTAGGTCACGCTAAGGAGGAAAGGCTTTTGTAGAAGAGGTAAGCGCGCAAAATCAGATTACAAGTTTGAATCTTTGTAAGGATTCTCATTGTGAGCAAAACATTTAAGTGTCAAACTTGTTTGCCAGAGCTTCAACGATCCAAAATCCAATGGGAAAAAAATCCCATTGGATTTTTGTTGAGGGAACCAGGGCAACAGTAACTTACGACTTGCCCCAAAAGCAAGACCCACCACCTAGATTCTTCAGTGGAGCAGCTCTGTGAATGGGCTGCCTATTGCCTTATTTTTGGACAAATGACAACGGAGCAGGTCCTACGCGAGAAAAATGTATGCCCACACCACCCTTAAGATTATTATCTAATTGCTACCAAATACCAGCAGTCAGATGCAGTCTTACTTTTAATTAGGGCTGCACGATAGGGTTAAAAAAAAAAACAAACAACAAAAATTCATATTGCGATACGAGTTACACGTAATGAGAATTATCGTTTTTGAATCACAATTTTCATTTTCATAGTAATAACTATTAAAATCATGATTGACATTTGTTGGGGTCAGTATCACATTTAGAGAATGAGATTTGTAGGCCAGGGCATCTCTGCAGCACTACAATACTTCATTATAATGTTTTGTCATATTTTACAGTTATCAAAAAATTGCAGCTTCTGCAATTTGGATATTGCGATTTTGATGAATTGTGCAGCCCTACTTTTAATAATGAGGCATGTGTAAGAGCGCAGTTGAAAATATAGCAAGATACTTACGTAGACTTGATGGTGATGCAACGTTCCTGTTCATCTTTGCGCGTGTCTGTGAAACGGGTCTCACCAGCACGAGCTGAGGCAATGATGCCAGCCTTCGACACAAGCGAGTCTGTCAGAGTTGACTTTCCATGGTCAACGTGCGCAATCACAGACATGTTACGGATGTTGGCCTTCTTGTCCATGATGGCACGGATCTGGTCGACGGTAAAGTTCACCTGAGAGAATAAAGTCAGATTAGAACAGTCAAGAGTGCATACATAGCAAAAGACTATTGCTTAATAGCAAACGCAATGGCTGAATATCTACCCATTTTCTTAACTTACAGCCACCGATGTTCATGTTTTCGTGCACTTCTGTTTCAGTAGTACGTTAGTTGTGAATGAATTTAACCTCATTAACTGCACCCACAGCACACTGAAAATTGCTGCTGACTCAACTGTTCCATACTTGGAAGCGTTTGGTAGACATCATTACAGCTGGGGCGTTATTTATTTTGAACACTTTGTCAGTGCTTATCAGAATATCCAGTGAAGAATAATGATCTGACTAAATTGACAATACAGTCCATGAATCGTTAGTAAAAAAGTAAACAGATTCAACCAAGCAACACCCGGCATAATATGTCGGTACGAATAGGCCACGTGTACAGACTCTGACACTATGCTAAATGCTAATATTGGCTTTATAGCTAAACTAGCAGGCCGAGCTGGGGGGCGCAAAATGCCGGCAAACTGCTTTTTCAACCCGCTGACGTTACAACTTCAAAAACTATGGTGATCACCTCAACACAGTAAACATCATTAAAATACTGTTGTCACACACATTGTTTCCAAATACATATAAATATAGCTGGATTGGGACAAGAGCTAACGTTGGAGCAAAGAGCCGATACAGTAAATGTTAGCTAACACCACAACACCGCAGCGTCACCTAACGTTAGCCATTTCAACCCTTACATGAGAGTTTACCGGTACATTACCACTCAGACCTGCCATAATGCTTTAACTTGGGTAAAGAAGCAAACTACTTAATAAAACAATCCAGAACTGGTTTTCTAGAGTCTCACTGACTCCGTAGAGTTAACGGTACCGATGAGAGAAATGGCTGCCATTTTGTTGAAAGCACAATCCATCCAACTGACATGTAAGTAGCATAGCATCCGTAAAATGCCCAGTCGAATACTTTAATAATAACGTAAGGGACACCTCGATAATTCATTAATTACTCAGAGAACTCTGATTAACTCACCATTTTGACGGATGGTTTTGGATTAGCTTGGTGGAGAAAAGAGACAGGAAGTTTTACACTGCCCACCTCACGATGGCATAGGCAGGGAAGAGACCGCTGACGTCAGAAAACAGGGCTTTATACCGTGTGCGTCAGGCCTGTGCGTCACACGTACTAATGTTACGCATAAGATCATGTGGCTCGTTGCTTCTCAAATCAAATAAAAATCAAATCAAATAGTTTACTGCAAAGTTTACTGTCACATCATACACAATATAGCGTATACTGAAATCCGTTCTACTTGTCGACAAAGTCAAAGGAGCTATTCGTGGAAATTATCCTCCTATCCTCCTGAATGCCGTGAATACTATAGGCTAATTATGAATTCTGCAAAGAATTTGTAAATTCATCACTGTTCATGCCTGCAATAACTTTAAAAATATAATATATATTATATTTTTTAATTGCATATCAGTAAACATAATTTACAGATTAAAGGTTATATTGCTAACATTTTTATGTAGATGAATATTTTAAAAATAATAATACATCCACAGAGCGTTTAGAAAGGTGCGGAATAAAAGTATTACTTTTCCAAAAAAAAAAAAAAATTATGAATGTAAATTAATCATTTAAAAAATCTTGACGGGTCCAAAATGAATGTTTTGTTTATATCTGTGTGAGATGTCTGACATTTTGTTCCTGCTTCTAACAAGGCTTGTGAGCCAGTAGTATAACGAAGTTGGTATCAGGTGGTATAGATGCCAGTTAGTGTGGAAAAATGGACACTGATATTAGCACATATTAGCTATCTTAGCTTAGTAGTCCAAACAACAATAACCCATAAAATTATAGTTCTGCATATTTAAACAAAATAAACAACAACTACAGACAGCCATAGTCCTTAAAACCTAACTAATGTGTTGTCACTGGCTAGATTGTCAAAATTAGAAAAATAACAGCTTCAGTACCTGATGAGCTACGTTAGCATTAGTGACAGTTGTGTCCAGTTACCTAATGTTATAGTTCCCTCAGACAATGTAAAGTTATAACGAAGATGCGTATCAGAGGGGATTTAGAAGTGGGCCAGGGTCGACATAACCGATGTACTAGTACAAGTTTATACAGGGCAACTTGAATTTGGCAGACTGGTCTTTAAGACTGTCGCTCTTATTTAAGAACAGAATGGACGTGGGATCACAATATATTACCGATGTGTCATGTCGAAGGTAGATTATGTTCAGAACTACTGTAAATCTGCTCATTATAGTGTTTTGACCCAAAACATTACTGTTATTGAGGGCCCTATTATGAGACACTTGCTGAGGTACTTGTGGCTAGCTAGCCATATAGCCAGCTGCGTTGAGCTCAACAGCTACGGTACTCACGTTAATATAAAAATCTGAAAAAACTGATACAGTCGTCCTTTCTCCCTGTAGCCATTGTTGCTGTGTGGCGCTCAGCTGTTTTTTATAATCCGCCATGAGATTTGTTTTCAGCAAGAAAACACTTCGACTATTTATAGAGCACTTATCAAAACAAAGTACAAAGTGTTTCACAGAGAGAGAAAAAAAAATACCACAGTGAATGCTAAAATACGTTTAAAAAAAAACAATAAAATAAACAGACAGTTCAGGTAAAATCAGGATATGCTTTCCGATAAAAATGTGTCTTGAAAAGAGACTTAAAAGTAGACACTGACTCAGACAACCTAATTTCTTCGGGCAAGTTGTTCCAGAGCCTCGGTGCCCTGATAGCAAAAGCTCTGTCCCCCTTAGTTTTCATTCTGGACTCAGGAACAGACAGGAGACCCCTGCCCGAAGATCTCAAACTGCGTAAAGGTTCATAAGGGATTACAAGGTCTAAAATATAGTTTGGAGCCATGCCACGTAGAGCCTTAAAAGTAATCACTTAGATCTTAAAATCAATCCTAAAACAAACAGGGAGCCAGTGTAAAGAGGCTAAAACAGGTGTGATGTCCTAGCATCTTGGTCCTGGTTAACAGCCGAGCAGCCTAGAGTTCTGTACAGTCTGCAGTTGTTTTTGATTAAGACAAGTGAACAGGTTGTTACAATAATCAAGGAGGAGGAGATAAAAGTATGTACAACAGTTTCTGCATCACTAAAATAGATTGTATTTTTGCAAAATTTCTGAGGTGATGGTAAATGGACTATACTTATATAGCGCCTTTCTAACTACTCAAAGCGCTTCAACTACATATCACATTCACATACCGATGGCAGTTGGAAGGCTAATCATTCACACACAATTTGGAGCAATTTGGGGTTCAGTGTTTTGCCCAAAGACACTTTGACTGGGATCAAACCGCCGACCTTCCGATTGGTGGATGACCCGCACTACCACTAAGCCACAGTCGCCCACGTGTGATAAAAACATGATTGGAAAAGGATATGGGAAAAGGATGACATGAAGTTATTAACGCTGACACAGAATTTCCTATTGGACCAGTCTAGTGCAGTGCCAGATATGCCCACCCAGTACCTCAGTGTATCTAAAATAATGCCATGATCAGTTGTGTCAAAGGCAGCACTTAAGTCCAGCAGCACAAGAATCAGCACTTGCGATGTGTAAAGCTGGCACTTTTAACAATTTTAAGTTGTGAGTCCGATCTGTGAAGCAATAATGCCACACACAGAACTCCTTGAATTATTTAAGGAATGCCAGAATGTCAGTGGTGGAAAGTAAGTACAATTTTGAGGTAGGCTACTTGTACTTTACTTGAGTATTTCTATTTTATGCTACTTTATACTTCTACTCCACTACATTCGCGAGGGAAATAATGTACTTTTTACAGATTCATACTATTTACACAAAATACTGTATAATCAACAAATGAATCCTGATGTATTATCATAGATTAAGCTACCCAACTGTATATAAAACATTAAGTAAATAAAAATTGGCCACACCTTTACAAGATGTAACATTAAAGTGATGCTTACACATGAATGCATCAATAATCCCAATCCAATAATATATATTGTATTATTCTGAAATGAGTCTTTCTGCATAATGAGTGCTTTTACTTTTGGTACTTTAAATATGTTTTGATGCTAATACTTTTGTACTTTAGCTCTGAATACTTCTTCCACCACTGCAGAATGTTGCCATTTGATGGCAGCAGCATTTAAAGATTAAGCAGAAAAGCAGATTGTTTTGGTTTTTCATTTGGTATGAATCATAATACACAGTTCTACTGCAATACAATAAATCAAACATGTCAGGGATTACATGCTTGAGTCAAGCAATCCTTTCTTTTTGATCACTTACTGCACCTATTCTGTAGTTAATCTCTGTACTTTGACGTCTCAGGGGAAAAAGGCAAAACAAAAGAAAACATTCCTACGTCGGCATAACTACCTAAAATCTTGCATTATTATAAGCATAAAATAGTTACTAAGGAATATTAATGCTGCGTTCTAAAAGAAAACTGGCTCAAATCTGTCATGTCTTGTCATAGGAATAAGTGGGCAGTGGACCAAAAATCAAAAACATGGTTGAACAGATTATTGAAATGTAAGAAAAACCATAATCAACCTACATGCTGCTGATAAAAAAATACCAAGAACAGTATATTTTGAAGCTTATATCAACATAATTCAATTACCAAAAGATTCTAGGATTCTTGATATTCTGTTGGGATAGAGATTCCTCTGTATTGCAGATTGTTCATATTGCATGATTACTTTTTTCCAGCAGATGGTGCCCCAGCTCCACGTCCTGAAACTCCAGCTTTCAGCACACCTGTCTCATAAAACACAGGTAATACTCAACTGTGTTATCGAAAGGATCATTTTACCCTGTATTGAAATGAGCAGTGATTATGTTGTACTCACAGAGATGCCCTGCAGGCTTTAAGACAAGGTTAATGTTACTTTTCTTCTCCGGCTCTATCAATGTGGTAGAAAAACCATGATGTCTTCTTTGATCATGCTGGAATTAATGCACCATTAATCTCCATTTAAACTAAGCTAACTAAAAGATATATTTGGTAGCCTACATTTTTCTTATTCTGTTGATTTAATTGAACCCTGTGTACATTTGCTTTAAAACATGATCTCCAACTGTGTGGCTTTTAAGTACAGTACATATGCAGAGATACAAAGAAGGGTGAGGGAGAAACAACACAATAAGCTGTGTGACAGCTATCAGTTTGGTGGAGAGGGAAATCATTGAGGGCTGCTGTTCTGTTTACCTTCAAAGGACATGTTTGTTTTAAACTCTCAGTGTCAATGAACAAAGGCAACATGAATGATGAGTATTGTTCTTTGTCAAAACTCCTCCCGGAATCTTCTTTATAATTCATATAATTCATATAATTTGAAATATGCTGCTTAATTTTCCTATTATAATTAAGTATAACCTCCATAATACACTCAGGAAGATATAGGCTTATCTGATGATATTATCAAATATTTTAAAACTACAATCCATTTTTGTTGAAAGAACCTCACCTACACCTTTCATTATTGATAAAAAGCACATATCACGTCTTGCCACAATAAATCAGTTTTGTGTAACATTTCATTGCATCTTTGTGCTGCAGTTTTCTATTTGAATTGTGTCAGTCAGCTTTGTCAACATGGTACAGATGAATAGATGGATGGGTAAGAAAGACAAGATAACTCAGTCCTCATTTCTGCAGAGGGTAAACTGGTAAATGCAGAACATTATCGTGTGTGTAAAGGCATACACTGCATTCATCTCCATCCAGACTCTGTGCTGTGGGGCTGTGTTTTTTCTTGACCTTGCTACAATGGCCATCATCAGTTTGATAACATCCTGAAAATTCACATGATAGATTGACCATTATGTGATGAATTGTATGGACATGCTAGTGTCACAAAAGCGCTCTTAAAAAGCATAAAATGATTCCAGGATTCATATTCTGGGAGGAGATGGGGGAAACAAATTAGGCCTTAAATGGACACAGACACGCAGGAATGGTCAAAAACAACAAACACAGTAAATTGAACAAATTTGACAGTGTTAATTACCTCTGAGAACAGGAAATAAACTGTGTAAAATCTTCTCATTTAAGGCCATTGCACCTGATCTGCTTGTCTAGCTATGTGCTGTAGCTCTCAGCGTGCTGGCATATCTGAAAACACTCACACAGAATGACTGACAAGGAGAAATGAGTAATTGACTATGGATTGAAATGACACCAAATTTTTAGAGGGGTATGATTTCTCCCACAACAGCTATCCCTGGTAATGTGTCTTCTTAAAATTTGTTGCACAAAAATATAAATATTAGAAACTTTAATCATTTATGGTAATATCAGAATCAGAATAAATTTAAGGTAATAGGCAAGTATGTTGACACATACAATTTGTGTTTTCAGTAGCTCTCAATATATTAACACATAGCATCAAGAACTAATGCACAGGAGACACACACACACACACACACACACACACACACACACACACACACACACACACACACACACACACACACACACACACACACACAGGCATAAAGCTAAACAAAGACAGCAAAGCTAAACAAAGCAAACTTAATTATATTTTTATCCAGAATCAAAAGTTTAGCTGCTGGACACAAGATATCTCCTACTTCAGTGGTGCGCTGGAGGTTTCAAGGGCCCACATCCCATTTCTGTAAATCGCATACTACAAACTAGCTTGCAAACTAGTTGTGAAGTCACTAAATCATGCTTGTAGGTAAACAAAGCAAAGCAAAGAGAAACTTTCCCCCTAGAAGGCTGTGAAAACAGCATTAAACACACATACAGTAACAATAGTAAAAGTAAAACAGTAAAAGTAACAATAAGCAAAACACATTTTTGAGGGGGGACAGGTCATTCATGATTACAATGGTGAGATAACCATCCGATGTTCTCCTAAAACCTACTACCACAGTTTTTGTAAATGTAATTGTCCTCCCAAGAACGAAGGCATCAGTTGTTTCAGCACCTGCCCCAAAGTGACCTATATGTTTACATTCAAGTGACAAAGTTGTTTACCGCTTCCAACCCTGTTCCAAAAGCGTGACCATGATCGTTCCAAAACCTTAACCACGTGTTTATCATTATAAACCTAAACGAAGCTCCCCTAACCTTAAAGGGAACACTCTCATATTCTGCTAGAACTGTCCCTCACAGAATATTTAAAAAATGCAAGAGAGGGGTGAGGTAGCAACGACAGTAGGAGGCGTGGCCTTGTGGCTATGTTGTGTGTGACACGGAAGGCCAGGGAACATGGGGGGAGACTGACTGGCCACCGACTAGTGTAGCATGGACCACGAAGTAGAGCTGGTAGTCAGAGCATGACAAGACATGAGAAGCTACTGTCAGACTCTCTGTGTCTCTGAGGAAAGCAGACACATACATGCAAATTTTTACACACAATATTTGTATTGTTGGAAAAATAACCTGTATTAACACCATGTGCCAAAAATCATCTACATGATTTTGTTTACAGGGTAAAAAATAACAATTCAGTGTTTAACAAAGTAGTCATTTTAACCCAAACCACAATGTTTCCCTAAATCTAACCAAGGTGTTTTTGTGCCTAAACATAAACTTAACCATAGCGTTAACATATCATAAAACTGATTTATTTTTTAATAGTTATTTGTAAGGGTTTTGGATGGCACAGGCAAATTATGTCATCCTGCCGTCAGATCAGAAAACGCATCTATGTGTCTTTCTAGAGGGCATTTTGTTGGTTAATTTGGAGGACTTGTTGGTTTTTCAGCACTGCTGCCCATAAAAAAATAGAGACATATGAGACACTATGAAAATAGAGAGATGAAACTAAAACTATAGGCTGCAGCCAGGAGATGGGAAAACTCTGTTTGACCTAGAACCAGAAAGAAGAGCAAGGCTGTCCAGGGACCAGAATAGTTTTGAGTTCAGGCCATCACAGCTGTGTACAAGTAGCTTGAAGTTAGCTAAAGGACAGCTTTGGTGACCCCAGTGTCCTTTGGGTACGGCTCCCTCAAGCATGTAATCCATATTCTTGCACTGGGCAAGCAACACATTCATAGTTTAGTCAAGTCACCCATTGTCAGCTGGGATAGGCTCCATGCACTTGTGACTTCACTTAAACTCAACCTTTACTTGACACTTGATTTGTGGATGATTGCTTTGACATGAAAATAGACTACACAGCAGTACTGGATGCTGATTGTTATACCTAAATGACAAAATAGGCAATTTGTCAATTCATTCTAAAACAACTCCTATAAGCATTTTACTGATCTGGCAAAAACACAACAACACACTAGCACACCACCAGAGGAAAACTGTCTCCATGACTGAAAGAAACCAACATGTAATATTGGGTGGCGATGGGACGCAAACTCTGGTCTCTGGTGTCAAAGTCACACTTTTTGTACATGAATCCTTCTACCCCAGCCACCTCCTTAAGACGCTGAAGATGTCTGAACAAAAAACCAATGCTGTCCTTTTTGTCTGGACAGGACAGTCATTATTCGCACATCCACAAGAGGATACGTGTCAGGAAAATGTAAACATGGGTTGTTTTAAGCCATTTGAACATCAGTGCTGTTGTGCTTTTGGAAAGGACTATCTGACTGTTTTTACAACTGTGTCTTGGTATTCTGGAAAGAAGCCATTTCAGAAAACACTTAAATCATTCCATGTCACTGTTGAAGTCCCCTGATCACTCAGTCAAGCTGTATATCTGACACCAAATCATTCTGTTGTAAATGAAATTTTGATTGAGGGTCAACGTGATGTTCTACCTCATCACCATGTTGTACCTGTAGCTGCAGCATTTCATTCTGCAGCAGAGTTTTACCAGCTTTGGATGCAAAATTATACATCCATGTGTGTTTTGACTGCTGTCATTTACAAGTGAAAATTTCTTGTTTAGACTGCAATGAACACTGCAAGGGCCCAGAAAACTCACTCAAAAAATTGTAATCAGAAAATACATTTTTGCATTTGTGATGGGTGACTAGGTTTAATACAGCCGTCTCTTCTGGTAACCGGTTATTGCTCAATTGCTGGCATCTGCTTAGCTCCAAATGTATATACAGTAAGCTCAGTTCAGGCAATGTTGGTCTCACAGCTGCCTTTCTGTGGTATGAATTTCCTCTAAAATAGTTTGAGATATGCTAATCATGCTTATGATTTAGCACTTAGGAAACCTTGCATAGGGAACTTACAGTACCACTTTCTAAGGCATAAAATATGTAAGTAATGGCTAAATTATGAATTATAAAACCAATGATAAGGATGACATTTAGGTTGCCAGGTTAAAAAATCCATTTAGTTGGTGTACATATCCTCCCCCAGCATAGCTTGTTTTTCATCAAGCCCTGTATTTCATCCCAAAGACCCTTCGAATGGACATTTTCAACATTTTAGTTTACAAAAAAGGCTACAGGGCAATAACTGCAGACTAAAAATGCTGTTAGACAGTGATTCAGTCATTAATAAGGGATCATGAATTTCTCTCTTTAATTAGCCTTCAGGTCTGTATTTACAAATGTTGCTAAGTCATTAATAAATGGTTCTTCTGCTACAATAAGCCTGCAAGTGAGAAGTTGTAACGTTGATAAGTTCTTAATTGATTGTTTTTTGCATTAATGGGGCCAACAACATTATAATGTGTTATAAACCATTTATATACTGCATATAAATGCTAAATAGGTGGGGGGCTAAGGGTTTTACTGAGATATGTTTTAACACTTACACTTATTATTTTAAAACTTCACTAAATCAGTTTTTGTAGCTCAGTTATCTCCCACTTTATCCATCCATCCATCCATCCATCCATTTTCTACCGCTTGGTCCCCGTCGCGGGTGACTGGAGCCTATCCCAGTGACTTCGGGCCTTAGGCAGGGCACAACTCGTCGCAGGGCGAACACAGACACAGACAAGGACAGACAACCATTCACTCACACATTCAATACGGGCAATTTAGAGTTATCAATTAACCTACACATGCATGTCTTTGGACGGTGGGAGGAAGCCGGAGAACCCGGAGAGAACCCACGGTAACACGGGGAGGACATGCAGACTCCACCCAGAGAGATTGTGTGATGTTGGTCCGGTCCGGGAATCGAACCCACGATCTCCTTATTGGGAGGCAGGAGCTGTAGCCGCTCTGCCACCGTGCACCCCTCTCCCACTTTATATTAGGTTAAATACTGTATATTTATTTTGAGATTTTCATGTCAATTATTTGTGCTGTTATGGTTATTGAAAATAACTCACTTCTACATTATCTTCTACACTGCTACCACTTTTCTAAAGACTATAAAGTCTATATCCAAATCCTTAGATGAAAGGAACCTGCCAACATGGTGATAGCTGTATTTTAAAACACAATGCATAGGATGCAGCATGAGTACATATGCTCCACTGCCAAAAACATCAATATACCAGGTGAATCCAAACTTTCGAGTGTGAGTGTATATTATATTTTTTAATTATAATTACTGATACATCAGTGTGTAAAGATCACTTTAATGTTGTAGCTGGCAAAGGCAGGGCTAATTTTAACTACTTTATATACTGCTGGGTAGCCTAATATATAATAATCCATCATAATTTATTTGCTAATTATATTTTGTATTAATATCTTAATCTGCAAAGTAACTAGTTCACCTGTAAAATAAATGTAGAGGAGTAAAAAGTAATATAACATTCAAATTCAAATCAAAGAAATGCTAGCCAAATATATTATTATTATACCAGTAACACGTATCTTACGTTTTCTCAGTTATGGTGCATCTGCAGTACTAGAAAGTTTGAAATGTGCCCTTGCAGGTGGATAAACTGAATCATGTTTTAGATATTATATTATATTAGTAAGTGCTATAACGTTATTTGATGCACTGGCTTGAAATGAAGGCTGCAGACAGGAGGGACCAGTCTGCTGTTGAACTCTAATCTCAGTTTTGCCTTTGCCTTTTATATTTTAATCCTACGGATTTCTTTCAATCTTCAGCATATTTGGTGTATAACATATTTGGAAGAACACAAACTGAGCAGAATTTTATGTCATTTCACCTAAAGGTGGCGCTACAGCAACATGGTCATTTTAAATGTCCATTAATCAGTGGTTATGAGTCTAACTTGTATAAAGTCCTAACATGCCTTGAGAAGATTTAGGTATTTCTCCAAAAATCATGGTGGCCGGCAGACAATCAACATGATTGGCTATCAGAGTGTGTATTTTGATGCAAATCTGGTTCCACATGCAGGCTTTCAGGACATTTTCTATGATTAAAATAACCAGTTCAGAGGATCAGTAGCCTTGGTGGAGGTATGAACAGTGTGTATTTTCTAATTTCGGAGTCAGTGTGTCATACTTTTTACCAAGCATATTACTGTACGGAATGGCTCATTAACACCGTCACCTCATGCGAAGAAGCTCCTGGGTTTCAGCCCTGGTTCTTCCGCTGGAGTTGGCATGTCATTTCCATGTTGATGTGGGTTTCTTCTGGGAGCACAGTCAAAACAAGTCAGAGAACTGGAGACTTGAAACAACCATTTTCATTTGGCTTCCTAATGCACACAAAACCAAACAGTCAGATAATGTCTGATGTATGTTTTCTTTGTAAGAATGCAGATGTTATTGTGATGAATGTTTTCATGAGAAATCAGCTGAAATACCATTGTGGGATTGGAGGAAAATCGAATGCATGGCAGCTGGGCCTGTTAAAATCAAACATCACTTGGTGGGGAAGTGAGGAAAGAGAAAAGAGACAGGGACAAAGGCAGAGAGAGGAACAGAAAGAGAGGTAATGAGAGGAAGGGATGACAGAGAAAGAGGAAGGGAGTGTAGGCAGGGGAGAGAAGTGGGAGAATGTAACAGCAGTTAGTACAAAGCTGTTATGCCATGCAGGTGCTACCAGACCGCTGAATGAGAAGGTAATGGCAGCAGGTGCCAGTGGATGACAGCTTGTATTTCTCATCTCACTTTCTTTGTTTCATTAAGTGACTGAATGCAAAAAAGCTTAAAAAGGCAATGACATTTTGAAAACCAGTCCAAAAATTAAAAATGACTAATGACCCAGTTCTGACAGAACACTCTAAGCTCTTTCCGACAGGGATGCCAGCAAAAAGGCTTTATTGAATTTTGTAACATTTTCTAATACTTTTTGTTTTTTTTAACAAACATTATTCAGTTGAAGCTATACAGCTCCTGGTAGTATGCCTCTGATAGCAGCCAGGTGAAGGTATTGCACTAAATTGCAGTGGCACAATGAGTATGATGTTCAGTGTTATGGGACAGGTTACCGATACATCATATGATAGGGAAGTTTGATTAAGGAAGAGAAGTCATTCGTGTTGATTTTATAGTGTTTTTAGGGTGTCATCATGATGTAAAGGTTGCTGAGGTTAACCATTCACATAGAACTGAAAGCTGCTGACATGCTGACTTTAAGCCAGCTTTTGTCAACGTTGAAAGGGGCTTCAAAGTCATGCTATGCTGAGTCAGTTGACAGCAAACCTGCCACACCCATCACATTTCAGTGACCGGATTTTTTTAAAGGTCTTCATGCTTGTATTCACTCTTTACACTGAGATGAGCTTTGCTACTGTTATTGCTGCTGCTTCCCATATTCTACCTTTTTCAGTTCTGCTCTTTTTCTGTGCACACTGGATGGTCTTAATTTCCAAGATAATTGCCATTGGGGGATTATTTGCAATGCTGCCTGCACGTTATTCATCACACTGATGTGTAGTCCATACTGCTTTATTGCCTCTGCAGGAAGCACACCCAAGAGTACAACTGGACTGCCAAGTAAAACTGCATTGCCATTTCGAGTTATTGTTGACTGGGAGATTTTCAAGCACATTTCTAAAAAGCACACATCCCACAGCACAAAACTAAATCAACTGAAATGTTTTGAAACTTGGAGTGATATGCAATTTACCAAAGTCTAAGAAGACTATGGCAAGTATTTATATTTGTGGGCTGGAGCTAGAGAACATTTGTCTTTTTTGCTTTTAAAAATGACTTGGATAATTAATTGACTATCAAAATAGTTGCAGATTGTTTTTCTGTTGATCAACTGGTCGATTGGTCAACTAATCATTTCAGCTCTAATTTAGTTAGACCTATGCACGGTACATCATAATTAATTTTATTTTGGTTGCTTCGGCATGTTTTGCTGTCTTTCTATTTCTATTTGGAAAAAATAATTAAAAAAAAATTATTTAAAAAAATCATATGTAATCTGGGTGAATTAGGCTAGCAGAATGACTATAAAGAAGGAAATACTGATAAAAGTGTCCTTTAGTGACAATTTTCGTGCATGTGGCTGCCAGCCGGTCTTACTGAGGAACTGTCATTGGCTTGTTTGTTTGTGTCTTATATGTGATGTCACATGTCATTAAACATTTTGACTGCTGTGTTATACATAATTCTATTACATTAGGGGACAGTGAAATATCATATTGTTTACATTTACAAATCTTAGTAAATTGCTGTAAATAAAGACAAAAATATCAATAATTAAGAATTTGTTAATAGTTTTATTGCATACAAAAATTTCTTTTTCATTTCATTTCATTCTCAGTTGTCTGAACACATCTGATTAATGACTGACGCTGTTTAACTCTGCATTTGCTGAAAGTCATGCACTGAAAAGCTATTTTGTCATCTAAACTCAGGTGTATGGAAGGTTCTCTGATTCCCCTGCAACACCGTTATCATGTCATGTCAAAACATCACGTTTAAGTGAAATTGCTCTTCTCTTTTATGGTCTGTATGATGCATGGTAAGAAATTATTTGAAACATTGATTTATAGCAAATAGATAAAGAGAAAAAGCAGATATAATCATCCTGAAGTAGATAACAATGTTATCGCTCTCTGCTGCTATGACAGGATCTGAACGTGGGACAATGTGTTGAGAGGCATTTTCTCTCCTTTCTTTTTGGCCACTATATTGAAAAATAAGGATAACGGAACAAAATTACTGATTATTATCAGACTGCCAATAAAAATGTAGAGCACATAGTCCCATTGCATTGCTGCGCGCAAAGCATACACAGACATGTATAGGCTACTTCATTCACATCTTGACTAGCAGATTGTTGTTTTCTGTTTGGTCTCAACGTTGTTATTGATTAGTGCAGGGCAAGAGGCCCTACCTCCAACATCTTCTCTCCATTTGTCACAGTGCATCTCGTAATTGTTACTGCATGGTGCACATTTGGGTGTTTCTCCTGTGACAAAGTATGTGGCAACCAATTTTTTCAAAAACAAAACAAAACATACTAATAAAGTACTCAATTTAGAGCAGACCGCTGCCAAGGTCTAACAGTGTCCTCAGTTGGCCGCTACACTTTCACAGACAATACTGGGCTGATGACAGAGTACTTGTATAATTGTAGCCAAAGTTTGGCCTGATGGTGGTACTATGACTTTAAATGCAGTCACATTTTATGTTGTATCAACCTACCTTATACACAAACCCTATACTTAAAGGTATTGTTGAATATCTTTAACATCTTTTCACATCTGATTTTTATCTATGGAAATTTACCAGAAGCATTACCTTGGGGCAGTCTGGGTTACTTGGTTTATGAAACAATTTAATTAAACAAAGGTCAGAATTTTGAAGCAGTAAACCTGAAGTGATTGATAGACATGAATACAATTTTTATTACTTCTACCAATGATTATCTTATGCTGGATATAATGGAGCGATATTAATGATTGCTAAATTTAGCTTTTTTGGTAGGAGATTGTTAATTGTACCTCTCCACCTGATTTGTGTTAATATTCTAGCAGCAGGGTTTTTTATTTGTTAAACTTTCAGTGGCTGTCCAGGTATTTGATACTGAATTCAGAACAGCTGGAGTTTGTTTGGATATGAGGCACAGGTCACACTCATCATTTGTCCTCATCTCCATTCCTGTGTAGGGCAGAATGTGCAAACAATGTCTTTGGATTGCCAAAGTGATTGCTTTTCCAGTCCTCTTGCAGTAAGCGGGTCCTTTCATGCAAGCAACCTCAAGGAAAAATGCCCTTTCAATTTATCACTATTTCAGACAGCGATTTTCAAAGTTGGGTTCATTTTATTGTTGTTTGTGGCAGCATGCTGAAATTTTTTGCAGTGAAACTACCCTTTACACTGGATTTTAAGAGCAGATCATTTTCAGACTACTTGAAACTACTCACTTGAAAAACTCCAGTTTTGGGTGTTAGTCTCCAACGACAGAGGGCTTTTTTCAAGATTCAGTATTTTGCTTTAGTGTTCAACAATCACCAAGGTAGAATTCTACTGTGTAAGCAGCTGAGATAACAACGTCTTTATTGACAATAGTCTCAGCAGACCATGGCAGACTGAGGGAAAGTGGGTACAAAAACAAAGTGACTACACAACATTTCATCTCAAAATATCGAGTTATTTACATATGTTCTAACCCCAATAACCATCACCATTATGTAAGAAAGTGTATTTTATAGGCTTTATGTTTGGATGAAATCTGCTCTTTCACACTGAAGGCTCTGCAACAAAAGAGCCATTCAGACCAATTCCATTTGACTTGGCTTCTATGCAACGTGAGTGAGACAGTCTCTGAGAGCTTTTCTCCTGTGTGGATGATTTCACTCCAGTGATTTTACTGGCCACATTTGGATGGATGGCTTGTGTTACTGGCACCTGCGTTGCTTTTCCCATTTTGGTTTTGTGATGGACTGGTTATCAAACCATGCAGTATGCAGAAGCCAAGCCATCAGAAGCATCACTGGTGTGCAGATAGGGAATGCAGTTCGCTTCCTGAGGAAAAGAAACTGGCCTTGCTGTTCCTTTTTACAAAATGCTGGCATGTAGTTATAGATGTCCACTACATGCCAGCTGCTACATAATCCTCTACATTCAAAAAACAAAACAAAAAAACATAGAATAGATGAAGGATATATTCCTGAGGTGAGCTAGCAGAAGAGTACAACTGTTCAGACAAAAAGTCATTTATTCTGACTTCTGCCAAGTCAAAGATCTAAAATCCATCCTATGAAAAATATATCATGCCTAAAATAGGTCAGCAGTTTCTCCGCCAGGATATGAGGTTAAATCATATTAAAAGCTGAAAAAATGCCAATATGTAAGTGTTGCAGGGAACTTTAAGCCTTCCAGATCCTTTGAGGGGAGATTGAGCTAAGTGATGGCAGCATCCCCATCTCCCTTCTTAGCTCAGTAAACAAACTGCAGGAGGTCAAGGAAGTTTTCCTCCGTCTCCACTACCTCATTTTTTATATTTTTTACCCCAAAGAAATGTATGAGAACTGAAGTGAGAGCAACATGTCTCATGTCTCAGCTAACCTGGCTCTGCCCGAAGGTAACAAAATTCATCCACCACCTCTAAAGTTCACCTCTAAAGGGGGGTTATGTGCCTGACTATTTCTTGGCCAGGACCAGTTGCTAGGCAACCAAACTCTAGAAAGTTACTGCACTATTAATTTATGCTAAGCTAAACTTACCGGCATGCTCAAGTCACATATTTACCATACAGATATGAGAGTGGTATCACTCTTCTCATCTAATGCTTGGCAAGAAAGCAAAAAACATAGTTCCTATTCCTATGCCAATTGGGGGCCATGCAACAAGCTGTAAACACAACTCTGACTTATTATTAGCTTATGAAGTTGATATGGCCCCTAACCCCACCAACTCCTGAGAAAACTATCTGTAGCTGCTAAATACTCGACTATGTTCACCAGATAGTCGCTAACTTTGTCCGTCTGCTGGGCAGGTAGCATACAGTGGTTTTATTAGAGCTTTAATCGCTGAAAACAGCTGCTTGCTGCTGGAAACATGGTTGTGATGAGAGTGTTGAGAGTGTCTTAAACAGTAAATTTGTGGGCTGGTAAAGATTTCCAATGTTAGTATAAAAATATTTAGTTGTGCAGCTTTAAAGTCAAGATAGTTAAATCAGATAAGAACTGATCAAACAAAACTAGCTGTCACTGGGAAAATGTTTATTTTTGAGGGAGAGTGTATGGGTGCACAGGATACAAGGTCTCAAACATTTTCATAGCCAGAGGGTTCAATTTTCACCCAGCCAAGCAGCTAGCAGAAATCTGTGCGAACGGCATCCTTGACTGGCTAAATAGCAATTCTATGAGAGACTCACCAAGGACTGTAGATTTCTATGAATAGCAAAAAACATCCAATAAAAGGGTGTACATGCATAGAAATTTAAATTTTCTCATGCCAGGCACCCATCACAAGACACCCAGATTGAAATGCATTTTCTTTGCCAGTGTTTCTGTTCAGATAATGCAACTTGTTAACACCAGGATGAATTAGAGAGTGGATATTGTTGCTGTTATCTCCTTCATTCCTTTCTTTGATGACTCCATTATTCATAACAACCCCTTTGCATTTAGACAAAATAGCCATTGTGGGAAAGTGTGGGAAATAAAGGGTTAAGGTGAGAAATGTCGTCATGTGTATTGCCTGTAAGAGTTTGACTCGCTGGAAATGAACAGCCCTGATGCTGATAAATGATAATGCCTTTGATTACTGGACACCATGACATCCGTTGATTAAGTGTCCCCACTAACAGGGTATCAGTCAAACATGGCAGCATTCTGACGGTGTCAGTTTAAGCAGGCTTTAATTGGCCATCACATACAAGAGTGGTACCAGCTATTAGTTCTTTGGCTTTTAATCACAAGAATGTATCTGTATTTGATACACACAAGAACATCCATTTATATTTTGTAGAGACATCAAACTAAAACAAACTACAAATGAGAGTGGTATCACTCTTCTCATCTAATGCTTGGCAAGAAAGCAAAAAACATAGTTCCTATTCCTATGCCAATTGGGGGCCATGCAACAAGCTGTAAACACAACTCTGACTTATTATTAGCTTATGAAGTTGACAAATACAACAGAAAATAAAATAGGATCAGTGTGTTACGCATTCTGTTTTTGTATTGCTATCCATTCCCAGTGTAATTGTGTGTTTGCTGATCTTTCTGTGGCCCAAACAGCCAATCGAACAACTGTACAGATGGGAGCTGTGAGCTAGCTAGCAACGGATGCTCCGACCGTGTGTCTGTGGGCAACCATGTCTCTTAGAAATTCCGTTTGTATAGTACTAAATTGTTTTCCCAGTTACGTTGTACTGACAAATGTAATCGCTGCCTGGATTATGTTCAGAGGTAATGGTTTTTGAGTGAATGCAGGGCCACATTTATGTTCCACACCAATGATGGGCGTACAAAGCCCAGGACTCTGTTAACATTAGTCACTGTGGTCTTTTCTGTATTAAACCAAGACCATTTTCTTAACCTTAATCAATTACAGTGAGTGCCTAAACAAAACCATAAAAAGTTAAGAAAACAAATGAAATACGTTGTTAATGAACATTCCATTGATACGATTAGTATCAACATTTTTGCAACTTGCCAGAAATGTTAATTAACAACATTTTCTCATTATATTAACAGAAAATGTAATCCGGGTGGCATTACATTTCCTCCAAAATTTATTTTCTGTGGCAAATTAGTTTTATATAAATGTAATTTCTGTGTCTGTGCTTGTGTTCGGCTCAGCTTCTGACTTAACTCAGAACTCATCAGGGGCTCCGGTTCTTTTTGTTATTTCCCTCCAGTCTCTCTCCTTTTTCCTCTCATCTCTGAATGCAAAGAATTTTTTGCTCAAGTTAAAACACATTGAACGTCTGTTTGTGCTGTCCCAAGCGAATTTTAGTCTAATTTCTCATTTCCATTGACTTTGTATGCAATTGTGCTGCCTCAAAAATTTGCCTCACCTCCTGTCAGTGCAAGGAAGATATAAGTGTTTTCAAAGTTGTGACTTCCTAAGAAGATGCTTATAAGTGAAAGTAACTAATGGATTTAATGGTTAATAACAAATGACTAATGCTTTATAGATATCTTACAGGCCATTAATAAGTGCAACTTTTGGATTGCCAGATTGTGAAATATCCCTTTGACTGGTGTTTAACCTCCACCAATCAGGAGAGACTTAGTAGAAAGTGAGTATTTATTAATGGATTACCAACATTTATAACTGAATTATTACCAAATAGAAATGCTAAACACCAATGGAAGAATTTTTTCACAACCTGGCAACCCAAAATTTGTTCTTATTAATGGATTTTAACTGATCAATAAAATATGAGTAAATGATTTATTAACCATTACTAAAGCCATTAGTTACAACTTATAAACCCTTTACAAAAGGTGCCTTAGAAAGCGTGACCTTACAGTAATGCTTAGATGAGGCTCCTTATTATTCTACTTGTTCTTGTTTTATTCCTTACTCCAAGTTTACTATAATAGAATACAGTGCAAGAACACTGTTAAATGGATTGGATTAGACTGACAAAAGATCTAGATGTCACTCTCTACACACAAGTAGAACCACCAGCTGAACAGACTCACCACTTCAGATCAATAGACAACCAATTTCACTTCAAGTGACAGTGAGAGGGTGGTGTAAAATTAGAAATCCTCTCCTATTTCACTGAAATGTCGGCACTATCTTTTCACTACACATTTCCAGCTTTGAAGGATTGTTTTTTATTGAGTTGTAATCCTTAGTTTTTTAAAATTAATTATCTTGTGTTACAGAGGAAGAGAGAAGGAGAGACAGCAGCTTGCAGCTGAAATTCACTGGCACTCTTCTGACAATCAATAGTGCTCAATAGTCCTCAAGCTATGAGACAAACATACACAAAAGTAATTTTACCTAAGATAAATATAATGATAAGGAATACAAATAAAAGGAGTAAAGGTAAACAATTCATAAAATATGTTTTTCATTTTTCTGAAGGGAAAATTCAGATATTCTCTTATAATATAATATCTTGTCTTTCATCTTCAGCTGTTGGCAGCCAGTACTATGCATTTCAAATTCTGAACACAGCCCAACACGACAGGATAATAGAATCTTGTCATTACTAACCTTACAAACACAGAACAAAATTGCTTTCTGTTTGTTCGACGCTTTATTGTGTCTAAATCTTAATGATTTCCCTGATCAGTCATGCAGCCTCTCCCCTCTCGCTGCCTGTCTGTTTTCTCCTGCTGCGTCTCTTTTCTTTCTTTCATGCAGCTTAATATGCTGCTTTAATCTTTAAATCTCATTTGCATGGAGAAGAAATTTTCATAAAGTCCAGGTCAGACAGAGGGGGAGAAGGAGGGGAAGTTTTTTCCCCCTGTCATGCTGGTCGGTTGTGTGGCTCTCTTTTTTATTTTGCAGAACACTGACTGCTATCATAAGGAGAATTTTGTGCTTCACAAGAACCGTGTTGCTATTTTGAATGTTTACACTCTTAAACTTAAGTGGGTAGTTTAATTCAAAGCATGTTGCCCACTAGAGAGATTTAACAAGGACGAGGGCTCTCGCTGGATTTGGAGAATTGACTTACTATAATAGAATGCAAAACAGTTGCTCATTAAACTTTGTTAGGCCTCTTATGCTTGTATTAATTAGCATACAAAAACAGCTCATATAACTTTCTCTAGACAGATATAGATATAGATGTAGATATAGCTATAGATATAGACCACATCTCAATCTTCAAATTTCATGAATTGTTTTCTCACTCAAACTGTTAAATTTATGTTCAAAACTTAACATAATTAAAAAAAACCAAAAACTTAAAATGCATTCACTTCTAATTGGAACACTGAGCACCTCATTTCAGTCTTTGATGACCTTTATGAAAGACTTGTGCCAGGTGAGGAAAGGGGGTTTTGTAATTGTAGGAGACGATGTGATGTTTCACCGTTCTCTTCCGGTCACAGAGTGGTTTACAGCCCATCCATTCCTCCAACAGAATAAGGACCGGTCAGAGTAAGTAATGTGAAACATCATTCAAAAACTGACAGCATTTCTGTAAAAGAGCATCACCCCTGTCTTAATCTCAGTCCACATCTAAATCATTTTCCCCTTTGAGGTGACCTTGTTTCATCTCTCTAGCAAGCAAGCTTGGGATCTCCCGAGTTAACGTAGAGCAGTGCATTGCACAGCACAGATGGGAGATCTGGTTTCTCTCAGTGACTGGAGATAAAACAAAGCGCTCTTGCGGCATCTCAGCAGTTTGTGAAGTCTCTCTTAAGAGATAACAAACAAACCCACAAAAAGGGCAAACTGAGTTGACTCATGTGTCCCCACTGAAAACTACTACGCCGTATTTTTGAAATATTTCATTGTGAGTGTGTGCCTGCACGTGTGTGTGTGTGTTTTTTTTTATTATTTGTCCTCGTTTTCATGGCTTTGTTGTTCTCTAGTAGGGAATGTTGCAGTATGCATTTATATTTTATTTAGCCAACAAAAAGGAACAGTGCGGTTGTTTTCTATTCTTTGTCTTTTTGACACTAAAATGTCACTTTTACCTGCTTACTAATATGGGCTTGAGTGACAAATACGCCTGAATCCCTGAGCTGACAATGGATCATAGCTGCAGTATGAGCATGGTTGTTAATATTCAGCTATACATACTGTTATATCACAGTGAAATATTTGTCCCTCGCAGCCTATACACCTTACAGTCACAGAATAAGCTACAGATAAGATAGATAGATTTGAACTGCTGAGTCCCATGAGGATAGCTGAAGTTTAATTCACAGCAAGAAAAATGCCTGACCTATTTTGCAGGGCATTCAGTCAATTCAGTTCAATTCAGTATGCTTTATTGACATGAGTGTAACAAAGACAATATTGCCAAAGCATCAAGTAATAATGAGATTAAAAAGAAAAAGGTACAATTCATAAAATCAAGAAAATGGCAGAAAACAATGAACACTTGCACTGTGGGTGTGTTTGTGAAAGACTGTGGAAGTGTGTGCTGAAGTTTTGTGTGTGTGTGTGTGTGTGTATGTGTGTGTCAGTCTGTGGAGGAATCTGACTTGTGAATCGTTCTCTCTTTGAGAAGCCCCATGGAAAACATCATGGATGGTCCAGTCCTCTTTTGAAAGTGTTAGAAGGTTAGGAAGCTCATTATTATCTGTGTCAGTATAAATTGAATAACTTGCAGCAACCCTCTTGTCTATCAGTTTTAAAGATCAGAGGTGCATGAATGTGTCTTGCCTGGCAAAGTGGAGGATGATAAATGGGAAAATGTGCTAAGTCTTTTAGCAATTAATATTTATGATTCTGAGGTTTGTGATTTTATTTTCTCAATGGCAGCATTTCCACATTACATTACACCAAGGTAATTTAAAGGGCATATACATGGATTGGTTAGTAAATGAACAACATATCTGAACAACATAAGTCTCCACAAAAAACGAATAATTAACATAATAATAAGCAGTGATGAACTTCAGTATTCTCTCAACACCTCTGTTCGTCATGCTGTAAGTACAGAGTAGGGCTGAGAGTGGATATTGTACATTTATTTACCTGCCAGTCAGTATCTGTTTCTGAGCATTTTCCATTTCTTGAAAATCTGAATGCACAAAACTCTGATTGAGCCAGTAAGTAGGTCAAGAAATTTGCTTCTCAGAAAAGACTGAATGCATCCAGTATTGACCTTGAACCATTACATCTTTAGAATGTACTGTGCATTACATTACATTTTTGTAAATCACGTAACTTACAAAGTAAAGCTTTTGAAGGACATATTGACAATATTTTGAATTAATCTTTTTTTTTGCTGCACCGAATACAATTATTTGTTTCCCAGGCAACTATACTGGTGATCTGTGCGGTGTTAATGTCTGGTTCAGCTACTGAGGCTGTTACATTTTGTGTAGTTTCACAGAACCAAATAGATAGAGATTTAATCCCAATTGCTTAATGTCTGGCTGATTCTCAGATCAGAGCCCTGAGAGATATTTCAGCAGCAGGGTACTTTTTTAAAATCAATTTATGCAGCATCAGCACCAGCTTTTCATTTGCAGCCATATCACTACATCATTATATTTCTGAGTGGTAGCAGTGACCCGTGGTGTATAATGATGATGATAATGATGGTGGTGGCAGTCATCATCATCATTAGCCGCAGCAGCAACAGCAATGCCTGGGTAGTCATTTGAAGACATTTGAAACATGTGATGATATAATGATCATCTTACTATAAGTGTAAAAAAGAATATTTTATTCTTAAAAGGCTGCCACATCTTTTAAATAACAAGCCCTAAGAGTCTCCAGCCATGCCAGCAGCTCTGTCAGGCTTTGCTTAGGCTCTTCATGCTAATGTTAGAATGCTAACATGCTAACAATGACAATGTTAACATACTGATGTTTAGCAGGTATAATATTTACCTTGTTCATCCATGTTAGTTTGGAGTGTTAGCATGCTAACATTTGCTAATTATTGTTAAACACAAAGTACAGCTGAGGCTAATGGGAATGGCATTAATTCTGCAGGTATTTGGTGATAAATAAGTATAAGTATAAGAATAATAAGTACCAAATTGAAATTTTGACCTCATGATGCCACTATAGAAAAAGTCAGGGGATCACCAAAGCTATTACAATTCATCCTGAGGGTGACATGAATGTCTGTCTCAGCTGTTCAGATATTTCAGTCTGGACCAAAGTGGCGGATTGACTGTCTGACACTGCCGCAGTCATACCGCCAGGGTGGCTAAAAATATATAAATCGAATTATCTTTCTTCAGCATAATTACTTTCAACATCTGTTACATATTATGCACTGACACTAACATGATTACAAAATGACAATGTGTCAAAAATTAACATTCGCCTTTCATACCTGACAACCATACTTCCATGCACATGAGGTTGATCTGGGTTCAATCCACCTGTCTTCTCAGCTGTGTGTGATAATAATGGCCCCAGATATGGATGACAGGATCTGTCCCATTCTGAACTGGTGTATACAAAGCTTTCTTTGTTTTGGCCCGGGCTGTATTACATTGCAAGACAGAACAGATAAAGCTTGAAACACTGGCTGGTGTTTTTGCTAATCTATGTTCCTCAAGGCTGGGCAAGATCATAATCAGCAGGGAAAGGTAAGCAAGACGGCAGCAGCCGATGAGGCTGAGTTCATCCTCGGAGCTGTCCAAATACCCGAAAAGACTTTTTGAGAAATGAATGCAGGTCACTGGAATTTTGCAAATAAACATATCTGAATGATTGGTCCACCACTTTTGTCCAGACTGGAAAATCTCAACAACCTTCCAAAGGATTGCCATGACATTTTGTAGAGACATTCATGGTCAGCAGAGGATGAAACCAAATGACTTTGGTTCCCTTTGGTTTTGTGATTCCCTGACTTTTCCTCTCGCACCACCATGAGGTTGACATTTGTGGGTTTAAGTGAAATGTTTCAACAACTATTGGATGGATTGCCATGATATTTGGTACAGACATTCATGTGAAAAATCTCAACAGCTGAGACAGACATTCATGTCACCCTCAGAATAAATTGTAATAACTTTGGTGATCCCTTAACTTTTCATCTAGCCCCAGCATCAGTTCAAAATTTTAATTTGTCCAGTGCTTTGGTTTATGACTTAATACCTGCAAAACTAACGACATTACCATCAGCCTCAGCTTTACTTTGTGTTTAGTGTTAATTAGCAAATGTTAACGTGAACTAAGATGACGATCATGGTAAAGATTACACCGGCTTAGCAGTGGCATGATAGCATAGTCATTGTGAGCATGTTAGCATGAAGGATGTGGTTAGAATGCTGCCGTTAGCTTCATAGAGCAGCTAGCATGGCTGTAGACTCTTAGTCTTGTTTAAAGGTACATCACAACTCTAAACTTTACTTTGTGTTTCCCCCTATATAAGCCTCTGCACCATAATTTCTTGTTTATATTGTAAAAGACTGGTCAAGAAAATTTCAGCCACAGACTTTCTCCTATAACTTGAATACACATAATTTGATGCCCCTGTTTTAAAAATAAGTATAATTGAGCGCATGCGTGAGTGTAATTTGCATCTTTTTGGCTGACACATTGACTTTCATTCTGAGCCTAAGACTTCCTGGTGTATATAACCTCCGCTTACCTTGGGGATTTTCTGATCTATTTTCAGGATGCTCATTGAATAACACCATAAGTCAACCTCCCTTTATAATCTGCAGGGATTTCAGGTTCACAGAGGACTTGTTTGACAATGACTTCCCCTGGGGGGCACTAAAAGAAATCAGGATTCTTGAATCTTATCTCTCTGTGGTGCCTGTAATATATGGGCATCATGCAGGGTGCAAAGCTGCCAAGACAAGCAAAGAGTCAGAAGAGTGAAGAGACAAGAGAATATTTTACTGAGAAGTATCAGTGGGATCACTGAATGTATCATTAAATCTATCCATACTTTGGGTTACTGCTCTGATAAAATACATGCAAAAGTGTGTTTGTGCTCTCTCTCTCCTCTAAACTCTGTTAAAGTTAGCCACAGAACAAGCTCAAGTCTCAAGCTCTCTGTGTGGGCATCAGCCAAATGAGTAACCAAAGTTTGCCAGATGAAAATGGCAAAAGGATCCTCACTGGGTTAGATCACAGACAGGCAGTGCACGCTGGGCAAAGAACCCCCAGGCAGAAAATCTGGCAGAACATTATTCATGAAATATAACATGTAAGAAGTGAGCATCACAAGTGAAGTCATTAGCAAAGCAGGAAGCTGGAAAGGTAGTGAAAGAGAGTCAATCTCCGACTAAGTGCTGACGAATGCTCAGCATTCATGAGGCCTCTTAATAGTCAGAGAGATAAACACATTCTGTTGCTTTGGGAGAGTAAATTGAATTCAATGATGGACTTTTGAAGATATGGGTGTGACTATGCATCTGGATATGACCAGAAAAAATGGTGCCACACAAGGATCAGTTGATTTAAAATCTTCAAACTCTTCCCCTAAATGTGCAAAAAATATCTCGAAAATAACTCCCAAAGAGAGTAAGGTACTGCTTTGAATGACTAATTAGTTATGAGCCAAGTAAATTATGGCCTGGTGAGTTTGTAAAAAAAGAGGAAAAGTGTGTTTTTATTTATCAGGAATAGAATTCTCATTTAAGAGAGATAGAGATAAATGCTCATAAATAGGGGATTAAATTGCAAGGGGACTGTAACTTTAAATTAATAGATAAGGTACGTTGATTATAATAATTGAGAGACAGGGAGGCATAACCAAAAATGAGAGGATTAAAGTAATAAAGAGAAATTGGGAGAGAAAAACTCTGTATAATAAAGGTGTGTTTGTGGACACTCATTGACGCTGATTTATAGTGGGTGTGGTCTCATTTGTTTTCAGGTATTTTTCTAATTGTTAACTAATGAGCACCCCACATCTCCTGAATATAAAACACCCCCAGCAGGTACATCCATCTTAGGTGTTAGCTCTCAGATCTTTCACATAAAATCCTATTTATGTTATCCTGTCTTTTTATATTGCCTTGTGTTGTCCTTTTATATATATTCTTAATGCCTTTATGTCTTATGTAAAGCACTTGCCTTGTTGTCGAAAGATGCTGTACAAATAAACTTACCTTGCCTTGCCTTTCATGAGCTGCCCAGCTTGCTGCCTTACATGTATAGATAAGCAATTTAGCTGTATGGGGTCTCTTTCACCTCAGAAGCTTTTGATGGATACTATGTGGCATTAACACGCTATGTGTCTTGCCTGCGTCTAAATAATCCCATCCATGGTTTAAAAATTCAGCTGCCTCTGTCGAGTCTGCGCCTGTGTACTGCTAATGAGGGACAATTAAATATTGCAAGTGTCATTAGGCTGTCATTAGACGTTAGAGAAAGGTCAGCGCCAAGGGTGTCGTGCAACCTTCCACTACCACTTCCTGTCCCAGGGGAAACTTGGATGAGTATTGATAAAACAGCCCGACATGAATGGTAGTAAAGTGCATGTTGATAAGTCTATTAGCTTACTGTCAAAAGTCCTTGAACTCCTGTTAGAGCAGTGCACTTCTATGTGTGAGATTTTTTTATCCAATACTTTGCCTGAGAGATGAATGATGCATGACCCTTTTAGATATAGTAGGAACTCAGATGTGAGTGTATTCTGAGGGAGTGCAAGAAAATCAGTTCTTTGAATCACAGCCAAAGCATAGTGTAATATAAAAAAATTAACCTGACAATACTGTAATAAAATAAGAGCTCAAAGTCTCTCTGCTGCCTTAGCTTCCCTGTTAGTCAGTCAGTCCTCCACTTCCTGCCCTACAGGTATCTTTCACCATTTATTGTTAGAAGGTTTGGAAGCTATATTTCCTCTCGGGAGCTGACTTAAACATAACATTTACATGCCGGCAAGGTTTATGAAAAAAAGATAAATTTAAGGTAAGATGTATCCTGTAGACAAACTGAGCTGCTGAGGGCAGAGAGTACTATGTGAAAATGATTTCTGTGTATGTGGATACCCACACAAAAACAAAAATAATAAGGCCTGGCAAAATATAAGTCAGGGGTAATTTAAAAAGAAAGCAAACATCGTACTCTCTTTTCTGTCTCGGGCTGCTGTCAGCGTATAGTAGACCTACTGAGGATAAAACATAAATGCTAAGCAGTTTTTCTCTACATGGCACTTGTTCATTATGATTTTATGAGCTTTGCATGCTGAGTGTTCATTGTTGGCCAGAGGGCCTGCCTGCTAAACCTGAACTGTTTTCTGTGGATTACCCAGCAGGGTTTACATGATGCACGCACTGAAGCTACAAATCGTGCAGGTATGGGTAATTACAAAAGTGATCATCCACAGCTGAGAGTGAAAACAATGGACCAAGTGTGTAAAGGTAAGCCTTTACACCAGGAGAATCAGAAACGAGGAGGCATACAGATTATAAAATCTGTACATGCAAGGCCAGAGAAACTGGTCTGACTCTACTAGATTAACTCTTTAAACACCTAGCTCTTTGCACAAGCAGGGTGCAACATTGTTAAAGGAAAACCTCTGTACAAAAGTTATTTTTTAATGATCAAAATTCCCAGTAAGCACCATTATTTTAGAATCCATGTTCTGCATAATGAAGGGCCAGGTTCAGAGCTAATTGTGTTATGACAATAAATAGAGTTTGACCCTGCTTTTAGAAATTTCGGGATACACAACTCATTCACGTCTAAATTTACTCTGACTGACTGTACTGAGTAAAGGTCACACAAGTCACTGATTCAGTTATTTGTTGAAAATGCATGGCCGGGTTAACCCACCAGGGGGCCCTGAGGGCAAAAATGAACTGTGGGCTCCTGTTGACTGCCCTCCTTCCACTCTTTGGACATTGTGTATTGTGTACCAGGTTGCCTTCAAGTACAGCACACACATCAGACTACCCATGGCTAATTCATTATAACAACATCAATCTCTACCACAGTGCTTCATTAGACAATGTCTGGCCCTACTCTTCACAGTTAATAAAACAAATTCAAACTCTGTACATGAACAGCAGGCTAGTCAATGGTGCCTGCCAGGGTCACCATTGCTTTCATGTCCAGAAATTATGAAATTCAGGACATTTATAAATAAGAGGAAAAAAAGTGGTCCAAGTACACTCCCTTGTGGGATCCCACAATCGATTGACCTAGGATGAGACATTGTCCTAACAACATCTACCACCTGCTTCCTATCTTTCAGCTAACCCATCTGACTGCTGCATTAAAACCAGTGGCTTTCAGTTTGGACAACAAAATAGTATGATCAACCGCATCATATTCCTTCTGTAGATCTAACATTGCCATACCACAAAAATTCCCTTTACCTCCCTCCTGATGTAGTCAGTTAAATACAATAAACAGGTGTCGGTGGAGTGGGATTTTTGAAAGCCATACTGAAATTCATACAGTGAATTGTCTGAGAACAGATAGTTGTCAGTCAGATTAAAAATTATCTTCTCAACGATCTTAGACAGAGTACACAATATAGAAACAGGCCTATAGTTTCTGTGATCAAGTTTACTCCCTTTCATGTAGAGAGGAATCACACAAAACATTTGAAAGAACATTTCTAACCAAATAAATATCACCCCATAATATTTTAATACGTGTTTCTATTAAAATATTCAGAGTTTGCTTTGTTAAATTTTCACGCTTCAAGCTATTCCCTCTCTGACAGCAATTTTGTTAACAGCACCTTTTTTCATAGATTATTTGTGCAGTGCAGTGCTCATGTTGTTGGTGACTGAAGAGGTGCTGTGCAAACACAGAATGAGAAAAGGAAATCTCATTAATAAAATAACAGAGAAGTCTATCATCTGATGCCCTTCTATCAGTGTAGGATTATTCAGCAACAACATTAGTTCCGCTTTATTTTTCAAACTCTCCGCAGCTCTGCTGCCCAGTTCATCTATCCATGTACCATATGTACTGAATTCTAACTTAGCCTGGCCCAGTTATTCCAAATAGTTCAAGTTGAAAGCTTTTAATTAAATCTTTACTTTGTTTCATTTACAGTGTGTCAATCAATATAATTTTCCATCAAAACATCAAAATGACTTCTATAAAAGCCCATAATTATAGTCACAGTCATGATAAAATACAGAGAGACAACATATTCACAGAAGATCACATTATCATGTCACTTTTACTCAGTTATGTGCTCCTTCAACATACGTACGAGTGTAATTTAACAGAGAAGGAAAGGCTGGTGTACAATACAGTATTACAGTACAGCTAAGGTGTGAGCAGTGTAAGATTTGTTGCACAGGAGTATAAATCTCATTGGAATCACCTCAGCTTTTGATCCTCGTAGGTTTCCTCAAGGACAGCATGCATCTCACTAATTACACACTCGTTATACCCTCTGATGTATTATGTCATATTGTCTTACCTTGAAAAGGGACAGGAAATTGATTTAAGTTCTTGTACCTTCTTGTGATTTCTTTGCCTTTTATTTTTTTCAGTCATGAACCTTTTCCCCAAGACAATTCAGCAAACATATAAAACTATATGCCATTTATTACTCCTAAAGAAATTGAACAGATGTTGTACACTGCTTGACCTTGCCATTTTCTCAGTTTTCAACAAATATATACCATTAGGCTTTTCAATAATTTTACTCTTTCACTGTCTTTTAGATGTAGCAAATACTACTATTCACTATTAGCCTACTTTTAAAAAAATTATTTGTTTAGGTTTCATTTTTTCCAGTTTACTTTTACTGTATGAAACAATGTACACAATTGCACCATGGAACAAACACAGCAACTGACCAGAGCACTGGGAAACCTCCTCATTACTCATAATCTATTCTATACTTGTTTCTTTCAGGTTTTTTTTAACATCTCAGTCATGATTTACTCTAGTTTTATCCAAGTAAATTCCTCATCAATTCAGTCAGAGAGTTTTATCTGTACTTGTACACTGCAAGTGTGAAGAATGATAAATCTGACTCATAATGCCGATGCTGTGGCAAATGTTAATTGAAGTTTACTATTAGATTTTTCTGAGCTCATGTCAGACTGTGATTGACATGTATACAAATTCATGACAAATTACCAGAGAGCAGCATATGTATAGTCTGTCAGTGGCAGAGAGAGAAAGACAGAGACATACTATGCGGCAAGAGAGAGAAAGAGAGTCATTGTATAACAAGTGAAAACATTTGCAGCCTGCAGTTAAAGTGGGGCACTTCCCACTGGGTAGTCCATTGTTGTTTTCAAAAGCCAAAAAGATTTTTGACTTTCTGTGTTTACAGGATTGAGATGAATGCACCATCATGGTAAACAACTCCAGATCAACAGAACTACAGGAAGCTTTCACTTATTGTCTTTGTGAGTTAGTCATTCACTCCTTCAACTCCTCTGTCACAGTAAGTCAGTCCTTCAATTCAGACATCCATTTGGACCAGCACCAAAACAGGTGGCGCCTCAGCCACTTTGGCCTTGCGACGCAGCAGGTGAGTCAGGCTCGTGAAGGATGGTGTGGCGTGGAGGAGAAGCTCCTTGAGACCTGCCCGAAACTCCTGGCGAATCAGGCAGTAGAGCACCGGGTTGAGGCAGCTGTTGGTGTGTGCCAAACACACAGTGAGGGGGAAGGCGTAGGCCTGAGCATTGTAGAAAGCCTTGCTGAAGGGCACGAGGTCAAACTTAATGAGCACTCCCCACAGTGTCAGCGCCTGATTGGGAAGCCAGCACAGAAAAAAGGACAGAACCACAATGACAATGGATTTGGTCACTTTGGAGCGACGACTTTGCCGGCCCTGCTCAACGTCTGGGCCCACCGCACCTGTGATGCGCCGGCTGAGGATGAAGCGCAGTAGAAGCAGGTAGCAGACAGTGATTATGATCAGAGGAATAAGGAAGCCCAGCAGGACCTTCTGCAGCTGGTATAGACCCAGAAGAAGCTGTGGATGCCAGCTGCCTGAGTCTGGGAAGCGCACCAGGCAAAGCTCCTCATCTGACACCTGGACGCTGGTGGAGTAGATGGCATGAGGCAAAGTGGCCAGCAGAGAGACAGTCCAGATGCCCAGGCTGGTCCACTTGGCCCTAGCGGCTGCCGCCCGCCGGCTATGCATCTTTAGCGCAGAGGAGATAGAGTAATAACGCGCCATGCTCATAGCTGTGAGAAAGAACACACTGGCATACATGTTCATGGTGGTGACAGAGCTGATGATTTTGCACATCACACGGCCAAATGGCCAGCGGAAGTCCAGGGCTGTGTCCACAGCCCAGAAAGGTAAAGTCAGAACGAACTGGAGGTCTGTGATAGCCAGTCCCATCACAAAGCAGTTGATGGATGATTGCTTCTGCCTGTAACGTGAGTGCAGCAGATACAGAGCCAGGGAGTTTCCTACTAGCCCAAGTGCACAGACTATAGAGTAGACACATGCTATCATCACACGCACCACAAGACTGGAGCTGTCTCCTTGATATTCCATGATAGATTCCTTGGTGAGGAGCTGCAGCCAGCAGTGCAGCGACAGGTTGCTGGTGGAACCTCCGCTACAGTTTCCAGCGTTGTCCTCCTGTAGTATTTGCTGCTCACATGACTCTGGAGCCAGTGTTTGAACTGCAGTTTCATTCAGCTGCATGGCCGGACTCTCTTGCTCACATATCACCTTGTACTGCAAAGTTGGGCAACTAAGTGTCACAAAAGAGATAGAAAGAAGTTTGTGATGATAGCATTTTCAGCATTCCTGTTGTATCTGTGTCAGGTTATCTCCCACAGCGCTGTAGATGCTATCCTCTGCCACAATTATCCTCTTCTCCTCTCTCCACGACTACTCGCAGCTCTGCGCGCCACGACTGCTTATAGGTTCCACGTGAACGCGCTGAGCTCAGTCCCGCGGTCGACGCTCTACTTCTCACCAGCCAGATTATTGGACTAGAGCGAGTTCACGCTTTGATAACCGCAGACACATCAAAGTATCCCAGCATATCCGTCAGAGGTGAAGCTTAATGTATTTTGACATGATACCGGCACCTTCTAGATAATCATGTTTGTGCTTTTGGAGACGTGGAAACAGCGGTGCGCGTAAAATATGTGTGGAGAGGACGCCTCTGCTGAATTCCGACTGTATAGTAACACACACTCTTGTGTTTGATATTCTCACTCTACACATCTGATGAGGAGGTGCAGGTGAAGGATCGGGGACATAACATAAAAACAGTGAACATCTTTTTTTTTTATAGAGCAACCTCTCTGGATGAGCATGTTGCGCGTGACTATAAATTTCAAGAGGATCAAAATCTATCTTGCGCATTCCTTGTATAGTATATGTGTTTTTAACAAATCCCCTGGCTGTTGCAACTTTTGAATGCAGAAAGGAAACAGGGTCAGGAGCGTCGCTTTAAATTTTAAATAGCTACACCACCAAAATAAACTCTGCCTAAAGGAACAGAGGCCTATTTTAGCTATTAATGTTTGTATACTGAAAAAAAAGAACTGATGGAGAAATGAGCATCCTTTTTATCCCAAGTAAAATCCATTATCCATCCAAATCCATCCATTATTGAAAATAAGATCAAAACTCACTGAGGTACTGTACTGAGGTACCGCAAGTTTCATGCATCCAGAAGAGTGAATAGAGGTTTACAGGAACTCGCAGCACAAATCACTGGAAGTTAATATATCAAAAATAAAATCATAAGGGAGTTCATTACAAACAGGGGGAAACATTTAACTAAATTCTTAGTGGAAAATCCCTAAAATACTGATTCTAAAATGTTTTCTGGCTCAGAAGTGCATTTACTTTGCATCGAGCTTGTTAAAATAACCATCTTATGAGACTTATGCTCTATCTGTGTTTTTTTTTTTTTTGTCCATCCAAATTGTAATAAAATTATGTTTTATTCTTGTTGGCTGCCAGCTGGCATCAAGTGGGGAAACGTGTTGTGCCACCTGTTGTAGCTGCTGTCATATTTTCCAACAGTGAAGCCCAGGTAGACTTCAGAATAAGCGTAGAAACAGTTTTAAACAAAATAGAGTTGCCCACAGACTATAAACTACCCCTACAAAAAGTTTTTGATATCACTTCCCTCCCTGTAAATTTTTAAACAAATTGAAAAGACATGACTGGATGAAAAAAATAATCTGTACTGTTTTAATCCGTTGCGACCCAGTTCATGTCATCTTAACAACCCTTAAACCTCCAAATGCGCAAGCACTGACAGTATGCCTGGTTCGATGTTCTGAGTCTTTAAATCTGTTATGCTGAATAAGTCTGCACAGGTTGCTCACTAAGAACCTGATATTTCACAGGTTACATACCAAACCAGTTTTCATCTACTCCAAGTTATTATGCAGCTGTGAAGGACACCTTACATTAACGCTGTGAACGAAATGTGGATAAAGCCAAAGTGAGCAACTTGAGGAACGGCACCAGCTCATATCAGTAGGGGTGTTACATGAGGAGAAGTTGCCTCTGAAAGCATTGTGGGATAGCAAGTTCACCATTTTGTAATTCACAAAATTCACCAGGAGGCTGTTTTTTAGTGATTTGCTGATAAAGAAAATGGAGAGGAGAAGATCATTATGGGAGTTTGTGGGATTTTGTATATCTCTTGCCTCCAAGATGATAACAACAAAATGAAGTGCTGTTTGGCTCAAAGGCACCTAAATTGCTGGAGTCATAGATTTCCTATTTACACAATGCTCACTAACGAGAA